>NW_011494823.1:1019070-1078184 GCF_000754665.1 Bison bison bison | reverse complement strand
TCCATCTATTTGCCATGAAGTGATGGGACCAGATGCCATGATCTTTGTTTTCTGAATGTTGAGCTTTAAGGCAACTTTTTCACTCTCCTCTTTCACTTTCATCAAGAGGCTCTTTAGTTCTTCACTTTCTGCCATAAGGGTGGTGTCATCTGCATATCTGAGGTTATTGATATTTCTCCCTGCAATCTTGATTGCAGCTTGTGCTTCCTTCAGCCCAGCATTTCTCATGATGTACTCTGCATAGAAGTTAAATAAGCAGGGTGACAATATACAGCCTTGACAAACTCCTTTTCCTACTTGGAACCAGTCTGTTGTTCCATGTCCAGTTCTAGCTGTTGCTTCCTGACCTGTATTCAGGTTTCTCAAGAGGCAGGTCAGGTGGTCTGGTATTCCCATCTCTTTCAGAATTTTCCACAGTTTATTGTGATCCACACAGTCAAAGGCTTTGGCATAGTCAACAAAGCAGAAATAGATGTTTTTTTGGAACTCTCTTGCTTTTTTGATAATCCAGCGAATGTTGGCAATTTGATCTCTGGTTCCTCTGCCTTTTCTGAAACCAGCTTGAACATCTGGAAGTTCACGGTTCACATATTGCTAAAGCCTGGCTTGGAGAATTTTGAGCATCACTTTACTAGTGTGTGAGATGAGTGCAATTGTGCGGTAGTTTGAGCGTTCTTTGGCATTACCTTTCTTTGGGATTGGAATGAAAACTGACCTTTTCTGGTCCTGTGGCCACTGCTGAGTTTTCCAAATTTGCTGGCATATTGAGTGCAGCACTTTCACAGCATCATCTTACTGGATTTGAAATAGCTCAACTGGAATTCCATCGCCTCCACTAGCTTTGTTCGTAGTGATGCCTCCTAAGGCCCACCTGACTTCACGTTCCAGGATGTCTGGCTCTAGATGAGTCTATGGTCTAAACTTTCAACCGTGGTCTTAAAGTTGAAGCTTATTTGCTTGAAACTTTTGCCTCTTTGTTTATCTGCTTCTCAAAAAGGATTTACTCATTTCTGTTGAGTTGTTAGGAATCTAGTAAATGTCTCAGCTTTTTACTGTATTGGATGAGTATTCAATCTCACTTCCAGGGATGTGTTTGGAAACTATTTAATATATTTGAAAATCTTTGACTGAAATATATACTGTGGGTCTGAATCCTTCATTCAGTAACTTCTGCTGGCATTATTAGGAAGTGACACCTTGTTAAATTTGTGTAGTAAAGTTTCATTTATTTGGCATACAAATTAAACTCCTACATATTTAACAGCAATGCAGACAAAGAAAATAACTGAATAAATGATAATAAAAATCTATTTTTAGTTGTAAACTTGATTCATGATTTTTTTCTGTCAGTACGTATCAAGTACCTACTATATGCCCATTGTTAAACTCAGTACTCTGGGATGCAGAAATGTTAGGTGCAGACTCACCAACATTTATTCTTTTACCTGAGATAAGGTAGCATTTTTTCCAGAAGAGCTGCAATTTACAAATAGGTTTATTTTGAAAAATTATTTTTGATATCAGTTGTTTGGATCTTAACACAGTGAGTTATAGCAGAACCGTAAGTGATTCGAAGAGAACCTTAGGAAGAGGTTGGTGAATCAGGCTAGGTGAGTGGGAGAGATGCTCCCAGGTGGATTTTGCTACTAGGAGGGCAGTTGGAGGAGCATCAGGAATGAGAGGCTGTTGGGCCAGTTCTTGATCCAGTAAGCTGGAAACTTTTCAGATCCCTGTGCAGGAGTTTTACCTTTAATACAGACATGTGAAGTTATCATTATCTGAATTTCTTTTTGGCAACAACTTTTCTTTTTGGAAGAATGCTGACAGCTGCTTGGGTGAATGGGCACTCCTAGTGGTTAAGAATATGGGTGTTGGAGTCAGATTGATGTGAATTGAATTCCAGGCACCACTTCTGCTTACCCATGAGATTTTGGGCAAACTGAGTCATCTCTGAGTTTGTTTTTTTGCCTGTAAGTGGAGATAACAATTTCTTCCTCATCATAAATTATTTTGAATATTAAAGGTGATAATGCATATTCTGAGCCTGGCACATGAGGAAGGTTCAGTATGGACACCACTACTCAGTAGTCTCTAAACCATATGAAAAGAGGGATTGCTCTCTAATACGTACACTCGTCAGCAGTTGTGTCCCTTGAACAGTGCCTGGCATGTAGGAGGGGCTTACTTTGTTAACAAATGTAGGTGACTGCTTGCTATATTTAGAACTGTCATAGCAATAATTGAGATTAAAAATCTCAAAGAGATAGTACTTTTCTCTCTTATCCTACCTTATCCCTAGCCTCAGCTTTTGGAGTTTTATTTTTATACAACTTATATTGTCATAATAACTATTATGTTATTGATAAAGTATAAAAAGCTTTAAATTGTTAAGAATTCTTGTTCTCAGACAAAAAACTGTAGCAGCAATGTCTTCAGAGTCCAGTAGATGGCAATGCATTCTCATTTTAATGGGAAAAAAAATTGAAGCAGGAGTAGAATTGAGCAAACTCCAGGAGATAGTGAAGGACAGGGAAGCCTGGCGTGCTGCATTCCATGGGATTATAAGGAATCCCACACGACTGAGTGACTGAATAACAAGAATCCAAATAAAAAGGATCAGATCTTTTTGGAGTAAAACACTCTTCTGCTGCTGCTGCTGCTAAGTCGCTTCAGTCGTGTCCGACTCTGTGCGACCCCATAGACGGCAGCCCACCCAGCTCCGCCGTCCCTGGGATTCTCCAGGCAAGAACACTGAAGTGGGTTGCCATTTCCTTCTCCAATGTGTGAAACTGAAAAATGAAAGTGAAGTTGCTCAGTTGTGTCCAACTCATAGCGACCCCAATGGGCTGCAGCCTACCAGGCTCCTCCGTCCATGGGATTTTCTAGGCAAGAGTACTGGAGTGGCTTGCCATTGCCTTCTCCAAAACACTCTCAGGAGATTGAAATAACAGTTTGGTTATTAATTTCACAAAGGCAACCATGTGAGTTGATCATCTCAAGTACATAGTCCAACTGAGATTGAAGATTTAGGGACAACAGCAAGTTTCAGAGCCTGTACAAGTGGGAATTCCTTATTTTATATTGGTCAAGGCATGATACTTTTGCTAAGTAGAAAACCTGATTTCTAATCCCAGTTTTGTTCTGCTACTGGAGGGAATATTGAGTGAATGAGTGAAGTTGCTCAGTCGTGTCTGACTCTTTGCGACCCCATGGAATGTAGCCTAACCAGGTTCCTCCGTCCATGGGATTTTCCAGGTAAGAATACTGGAGTGGGTCGCCATTTCCTTCTCTAGGAGATCTTCCCGACCCAGGGATTGAACCCAGGTCTCCCATATTGTAGGCAGACGCTTTACCATCTGAGCCACCAGGGAAGATCCTGGAGGGAATATTAGGCTTATTTAACTCAGCGCGCTTATCTCATGGATAAAGAAACTGAGGCTTAGAGAGCCTCTTGAACTTGACATGGAGAGTAGTTTCATGCCTTAGGTGGTAACTTAGACATAGCTATAATAATATCAAATGTAATATAAAAAATCATCACATAGTTTCATTGCTACTGCTGCTACTGCCAAGTTGCTTCAGTTGTGTCCAACTCTGTGCCACCCCATGACGGCAGTCATCAGGCTCCACCACCCCTGGGATTTTCCAGGCAAGAACACTGGAGCGGGTTGCCATTTCCTTCTCCAATGCATGAAAGTGAAAGTGAAGTCGCCCAGTCGTGTCCGACTCTTAGCGACCCCATGGACTGCAGCCTACCAGGCTCCTCCGTCCATGGGATTTTCCAGGCAAGAGTACTGGAGTGGGGTGCCATTGCCTTCTCCGATAGTTTCATAGCTCTATAAATTATTTTAGTCTGTTCTGTAGGGAAGGCAGAGGACTACTATTAGAAGTTTTAGTAGTAGTGGCAGCTGCAGGCATCTAGCAGCTAACAGTAAGTATTTGGGGAATAAATGAATGATCAGGAAATCAGGATGAGTTTAGTGGCAGAACCAGGATCAGAACATAGATCTCTGTCTTTCTAGATATGCTCTTCATTATACCATGTCACCTGTGTAAAAGCGATGAATAGATGATTTTCTTCTTTTAAGTGCTTTTTGAGGTTTCTTCCATCCTTTTATTTGTGTGATTAAATGCTGTTAAAGATACTGTCTTTAACTTATAACAACTCAGGTGGGCAAAGTATTAGTATTTTTGTTTCCAAACTGAAGATGCTGAAACTTTGAAAAGAGATTTTTGTCTAGTTAACTTTATAGAACTGAGAAATTAAAAAGATGGCTGTTTCCTCTTGCTGGTCAAATTCATGGATGCTAACTTGTTTCCAAAGCACGTCCCACATGGTACTTAAGCGGAACATTCAGAAGTGGGGATTAAGTGTGTCAAGTACTGCCTGTATTTTAACCACAGAGAAAGGGATATGGTATAATTTCTACCCAGATCTCTCAGTACGTCATCAAGTGAAGGTTGCTGCTAAGTCTCTTCAGTCGTGTCCAACTCTGTGCGACCCCATAGACGGCAGCCCACGAGGCTCCCCCGTCCCTGGGATTCTCCAGGCAAGAACACTGGAGTGGGTTGCCATTTCCTTCTCCCAAGTGAAGGTTGGAGGATCACAAAAAATAGCTCATTCTTATACATATTTTATTCAGTTTTCCTTGAAGAGCTCTGTCCCCACCCTACCACCTCAAGCAGATTATGAAATACAAGAAACAGACCAGACAGATCCTAAGGGGCTGTTTCTAATTAATAACTACTAACTTTGTTACTAAAACCTCTAGGTATGTGAGTTCGGTTTAAGTCCAGGGTAAAATTTTGTTTCTGAATTATTTGAGCTGGTGTGGTATCCTAAAAACAGTATTACTCAGGTGAATATGGAACTTTTGAAAATTATTGTTAGTTTTTGTTTACTGAGTGCCTACTGTATGTCAGACACTATACTATCTACTTTTCATGTTTCATTTAATCTGTATAACAGTTTCATGAGGTAGTTATCATCATTCTATAGATACAGTATCCTAGAAGAAAACGTTCAACTACTAATCCAGGATTACTTCAGTTCAGTCACTCAGTTGTGTTCGACTCTTTGCGACCCCATGGACCACAGCACGCCAGGCCTCTGTCCATCACCAACTCCTGGAGTTTACCCAAACTCATGTCCATTGAGTTGGTGATGCCATCCAACCATCTCATCCTCTGTCGTCCCCTTCTCCTCCTGCCTTCAATCTTTCCCAGCATCACGGTCTTTTCCAATGAGTCAGTTCTTCACATCAGGTGGCCAAAGTTTGGAGTTTCAGCTTTGGCAGCAGTCCTTCCAATGAATATTCAGGACTGATCTCCTTTAGAAAGGACTGGTTGGATCTCCTTGCCGTCCAAGGGACTCTCAAGAGTCTTCACAGTTCAAAAGCATCAATTCTTTGGTGCTCTTTCTTCACAGTCCAACTCTCACATCCATACATGACTACTGGAAAAACCATATCCTTGACTTAGTAAGTAGCAGAACAGTGATTGAAACCAGGTCTGATTTATTCAAAAGCCTCTTGACAACTATGCTACGTGGTATCTCTAGATTTCTTCCTACTTCACAGAGCCTGTCAAAGTACCATGTCACTTTCTTTACATTTACCTAGAGATGTCTACTATGTGCATTGTTAGGATCAAATGAGGGTACATACATAAGTGCTCTGAATGGTATAAAGTATATTATTGTACAGACTTTGGGTATTTATCGTTGTAGAGTGGGCATGCAATGCCCAAGATGCCATCAACCCACCAAAGTCCACAAAATTTCTACGCGATAGTCTATTTGGCTTTCCTCTAAGTCTCTCTCCTTACCCCCACCCCCTCTTCTCTTGGATCAGATTAGCTTCTGACAGATGTTTGGAAAATCATCTCATCCTGTAATTCATATTTATAAATCCTGCTGCTGCAGTGTGGTCCCCATTCTCTCTCTTCATTGAAGCCAGAGATTAATCTGGGAAAATGCCACGTTTCCTGTTATGAATTTGGAGGATCTTGTCTCCTTAGCACAATTTTTGAGCTTTTCAGAATTTTAATACTGGAACATTCAAAGCCAAGCACAGCTCTTCATATAGATGTTTTAGGTTCTTAGAAAGTAAACAGAAACAGAGCTCCAGACTCATCCTCACTAGGGGATTCAGAGAGTTGAAACTTTGTTTAAATTTTGTAAACTCATCTTTATTATTCTTTCTTAGATTTGTAGTGAGGGCATTCTTGACTTTTTTTTTTAACTTTCCCCTCTGGGAGTCAGTTTCCATTTATTTAAATTGTTTCTCTAGAAAGCTGGGAACCCTTTCTTTGACTTTTGCACCCAATTAGCATGATATCACTGTTGCCTTCTCTTCCCTCTCACTTCTCACAATTATAGTAACTGTGTGTATGTCCTTCCTCCTGTTAGAGTGTAATCTTCTTTAGGGCTGAGGTTGTCTCTTACTCATTCTTTTAGTCCCAGGATTTAGTGTAGACTTTGCTTGGAAGATATTTTTCTTGAGTGAATGAGGTCCACTAGGATCACATGTGGAGAAGGAAATCCCAGGGATGGTGGAGCCTGGTTGGCTGCCGTCTATGGGGTTGCACAGAGTCGGACACGACTGATGCGACTTAGCAGCAGCAGCAGCAGCAGGATCACATGGATCCTGTCTCTGTTCTGTAGTACACTTTTCTCTTAAAGGATGGCTACTTCAGCAGGGTCACTGTCAACTCTCTTGTTACGGAGTTGTATTGGTGACATTTAATCCATTTCATACTTGGAGTGTGTGAATATGATTGTGATCATTTTTTGAGGGTAGTTTGAAAAACTGAAGTGTGAACCTTCAGTTCACACTTGTGAAGAAGAACCTCTTCATCCCTATTGACTTGAATTAAAAAAAAAAAAGAATTTAGTTTCAGGATCTGTATACCTTTGCTTAATAACATTATTCTTATTTTAAGTGCTTCTGTTTTGAAGGAGAAGAAAACATATGCTGTCTCAAACCTCACACCGGATCTGGGGGAATCTGCATATTCAGCTCAGGTTCAGTGTCAGGGAAGCAGTCTCACTTTCCCTCCTTAGCAGCTCAGCATCTGGGCTTCATTAGAGCTCAGTGGCAGTGAGTGTCTGAGGCTTGAAGGTGCTTGACAGAGGTACATGCACATTTTTCTCAGTTTAAACCTTAGTGACACTTAAAAGTGTGTTAATATTCAAACTGACATACACACATAGGAACACAGGCTTTCTTTTGATTTTTCAGGTAGCCATTTTAGGAGGAGTTGTACAAATTGTTGTTGTTCAGTCACTCAGTCATGTCCAACTTGTTGCAACCCCATGGACTGCAGCACACCAAGCTCCCCTGTCCTTGTACAAATAAATACTAACTTTTGAAAAAGTATGCTCACTATATCTGAAAATGTGCTCAAGTAGTAGAATGAGCCACAGGTTTTTGTTTTTTTTTTTCCATTGTCCATTATGATTCCTTATTCTCCCTAAGTAAATAGAAGAGGGACTATTTGCAGAGCTCACTTAACAGTTTTAAGAGTAATGTATATAATCTACTAGGGCTTCCCTGGTGGTGCAATGGTAAAGAATCCGCCTACCAATGCGGAAGGCATGGCTTTGATCCCTGGGTCAGGAAACTCCCCTAGAGTGGGAAATGACAACCCACTCCAGTATTCTTGCGTGGAGAATCCCATGGACAGAGGAGCCTGGTGGACTGCAGTCCATGGGGTCACAAAGAGTCGGACACAATTGAGTGACTGAACGCACACACACGTATACCCATGTATAGTCTACTATCAGTCCCACGGGGCAGGCTTTTGCTGGGGCCTTTAAGGTATTGTCCTCAGGCTTCCACTCAGACCTTTTGTCTTCTCATCGACACATTGTGTCTGGGTGATTCAGATCTCTCCCAAGTCTACTTCTCCGGTCAGTACTTCCATATATCTAGACTTGAGTCAGATTGCTGAGTGTTTCAGAGACTCATTGTTGTTCAGTTGCTAAGTCACGTGTGACTCTTTGTGACCCCATGGACTGTAGCACACCAGGCCACCAGGCTTCCCTGTCCTTCACTGTCTCCCGGAGTTTGCTCAAATTCACATCTGTTGAGTCAGTGATGCCATCCAGCCATGTCAGAGACACTCACTCCACAGCTCCTAGACTGAGCTCAGTCTCCCCACCCTTATTGTATTCCTTGGTTCAGTGCGTGGTACTGTTGTCCATGCGTTTTCTCAAGTCAGAGCAGGGAGTCATCCTAAACGCTCCCCTCTTTTTCTGAGTTACTTTTTTGAATCACTACTTGAGATACCTGCTAAACATCTGTTTCTTTCCTGGTTCTTGACATTGGAGCCAGATTTATATTTCTAAAATGTTCATCATGTCCCTCTTATTCAAGTCATTTCAGAGTAATTAATGGACTTGTAAGGTCTTGCTGCTGCTAAGTCGCTTCAGTCGTGTCTGACTCTGTGCAACCCCACAGACGGCAGCCCACCAGGCTCCCCCGTCCCTGGGATTCTCCAGGCAAGAACACTGGAGTGGGTTGCCATTTCCTTCTCCAATGCATGAAAGTGAAAAGTGAAAGTGAAGTCGCTCAGTCGTGTCCCGTGTCCAACTCTTCACGACCCCATGGACTGCAGCCTACCAGGCTCCTCTTACAGTGATCTAATTCTTGATTTTGAAGCACCTCACCCATAACAGTTTCTTAAAAAGCTAAAATTTATCCATTTCAGTTTTAGAGCTTAGACCTCATTTCCAGAGAATGGTTTTCTGTGACATATCCCTACGTACTCTATGTACTCTCTATCTACGCTCTATGTACTCTCATAGAACCTTGCTTTTCATTTTTCTTGTTGCTGTCCTTAGCTAGTTATATTCTGATTGCCCATTTGCTCAACTCTCTTTCTTACTAGACTGTGCACTGTATAAGAGCAGGGACAGAGTCTATAAATGAATTATCCCTAGTGCTTAGCATGGTGGTGGGCATGTAGTAATAATTCAGTAAATATTTGTTGAATGAGTGAATGAATGTTGTAGTAGCAGATCATTTAAAACTCTGCTGGGATATACTGTTTCATTGTCATCAGTTGTAGAGCATGTTGTTCAAAATTCTCATTCATCTGTTTAAATAGTTTCTGACCACTTCTTCATAGACATCTTCTGTTTGCAAATTATTATATTTTAAATGGATCTCTTTAATTTTCTCTCCAGGTTTGCTTTTCCAACCAGTTGTGTTTTGCCTTTTTTTTTTTGCATTTTTATTAACTATTTTATCCATTTATCGAGGTCTCAAATTTTGCAGTTAGCCTTGATTGATTTCTTTCATCCACTCAATTCATTCAGCTCCTGGACTCTTGAGTCCTTCTTTGAAATCACTCATTTTTGGCTGCTTTTCCATATCCATTGCCATGATCCAAGCTCGGCCTGGCACCTTCATAAGGCAGGATTACTGCAGTAGTTTCCTGGCGAGCCTGTGGCTCTGGTCTCTTTGTATCCACTTTGTCTCATTCACCACTGCCTGATTAATCTTATTCCTAAAGCATACTTGCATTTTTTTTTTTTTTTATTCCTTTGCTTTAAAGGTTGTATGGAGTTACTTCTGGTCTGCTGGATGTGGCCAAATCTCTGACCTAATTTCCTTTTCTCCATCAACCTAAATTCAGTCAGTGGTATAGTACTTTTGGGTATATCTCTGCTTTTATCTTTACTTCTTTTCTCTGTCTGTCTCCTTTATTCTTCAGAATTTGAGTTCTCATTCCCTCTAGTACACGTGGATTTCTAAAATAGCCTCCTAGTGGGTGTTTGGGCTTTCTGCTTCCTCTCGTTTGTCGTGTGTGTCATTACCAGAGTAACCTTCCTTAAGTGCAGCTTTGATCATTGGCCTGCACTGTTGGAAACTTTGCAGGAGTCCTTTATGAAGGTTGTCTCACTTTTTAGTATGACCTTCAAGGCTTTCTGCATCTGGCCCTCTCAACCTTGTCACGTAGCTGTATCTCCTACTATTTTCCCCTCTGGTGTTCCAAGTAATTTTGACATCATTGGAGCTGAACAAATTGGACCACTGTTTAATTTTCTCTGAATACAGCTTATGTTTTCCCACTGCCATGCTTCAGCTAAAGGTGTTCAGTCTGTGTGGGTCTTTCCTTCACTGCCCTTCAGCTTTCTGTACTTGTTAATCTATCCCAAGTATTGCTACTCCTGCAGCCTTTGATGTTTCTGCTTCTACTAGGTGGAATCTTTACCATATTGGAACTCCTATAGCTTTTCTTTTTAACGTTTCTTACAAGCAATTTTACTTCACTTGGAACCTTAGCTGGGTTATATACTTTATTAGGTTGTATACTTTTATAAGGATGATAGAAATTGCCTGACATCTTGTATGTATTAGATATTCAGTAAACACTGAAATGAATAGGTATATGTGTATATTGTTGTTTGCTTCATAAACAGTTATCCTGTCCACAGGATTATTTTAGTAGAACTTTTAGAGTTTTAATAAAGGATTGTCTTTGACTGTTTTAGTAGCTGACAACTCTCAAAACGTACAGTAACACATTTTAAAAGTTGACTTATTCAGTGATCTAGTACATGAATAAGCAAATTACAGTCCCCACATGTTTTTATGTGACCTGCGAGCTAAGAATGGTTTTTACATTTGTAAAGAATCTGAAGGCGAAAACAAAGGAAAGTATGCAATGGAGATGATGTGCCTTGCAAAGCCTGAAATATTTACAATCTGGCCGTCGACTGAGAAAATTTGTAGATCACTGATCTAGTAACACACCTGATCATCTGCCTGGAATTACTTTTGGTCTTTGGGTATGTGAAATTATCTGTTTCCTTGAGCAGTTTAATAGGCACTCACCCAGACTGGTGCCTATCCTGTTTGCTTCTTTGAAAAAGAATTGTTAGGCCTGGCTTCAGGAGAATTTTGAGTGACATGTAAATCTCCTCGGGGCTCTTTGGCACTTGGCAGTATCTCACACAGATAACCAGATACAAATGAGCCATTTATTTCCATCATGATCCTTCATCAGAGGTCTGTCGGGATTGCACATCTGGTGACGTTAGATGTCATTCAGAGCAAGGCTCTTAGCATATTTCAAGAATGTTAATTGCTGTGTTGTGGCTGAAGCAGAAGGGTTTAATAATGTCCTTGAGTTGCCTTAAATGTACATGGACCCAGAATTTGAGAACTGGAAAAGGTCTTAGAGATCAAGTAAAGCATGGTCATTAAGAACACAAGCTGTGGAGCCAGACTGCATGGCTCTTCCACTTAATCCTCCCTGTGTCTCAGTTTCCTTACCTTTAAAGTGGGGATAAGAATAGTACCTGTTTCACAGGGTCTCATGAGTATTATGTATGTTTACCTTTAATGTTAATATCACAACGTTCATTTAATGTGAAAAACAACACTCCCTGGAATACTATGAATGCTCACACATGTTACTTTTGTGTTTGGCTATTATTGTTCATTGTTTATATTAGTAGTAGTCTCATCTCATTTTATTGTTAAAGAAACTAAGACCTAGAGGATTTAAATGGTTTTTTTCACTTCTATAACAGGCAGAGTGGATTAAGACCCAGAGTTCTTGCTATAATGTGTTGCTTTTAGTTGTATGTGAGTGTGGATACGTTTTTAGTAGAAAAGATGTTTGGCAGCTTTTTGCATAAAATAAGAACAGCTAAGTGGAGTGTCACCAATCATTTCTCCTGAGAATCTGAAGTTTATTTCTCGTGTCTTTTTGTAGCTCATTTGTAGGATTATCTTCTGTCTCTGTCTTTTCTCTTCAGCTGCCCTCATGATATGTAGATTATTTCATAGCCAGCTCCCTCTCTTTTTAATTGGGTTGAAATTTATATAACATGAATTTATGCTTTTCTGTTTTTTTTTGGCCTCATTGCACAGCTTGTGGAATCTTAGTTTCCC
This sequence comes from Bison bison bison, assembly GCF_000754665.1. NCBI lineage: Eukaryota > Metazoa > Chordata > Mammalia > Artiodactyla > Bovidae > Bison > Bison bison. The sequence continues at coordinate 1,066,275 of NW_011494823.1, read as the reverse complement.
CACCAGGGATCAAACCCAGGCCCCAGCAGTGAAAGCACCGAGTTATAACCACTGGACCACCAGGGAATTCCTTAAACATTTTAAAGTGTGTGATTCAGTGGCATTGGGAACGTTCACAATGTTGTGGAAACACTATCTCCAACAAGTTGCATAACATTTTTATCACAGCAAAAGAAAATGCCATTAAACGTTCACTCTCCATTTGGTGTTCCCCAACCCCCAGCAACTACCAACTTGCTTTTCTCTCTATGGTTTCACTTATTCTGAGTATTGAATATAAATGGAATCATACAGTACGTAACCTTTTATGTCTGGCTGCTTAGTGTTTTTGAGGTGCATCCAAATATAGCATGTGTCAGTACTTCTCTTTTTGGCTGAGTGATATCCCGTTGTATGAATATACCATATTTAGTTTATCTGTTCATCCACTGATGGATGTTTGAATTGTTTCTACCTTTTGGCTGTTGTGAGTAGTGCTGCTGTGAACATTTATGTACAAGAATTTGTTTTCAGTTCTTTTGGTTTTATACCTTGGAGTGGAATCGCTAGATGATATAGTAATTCTGTACTTCACTTTTTGAGGAATTGCCAAACTTTTTTCCATAGCTGCTGACCACTTTGTGTTCCCAACAGTAGTATACTAGGGTTGGCAACCATTAGGTGCGTTAATGGTTTTGTTGTTTTAGTCTTAACACTTATGTCTTTGATCCTAGTTGCAAGTTTTGTACATGGTGTTAGGAATGGGTCCAACTTTATTATTTTGCATTTGGCCATTTAGTTGTTTCAGCATCACTGTTGAAATACTGTTCTTTCTCAGTCCTGACACCTTTGTTTAAAACCAGTTGACTGTAGATAGATGAATGTATGTCTGTACCCTTGGCTCTGCCTCACTGATGTGTGTGTCTGTCATTGCGCCAGTACAGCGCTGTTTTGATTAGTGTTGCTTTGTAGCAAACATGGAATTGGGAAATATGAATCCTTCAACTTGGTATGTTGTGTTGGCTTGATTTTCATTTATCAAACCACCTTTACATACCTTGGGTAAATACCACTTGTTCCTGGTGTATAAATCTTTTTCTAAAAAATTATTTTAATTGTGAAATATACGTAATAGAAAATTCACTGTCTTAACCATTTTAAGTGTACAGTTTGGTGGCATTAAGGACATTCACCTTGTTTTACAGCTGTCACTACTGTCCCTCTCCAGAACTCTTTCTGTCTCGTGAGACTGGAACTCTCTGTCTACCCTTTAAGCAATAACTCCCCATCTCCCTCCTCCTCGAGTCTCTGGCACTCACCCTTCTACTTCCTGTTTCTATGAATCTGACTGCTCTCGGTGCCTCATACGGTGGAACCACACAATATTTATCCTTTTGTCACTAGCTTGTTTTACATAACATAATGTCTTTAAGGGTCATGCGTGTTACAGCATGTGTCAGAATTTCTTTCCTTTTTAAGGATAACTAGTATTCCGTTATATGAATAAACCACATTTTATCTGTTAATCTGTTGATGAACACTTCGGTTACTTCCACCCCTCGACTACTGTGAATAATGCTCCTATGAACGTGGGTGTACAAATTTCTCTTTCTTTGAGTTTTTGCTTTCAGTTCTTTTGGGTATATTCCCAGAAGTAGAATTGCTAGACCAGATTAGCTTTGCTAATACATTTGACTCTTGAATAACATGTGTTTGAATTGGGCAGGGCTACTTATGTGTGGGTTTTTTTCTTTTTTTTTCCAATAAGTCTGAACCACAGTACTACATAATGTACAGTTGGTCAAATCCATGGATGCAGAGCAATGCATATGGAACTGTGGATACAGAGAACCGACTGTAAAGTTATATGTGGATTTTTAACCATGTAGGGGTCATTGCCCCCACCCTCTCTTTGTTCAAGGGTATTTTGTTAAGGATTCTTTTCTCTATAATGTGTGTATATATGTTATATATATATTATAATATAAGGGATATTGGTCTATAATTTTCTTGTGATGTTATTATCTGGCTTGGGATCAGGGTAATACTGGTCTCATAGAATGAGTTAAGAAGTATTTCCTCCTCTTTCATTTTTTGGAAGACTTTGAGAAGGATTGGTGTTATTTTTTTCTTTAAATGATTGGTAGTTTTTGCCAAATTATGCAGTTCTGGGCTTTTCTTTGCTGGGAGTTTTATGATTACTGATTTAACTTCTTTAGTTTTGTTATAACTTTGTTAAATTAACGTTTGTTGAGTGGAGCACAGAAAACCACAAGAGAAATTGAAATAGAGACGTTTGTTACTCATAGATTCTGGAGGAATTATAGAGAAGGCTTTGAAGTGGCCACATGGGGAGGTCAAGGCAGAGTGCAGACAGAGAAATGGAGGATCTGGGACACATGTCTTCATTAGAGTCTGCGTGTAGAGTGCTTTGGGGTTCCTGGGCTTGGGCTGGGTTGTTCAGTTCAAACCAAAAGAGCAGGGTTTTGGTAAGCTCCATGGGGATTTTTATCTAAGGGGCATGTAGAGCATACAGGTCCTGGGAAGCAGGGGAGACTGTTGATCACAAGTATTAACAGAATCTACGTTTGCGTGTAACTGCAGCCTGCAATCTAGGGCATGCACTTCCCTGAAGAGGGGTCTAGTGTTGGTGTAAGGTCCCTAACGGCTGCTTGGCCACACAAAATGGATGCCAAGGCGGTGGTACCATGGAGTAGCCTAGCTAAACTCTTTGACAACTTGTAGATCGGTCCAGATTTTCTGTTTTTTCCTGAATCGCTTTTGGGAGTTTCTGTCCTTCTAGGAATTTTCATTTTATCTAGGTTCCGTGATTTGTTGGCATACAGTTGTTCATCAGTTCAGTTCAGTAGCTCAGTCATGTCCAACTGTTTGCAACCCTATGGACTGTAGCACGCCAGGCTTCCCTGTCATCACCAACTCCAGGGGCTTGCTCAAACTCATGTCCATCGAGTCGGTGATGTGTTGGTGATGCCATCCAACCATCTCATCCTCTGTCGTACCCTTCTCTGCCTGTCTTCAATCTTTCCCAGCATCAGGGTCTTTTCCAATGAGTCAGTTCTTCACATCAGGTGGCCAAAGTATTGGAGTTTCAGCTTCAGCATCAGTCCTTCCAGTGAATATTCAGGACTGATTTCCTTTAGGATGGACTGGTTGGATCTCCTTGCAGTCCAAGAGACTCAGAAGTCTTCACCAATATCGCAGTTCAAAAGCATCGATTCTTTAGCTCTCAGGTTTCTTTACAGTCCAACACTCACATCCATATATGGCTACTGGAAAAACCATAGCTTTGACTAGATGGACCATTGTTGGCAAAGTAATGTTTGTCTACACTGATCATAGCTTTTCTTCGAAGGAGCAAGCGCCTTTTAATTTCATGGCTGCAGTCACCATCTGCAATGATTTCGGAGCCCAAGAAAATAAAGTTTCTCACTGTTTCCATTGTTTTCCCATCTATTTGCCATAAAGTGATGGGACTGGATGCCATGATCTTAGTTTTTTGAATGTTGAGTTTTAAGCCAACCTTTACACTCTCTTCTTTCACTTTCATCAAGAGGTTCTTATAGTATTCTTCTATAATTAATATTTCCTGTCTTTGTAAGATTAATGGTAATGTTCTCACTTTCATTCCTGATTTTAGTGATTGGAGCGTTCTCTCCTCTTTTCTTGGTTGGTCTGGCTTAATGTTTGTCAGTTTTATTGGCTCTCTCAGGGAACTAAGTTAGTCTTATTGATTTTTCTCTATTGTTTTTTATTCTGTATTTCACGGAAAGGGTTAGTTGCTCAGTCATGTCCGACTCTGTGACCCCATGGACTGTAGCCCTCCAGGCTCCTCTGTCCGTGGAATTATCCAGGCAAGAATACTGGAGTGGGCTGCCATTCTCTTCTCCAGGGGATCTTCCCGACCCGGGGGTTGAACCTGGATCTCCCGTGTTGCAGACAGGCTCTTTACCATCTGAGCCACCAGGATCTCTGCCCTAATCTTTATTGTTTGCTTCCTTCTTACTTTGGGTTTAGGTTTCTTTTTATTGTTCCTTAAGGTGGAAGATTACATTACTGATTCGAACTCTCTCCTTTTTCTTCTTTTTAATGTAAATATTTGCAGCTGCATTTTTCACTCTGAGCACTTTTTCACTGTATCCTATGTTTTGATATGTTGTATTTTTATGTAATGTAGCATTTAATAATTTGCCTATGATTTGTTCTTTGACCCACTGGCCATTTAAGAGTATGTTTACTTCGTAGTTTGTGAATTTTCCAAATTTCCTTTTGTTACTGATTTTTAGTTTCATTCCATTATGATCAGAAGAGATATTTTGTGTGATTTCAGTGTTTAGAAATCTATTGAGATTTTTTTGATGACAACATATGGTCTATCCTAGAGAATATTCTGTGTGCATTTGAGAATATTTGTATGGTGGTTGTTGAGTGGAACATGCTGTATACATCTGTTAGGTCTGGTTGATTTATGGTATTGTTGATGTTTTTTGTTTCCTTCTTTTCTCTTTTTTATGGTTGTGCTATCCATTGGTAAAAGTGGGATGTTGACTTCTGCTGTTTCTCATTTTAGTTTTTATGGTTTTGACTTCGTATGTTTTGTTATATGTTGTTAAGTCCATATATGTTTACAATCATTTATATCTTCTTGAGCCTTTTAAAACAGCATAATGTCTGTTTTGGTCACCTGTTTTGTTTTAATGTCTATTTGTCTGATATTAGTTTATACATGCCAGCTCTCTTTTGGTTACTACTTACATAGAATATCTTTCCATCCTTCCATTTTCAACCTATTTGTGTTTTTGATTCTCAAGTGCATCTCTTGTAGATAGCATATTGTGGATCATTAAAAAGAAAATCCATTTTGCCAATCTCTGCCTTTTAATTGTAGTGTAATTTAATTCATTAACACTTACTGTAATTACAGGCGCAAGGACTTCTGCCATTCTTTGATTTGTTTTATTTCTTTTTGTTCCTCATTTCTTCCATTATTACCTTCTTTTGTATTAGTTATTTTCTCATGTAACATTTGAGTCCTTTCTCATTTCTTTCACTATTCATCTTTTAGTTATTTTCTTAGTGGCTGCCCCAAGGATTATAGTTAACATTTTAATTTGTAAGTTTAGCTAAAGTTAATATTAGTTTTAGTATTATATAAAACTTTTCTTCTCTATGGGCTCTTTTCCCCCATTTTTATCATCATGTTACATCTTTATTATTGTGTGCCCATAAAGGTAGATTTATAATGATTGCTTCATTTATTTGCTAATTGATTGATATTAAATACTAAACCACTCTTGCATTCTTAAAATAAATTCAGTCAAAATGAAGTGTTATTGTTTTATCCTTACAATGTATTTCTGATTCAACTTTCTAATGTTTTGCTAGGGATTTTTGTGTCTGTAATCATGAGGATATTGACTTATAATTATCTGTGTGTGTGTGTGTGTGAGAGAGAGAGAGAGAGAGAAGGTTTAGTGTCAGTAATGTAGTTGGAAATTGTTCCTTTCTACTCTGTTTTAGGAGTTTGTACTAAATTGATGACATTTCTTAAACATTTGATATAATTCAGTGAAGCAACCTGGACCAAGACTATTTTTGTGGAAAGACTTTTCAATTACTTATTCACTTAAAAATAGTTATAGAGTTATTACTCAGCTATTATTCATCAATTTTGGCATGTTGTAGTTTTTCAAGGAATTTGTCTAATTAATCTAAGTTCTCAAATTTGTTAGCATGAAGTTCTTCATAATATTCTCCTAATAACCTTTTAATATCTGCAGCAATGTAATTTTTGGAAAATGCTTCTATTAGAATTATAGCAAGCATTTATACAGTGCTTATACATACCTTTGATTTTACAAATATTAGCTCTTTTAATTCCCGTGACAATTTGTGAGGTAGATAGTATTATCATCTCCATGTTATAGATGAGAAACCAACGTTAAACTGAAAGAAGTTAGGTGCCTTGCTCAAGGTTACAGAACTGGTGTGTTAAGGGCTTAAATTGTAATCCAGGTCATCTGGGTCCAGAGTCCTCTTTTCTTAACTACTATTTACTTTGCTTTTCTGAAATGCCAGATAGCTGTTCTGTTCTTCTTAAGGAATTGTGCTGTGTTCGCTGTAGAAACCATCCTTGCTCCCAACACCTTAACACTACTGAGTGGAAATATTTGTTTCAGGTATTCCTAATTAAAACTTGGAATGCCTTTTCTCCCATAAAAACATTACATATGTTGGCTAGGCATACTTGAAATATTATTGTTAATACTCTTCTTCAGGCACATAATATGTTAAAAAGACTTCTGGGGTTTCGCTGGGAAGTTCACCAAAATTTATAATGTGAAACATTGTTTCTGTGGGAAAATATTAGAGGAAATTTATTTTAAATTCACTTGCCTAAAATGTTAAACTTCAATTATGTGAAAGTGTTTCTTAATTTTTTTCTAATTTCTTAATGATTTGAATCTACTGAGTTATTATTAAATCATAATTTTAAAAAGACAAACATCATGATTAATTTGGACACATATTTTGTTTTACTTTGATTAATTTGTTGATCAATATCTTTTAGGGTTATTCAAATGCTCAGAAGAATATTCTTCTTCAGGTGGATCAGAACTGTGTTCGCAATTCTTATGATGTCTTCTCTTTGCTGCGGTAAGAAACTTCTTAGAGTCCTCTTGCATTTTCTAAAGAATCTTCCTCATTCTGAGTTTGTGACATTTCAGTGTGAGGAAATGTATGGGAGCTTTAGAAGCTGTTACTCAAACAGCATTTTTTAGTGAGAGGTTCATAAATTTTGTAGCTACAGTTATTTAAGTTTATCTCTTTTACAAAGCCTTTCAAATGCCATTTTTTCCCTGTGGACAGTGGAAGAGAATGATTGGAAGCTAGTGATCTTAAAGTAGGGACATGAGCTGTGTCCGGTCTTCTGCACTATAAAGAGCAGAAACCAGAGGTATAAATTTAGACTTATCAAAATTTTACCAATGATGCCATTACTTACAAAAGCTGTCCAATAGCCCTAGACATAGCTTAGAGTTTTGACCTGCTAGGCTTAACTGCTTCAGCTCTGTATTTTCCTAATGTCTGGGCTTAATTTTGTATGATTTTTAAATTTGGTTTTAATTTTCAGTGTGGTAGATCATCAAGGACATTTTCCCAGGAGGCAGGCTACCAAAATAAATGCAGTTTAAAATAAAGTTAACAGTGACACTCAACCTATGTTCACCCTACTCAGACAGATGGTTCATTGAAACTCGATTTTGGCAGTCTTTTCCTAATGTTTATATAACACATCATAAATTTCAGACCATTAGACATCCTCTATATATCTGCTGGAGGAAGAGTCCAGAAAGATGATTGGACCCTTGTCCAGTTGGATGGTTGTTTATTTTGTAAACGTTATTAAATGAGCCTTTCCTTTGCAAATCTTGAATCTTGTTATACAGAATGATAGTTTGGTCATATGGACTATGTAAATTGCTCTTAAGAGACAATGATTTCAACTAAAGTAACCACACACATTTGTCCTTTGATTTTTACCTGAGGGATACTTTGACTTCTTAGGATATGTACCAGAATGGACAGAATTTAGTAATTGAATGGTAGCGATAGAAAACAAGTTGTGTCAAAATATATAACTCTTATTTTTGAGCCTATTCAGTTTGGATTACATTGAGTTTTAAGTATTGAAAAGAGGGATGCACAGAAATAGTTTGAATTGTGAGCAAGCCACTAATATTTCTTGGCCTGTTTTCCTCAATAAAATGAGAGTTATAGATACTATTATATTTAAATATATTTTTGAAGTATGAGATTTTATTATGTTATTAGAGAAATCAGTAAAGTTAAAAGCAAAAGAAATACCGAGTCAGTGAGAAGAAGAGAATTTGGGAAAGGTAGTATCATAGAATCTAAGAAAATAGAGATTTAAGGGGTATTGAAGGCCCTGGTGGCTTAGAGGGTAAAGCATCTGCCTGCAGTGCAGGAGACCAGGGTTCGATCCCTGGGTCGGGAAGATCCCCTGGAAAAGGAAATGGCAACCCACTGCAGTACTCTAGCCTGGAAAATCCCATGGATGGAGGAGCTTGGTAGGCTACAGTCTGTGGGGTTGCAAAGAGTCAGACACAACTGAGCAACTTCACTTTCCTTTCCTGAAGGCTCTGTACAATAATGATCCAGGAGAATAAGAGCTGAAGAAAGACTATGGAATCTTGGGAATCAACTTGGTATAGTGGAGAATGTGTTGACTGACTTGCCTGTGACTTTAATTATCCTTGATTTATCCTAATTCATTTAACCTCTTTGATATTCTAAAACATAGAAGCAGTGGTGTTACAATTTGTTTAATTTACAAGCGTTTCACATCTATTACCTTTTTCTCCTAGAAGTTTTCTGTGCTCCCACATCAGGGATCAGCTTTTGTCTTCCATGTAGAAGCTGAGGCCAAGGGGCAGTCAATTACTTATCAGTACTTAGCGAGGGGACACACACCAAGTAAGAGCCAGACTAGAGACTGGTATGAAGGTTTTCTGGCAAACAAAATTTGCAAACCCTTTTCACACTCTGACTTGTCCTAGACTGGTGGTTATCGGGTGCATGTAGCATAATGGTACAATGCTTCCCTGGTGGCTCAGGCGGTAAAGTGTCTGTCTACAATGCGGGAGACCTGGGTTCGATCCCTGGGTCGGGAAGATCCCCTGGAGAAGGAAATGGCAATCCACTCCAGTACTATTGCCTGGAAAATCCCATGGACAGAGAAGCCTGGTAGGCTATAGTCCATGGGGTCACAGAGTCATAGAGCCCTCCATAAATGCAAAATCATAAAATTAGTTTGGTAGTTGCTCAGTTAATTAACACTGATCTTGCAATGAAATGTCTCTGGGGAGTTTCACTTCTGGAGTGCCTTCTAGATTCCTTAGGTGTGTCAGCAGTTTGAATAACCTTGTTAATAATTGCTTGCTCATCACCTTTATGTAAATCATTTTTAGCTGGTAACACAGATATACTTTTTTCTGAACCAAATCTAATGTCTGTTTATCAAGTAAATTGGCTGAACCTGGAAAGTTACTCTGGAGCTAGAAACTTTGAATTGTACTTGTCAATGTTAATGAGTAAGATGGAACTTTCTTTGCTAATTCACAGTTCAGAGTAATTGTCATGTATCTGCTCGATTAAAAGTTCTCTTCCCACTGTTCTTATCATGAGCTGTATATAAAGTGATTGCTGAGAAAGTTAATGTGGTGCTAATCAATTTTGTTCATTGTTTCCCCTCCTCAACTCAGGCAACATTGTTCCTGGATGGAGTAATTTTTAAAAATATATCTTTTCCTTTCCTGATGATTTCTTTTTTTTTTTTTAATTGTTACTTCTTGATCTGTGATTTTATGTGAAAATACAGAGTCTGAATTTTTTAATATGACTTACTCCACAAAATTCTCAATGCTGTTTGGAGTCAGGGTTAGAACCCATGTCTCCTGTTAGTAACTCTCACTGTGTTTTTGTGTTGGTAGCTACTATGAATTGATAATGTCCCACCTTTTATTTGTAAATGTCATACAAAAAAATAGGAAATCTTGACTAAAGGCTGCTTTTGGAGCATCTATGACCCTAGCTAGCATTATAGCCCCTTCTGATGGATGTGTTGTACCATATTTTGTAGGAAAACAATGACCTAAGGTTGTACTCTTCTGCCAACAGTTAGGAATTTAGACTAATTCCAGTGTTGCAAAGAAAGAGCAGCTCTTTCCAAATTTACATTCAGTATGTGTGATGGTAACTGATTTCTGCTTCCTAACCCTTGGAAATCCCTGGATTAAGCATTAGTTTTCATGTAAGCAGACATTTAATTAGGAGACCCTTCACTCATCACATTTCATACTTCAGGATGTTCACCACAAGGTGTCAATGTTGCTCTTTAACTGGCATTTGAAATTTCCTTTATTTTACAGTTTTGAAATGAGAAAAGTAAACTTACGAATTATAGATTAGATTAGATTAGATCAGTCGCTCAGTCGTGTCCAACTCTTTGCGACCCCATGAACCGCAGCACGCCAGGCCTCCCTGTCCATCACCAACTCCCGGAGTTCACCCAGACTCATGTCCATCGAGTGAATGATGCCATCCAGCCATCTCATCCTCTGTCGTCCCCTTCTCCTCCTGCCCCCAATCCCTCCCAGCATCAGAGTCTTTTCCAATGAGTCAACTGTTCGCATGAGGTGGCCAAAGTACTGGAGTTTCAGCTTTAGCATCGTTCCCTCCAAAGAAATCCCAGGGCTGATCTCCTTCAGAATGGACTGGTTGGATCTCCTTGCAGTCCAAGGGACTCTCAAGAGTCTTCTCCAACACCACAGTTTAGAAGCATCAATTCTTCGGGGCTCAGCCTTCTTCACAGACCAACTCTCACATCCATACATGACCACAGGAAAAGCCATAGCCTTGACTAGACGAACCTTTGTTGGCAAAGTAATGTCTCTGCTTTTGAATATGCTATCTAGGTTGGTCATAACTTTCCTTCCAAGGAGTAAGCGTCTTTTAATTTCATGGCTGCAGTCACCATCTGCAGTGATTTTGGAGCCCAGAAATTATAAGCAAGCCTTTAATTTAGAAGTTAACTTTTCTTCTCTTTATTATTATTCCTTCTAGGTTAACGAGTCTATAAACAGCTTTCTCTTTTGGGATCTGTTGATTTTTGAAATGTTTTATTTCTTGTTTACTGTGTTGGTGATGGGGAGTTGTTGAAAGGCTGCCTGGAGATGAGTGGCATGCTCAGGAGTGTGGATTTGAATTCTAACCATGATGATTATGGAAGAGACCTGAGGGGCAAGACTGGAAGCAAGCAGATGGCTGTAATCCTACCTGTCCTCTGGAATTGAAAGGTCATTGTTAGTGTTTAAAAATGTTTTTGTTTCATTTTGTTTTCCCTTTCATACTTTCTCAGAAAGGTAACTATTGTATTGCACTAAGCGAGACTAATTGTTTTCTCTGAGTATAGTTTTCATTGTTTTTTCCTTCTCTTTTGACGTGTCCTCCTTTCACCAGTTTAATAAATGGAGGTATGGTGGAGGAACCATGGGCTTTGGTCCTTCATCTAGGTTCTAGTCCTAAACCGCCAGGTTACTTTGGGCAAGTTTCTTAACTTTGGTATGCCTCAAACTGTTCTTGTAAAATGGGGGTAATTTTGGTCTCATAGACATATTATGAGAATTAAAGCAGATTAAATAGATTAAAAGATCATAGGACCGTTACTGGCACATAGTAGACATGCAATAAATAATAGTCTTCATTTCCCCCTTGACTTCTTCCACCTTGAAGTTAGCTTTCTTCTCTATGCCAGTGTTCCCTTTATATTATTACTGCTAGGTTTTCCAATTTTCTGCATAATTTCCCTTTCTGTTCTTGCCATTCTAATGCCTCCCACCTCTGTTTTTAGAATTACTTTTGTTAATCCTCTAACAATCATGATAAAAATTGTTTAACATGTGCATGTCTTGTCTCCCTGATGGCACTGAAAACTACTTGAAAGGAGGGGTCGTTTCATGGGGCTGTGTTTTCTCCTCTCCCTCTTACTGACATTATGTTGGAGTTATTGTGGATTTTGTTGTGATCCCGGAGCCCTTGGTCCTGTGGATCCTGCATTACTCTTTCTCCCTAAGGACTCTTTTACATTACCACAACTTCAACCACCACAGCCACATGTTAATAGCTCTCAAAACTATGTCTCTAGTTTCAAGTTTTCTTTTGGATTTCTGCTCTGTAGTTTCCAGGGACGAGTAGACTTGCATGTGCTGTAGCAACCTCAACAGTAACATGTCTGGCTTAATCTGCATACATTGGCTTGATCTTTCTCTCCCTTTTGTTTTCCCTGGTTTCTCTAGTAGTATCATCAGCATCTCCGCACACTACTGAGCATACCCTTGTTTGTTCTCACCTCTGTTTTCCTGGACTATTTCCTGACCTCTGATCTTCCTACTTTGAGTTTTTCTTTCATGCAATTAATGGATACTATTTTTTAAAATCATTTATTTATTTATGGCTCTGCTGGGTCTTTGTTGTGCAGGCTTTCTCTAGTTGCGGTGATCGGGAGCTACTCTTCGTTGTGGCGTGTGGGCTTCTCGTTGCGGTGGCCTGTCTTGTTGTGGAGCACAGGCTCTAGGCACGCAGGCCCAGTAACTATCACAAGGGCTTAGTTGCTCCACGGCATGCAGGATCTTCCTGGATCAGGGATCAAACCTATGTCCCCCGTGTTGGTAGGTGGATTCTTAACCACTGGACCACCAGGAAAGTCCTAATAGATTTATTTATTGAGCATTTCCTTTGTGTTAGGAACTATGTTAAATGATTTATATGAATTGACTCTTTTAATTCTTACAACAACCCCATGTGGTTAGAAATGTTTATTCCTGTTTACAGATGAGGAAGTTGAAGCACAAAGCAGTTGAGTAACTTATCCAAGGTTATACAGGTGGTTCATGTTAGTCTGTATTTAAACCTAGTTTAGCTCCTGAGTTTGTGTTCATAACCAGCATGTTTTACTACTTTATTTTTTCAAACTGTTTTAGTACAATTCATCTGCCACATTGCTGCCAGAATGATCAAAGATATATCAGTTTTGTCACTCATATGGTTTAGAAATCTTTGAGCTCTCACATAGAGGATAAAGTCCTTCCTTCTTAATTTGGTATTCAAAGGACATGGTTCTAAATAGTCCAGAGGAACTAATATTCTTCTTTCAAGTCCTCCTGCCACTAGGAGCTAGTAGCAAGCAGTAGCTAGCCTTTACTGAGCACGTGCTGTTGTAATTAATTCTTCATTGTCTGATTTGTTCTCTGCTTAGCACCCAGAAACTGAGAGCTCCTTTAGAAAAGAATCCTCTTTTTGTTGATCCTTGTATTAGTCCTATGACGGCTACATATCAAGTATATTTAGCAGATAAGAAATGCTGTTTTAATTGATCAATTCAAACTGTTCTTCAGGTTATAGGGAACTGGGTTCTGTTGTTCCTGTTTCTGGTTTGTACCTGGTAAAATGAGAGTTGTAAAAAATTTCTCGACCAGTATCAAAAAAGTGTTGAAAATACAATCAGGTCCATAAAGATTCAGCTGCCTCTTTTCTTTCTGCCACTGCCTTCAACATAACGATTTCAGGATTTTGTGACTTGTGGTCTTATTCCTTATGCAGATTCTTTGGGGAAGATCTTTATCTGGTAAATTGTTGCCATATCCCCACCCCCCACTTTGATAGAAAATACTTTCTCCTACAGAATTTCAGTTATAGAAGGGGAATGCTCATATCAAATAAACTATTCTTGCTGTAATGTTTAGAAAACAGGGAGGATGACATGTGTAAGGGTGTAACTGTTTATAATCTTTAAGTTTTGAAAGCGATGACCAACTTTTAGGTTGCAGGGAGAGTTTTCTCCTCTCTCCCCTCCTAATGATGTCTTTCCCTAAGAGGTAAATGCAAATGTAGAGAATATAATTAAGAACCTGACTGTAAGCAAAAGATGTCACAAAATTTATGTCCTAAGACTCGTATAGTTTTCTGTTCTTGGTAGACACTAGACCCAGTGTCTGTGTGCTCATTTTTGATAAATGAGGGGAATTAAGAGGATTACTGTTAAGGTAGACACACTGACAGCAAGGAGAAGCAACATCTGACAGTGTGATCTGTTTGTGCCTTACTCTTTGTTTCTGGAGTATAACTGAATGGTAAATCATATTAGCTACTGTCCTATCTTTATACTCACTATGTTTGGATTTGTAAATAGCCCTCTGTCACTACTTCATATAAAAGGAGGGCAGGGAGAAATAGAAATAGCCCAGCTGTGAAGAGAGACAGACTAAGTGAAAAAAGGCATAGCTAGCATCTCTCTTCTGTGTGTGAGCAGCTTTACCCAAGTACAGCTCCATACTATAGTTCCTGACTGAAGTTAATAATGAGAATTATTAAGCATCCCATGTTAGTTTTCACTAATGCTCTCTCCATTTAACACATGAGGACACTGAGGCTTAGATCAGTGTGTGTCTAGCACCACAAGGTAAGTAAGTGTTAAAGCTGGTTTGAATGAAGAGCGCATGTGCGTTCTTCCATTATACTCTGTTGATACCAAACCATCAGTGGAATATAAAGTAGTCCTTGTTAAAGTCTGCGTAAGAGAGCAGTGATATGTGACAAGATTTAGGAAGGTTTTTAATAAAAATTTAAAATTAAAAAGTTAGATATTAAAAAATGTTTAGGTATTTAGTGTAAGTCTTAGTTAAACAAAATTGGTATTTATGTGTAATAGCACATTTTATTTTTATTCATCTTTCTATATATACACACACAGACACATATATACTTACAAAAATATTGATAGAATTTTAAACAAAGTCCGGAGTAATTTTAGGTGCAGTGTTTTTTTTCCCCCTTTCTTTTTAGTTTTTGGCTTGTCTTCTTCCTTAAACTCTTTCCCTCACTACCAGAACCACCTGTTGTAGACTGAATGTTTGTGGTCCCCCACCCCCACCTCAAACAGATACATTGAAACCTAATCCCCTGTGTGATGGTACTTTGAGGTGGGGGCCTTGGGGTGATGATTAGATCATGAAGGCAGAGCCCCCATAGATGGGATTAGTACCCTTATAAAAAGGGCCCTAGGGAGACCCGGTCCCTTTCTCTGTGTGATGTAGTGAAAAGATAACTGTGAACCAGGAAGCAGGCTCTCACCAGATACCAACCAAACTGGTGCCTTGATCATAGACTTCTGAGCCCCAGAACTGTGAGAAGTAAACTTCTGTTTATAAGTTACCCTGTCTGTGGTATTTGTTACAACAGCCTAAACTGAATAAGATACCATCCAAACACAGAACACATGTTGACATGACCCCAGTCACCTGTGTACCCATATTAACAATCTGTCGTGTATCTATTTCACATTTTTTCCTATGATATCTATGTATAGGTCATAGATATCACTATTTGACAAAATTGAAGTGGATATTATATGCTTAACTCTACCTTTTGTTTTCTTGTTTAACATTCCATGTACAGATCTCTTCAGTTCACTGTTTTAATGATTTCTTAATAGTCAATGGTGAGGTGTACTATATTTTTCAGTCATCACCCTATGGATAGACATTTAATCTTTACTTTGGCTCTGGTTTTTTATTTGTTCATTTTGCCATTATGTGCAATGCTGGAGTAAGTATCTATATATGTATATATTTTTATATTTGTCATGTTTCTATTTATGTGTATTAAATTTTCAGGAGTAGAGTTTCTAAGTCAAAGGACATGTATAATTTTAATTTTAAAAAATAACATACTGTTTCCCCAAAGAGGACATATAATATGTGACTTTCCTCTTTACCTTGAAGCCCTGCTGGCCATGGGTATCATCTTTTTTTGTGTGATTTTTATTAATTTGATGAGTACAACACCTCAGTGTTACTTTAATTTTTATGAGTTTCGGTACCAGTGCTTAGTCTGAGCTACAAGTGAAAGTGAATATCCTGGATTTGTTAGCCATTCAGTATTCTTCTGTGAATTTACCTATTCTTAATATTTTACCTGCCTTTTTAATTGAGTTGCTTGTGTTTTTTCATATCATTTTAAAAGTCCTTGGTATTTTTTCCAAATCTCTCAGTTACATCTTGAGTTAGTATACCTTATACAAAATGTTTATATTTGTCATATCATATAATTTTGGTTTTCCTTGGATGTCTTCTGGGCACTCTGTCTTGGTTTAAGACGTATCTCTCTTTTTTAAAAAAAAACAGGTATTTTTTACATTGGAGTATAGTTGCCTTATCAGAAGTCTCTCTTCCTTTTTAGTTCTATGTACATTTTCAAGTTTCCTTTTAAGGTTTATATTATTTTACTTTTAAAATTAAATCTCTAATACAATTTGGAATTATTCTTAAATATATTGTGTAGATATTCCATATATTGAGATAGAAATTCATTTTCTTTACAGATGAATATCCAGTTGTGCCAGTAACTTCCTTTTCTTACTGAATTTAGATACCACCTTTGTCATATACTAAAAGCTCATATAAGCCAGGGTTCATTTCTGGATTCCCTTTTTGTTCTGATCCTTTTGTGTAGTTCTTTGCCAATTTCAGATTAATTACAGTGGTTTTTTGGTATGCTAATACCAAGTAAGGCAAGTACCCCTCTTGCTACGCTTCTTTTTCCATTCTATTTTTGGCTGTTCTCAGAACTTTATTCTTCCATATGAAGGTTAAGGTTATTTTATCCTATTCTTAAAAAAAAAAAAAAAAACTTTCTTGAATTCTAACGGGAATTTTTATATTCATTGACTTTTTATATTTGGTGAGAGCTGTCATTTTTTATGGGGGCTTCCCTGATAGCTCAGTTGGTGAAGAATGCAGGAGATCCCAGTTTGATTCCTGGGTCGGGATGATCTGCTGAAGGTATAGGCTACCTACTCCAGTATTCTTGGGCTTCCCTTGTGGCTCAGCTGGCAAAGAATTCTCCTGCAATATGGGATACTTGAGCTCAATCCCTGGGTTGGGAAGATCCTCTGGAGAAGGGAAAGGCTACCCACTCCAGTATTCTGGCCTGGAGAATTCCATGGACTGTATAGTCCATGAGGTCTCAAAGAGTCATTTTTATGTTAGTATTCCCATCCAAGACATGATATGTCTTATATTTGTTCAAATTTTATTTCAATCCTTTGGTAAGATTTTATAGTTCTCTTCATATGGTCATGTGCCTTTCTATTAAGTTTGTTCTTAGATATGCTATAGTTTTGACACAATTCTTTAATAAAATGTTTTCCATTTCCATTCTTGTATACTCATTTCTATTATAGGGAAAAACTGTAATTTAAAAAAAATCATACTCAGTGATGGTATCAAGTTAGTTTTTCTTGTTTTTTTAAGGAAAGATCTCTGATTTTCTTGGCCATATACTCATTATCAATAGAAGGATAGATTTATCTCTTCTTTTGCAGTATTTATACTGTCTTCTTGTCTTTACTGCATTTACTACACCTTTTAGAACTTTAAAATTAATGTTGAAATGTAATGGAAATAGCGAGCAGTTTAGTCCAATTCTTGTTTTAATTAAAAATGATCAGTATTTTACTGTTCAGAATATTCTCTGTTAATTTTGGAAAATCTTTTTGATAGTTCTTCCTATTTAACTTTTTAAAGCAATAGATGCTGAATTTTTTGAATTGCCTTTTCATATTTATTAATGTTATATGTTTTTCTTTAATTTATAGTTGCAAAAAGGTATGCAGATTTCTTGGTATTGTATTACTAATTAGTTATAGATTATTCTTTTGATCATTACTACAAGTGAGATTGGTATATAGTATTTGTTGTTTTTTGAGGGGGTGGGAAGGAAGATGTGATAGGTAATCATCGTTCCTGAGATCCTGAAATTGAATTGGGACGCTTTTCATCTTTTTCTGTGATCCTCCTTTGTAAAATGATGATAATAACCTCATTGGGTTGTTGGGAGATGAAGTGAATTAATATGAAGTGCTTAGTACAGTGCTCAAATTAGTTAATACTATATTTGTTAGCTATTAGTATCATAATAAACTGAAACATATTAAATGATTTTGGGGATTTTTAATTCTTTAAAGGTTTGTTAGAGAATTTAGCTATTATATCATCTAGTTCAGGTGAATTTTATGATGATAAATCTGACTCTCATACTTCTAGTGCTATTTGCTCTCTTTTATCCTTCTTCTCCATGGTTTATTCTTGATAATTTGTTTTTTTTGCTAGGAAACCATGTACTTCGTCTAGATATTTAAATTTTTTGCTGAAACAGCACATATAGTTTTATTTGTAATTCTTCTTTTAATCATTTCAGCAATTTACAGCAGATTTTCTAATTAAGCCCAGAAACCAGTTAGAAATTTAGTTATATTATTGGATAGGATGCTTTCTAATGCAGAAGTTGAATGCTTTTTTGTGTGTGAACTGAAACAAAATATTTGATATATCTTTTGTCTTTAAAATATTTCTCAGAATGAGAACGGAGAACACAGACCAATACATAAGTGTAGGGAATTTAGAGCTCTAGTTTATATTTTGTCCCCAGCATATATAGGACCTAACTCAGAGTAGATGCTAGTAAATATTTGTTAACTGAATGAATGATAAAATTATTAAATGAATGCATGAAGTACAATCCAGTTGGATAATCACTGAATAATAGGTAGATTTTTGGAAGAATTTTTTTAAATGGTAGTTTTAAGTCACCATTTCTAAGATAATTAATACTAATCTTGGGTATGTTCCTCCACAATTATGGTATATATTTACTATAAAACATCTAAATACTTCATTGTAGACAAAGTGCTTGCTAATAAAGTCACTTAAAGGCATTGTGTGGTAAATAACTAGTTTATTGAATGAATTAACCAGTAGTCATGAGTTACTGATATGTCTCATGGTCCTTAACTAGGACCTTTTGTAGGCTCTTCATGCTGCTAAGCCCATTTTCTCTAGTGGACTGAATGTTCAACAGAGGTAGCAACACAGTAGGTAAAATAAATGAGCCTCCCCAAAATAATGTTCAGAATTTCTGGCTTGGAGCAATAGCCAGATTCATTCAGATATTGTTAGAATGGTGAAAGAGGTGTATAAAATCAGTATAAAGAGATAAAGAGGTAAGGAGCATCCTTTGAGGGCAGTTAAATATATGAATAGTCTTCTGCCCAAGAGATGTTCTCTGTCCCTGCCATTGTCCTTCAGTTCTGGCTTGATTTCACAGGGTTACTTTACTAAGACTGCTTTGTTTAAGATGTCACTGCAAATTAAAGCTTTACCATCACACCCCTCATAGCTGCCTTATAACTTCTACTTTCCCACTGGTGCCAGGCATGTTCCAAGGCAGCTTTCCAAGGTTTAGTGATTTCACCCTGATATCTCTGCCAATAAAAATAACCAGTTACCATTAAACACCTGCCCCACCCATAACTTGATTTTTACATGCTGTTTTATTAAGAGAACTTATCAAAGATTTTAGGAGAATTAATACATTATGTTCATCGGGATATTACCTGACCCTTGAAGTAACTTTTATATTAAAAGGTAGGGTGTTTTGCCTTTGAACAGAATATGAGACTCGGCATGTTTATCTGTTGAGAAGAGTAGCCATTGTAATAACCTTATTCTTATGATTCTTTATGGCTGGAAGTACTCCATTGACATGAGAAGCCAGATTCTTACTTTGGGAACTTATACTTTAGTAGAACAGATTAACAGATACAGCAAGCAAGGAGTCTTAGATTCATTGAGAGGGTAATAATAATTTCTAAATGTTTTGTTGGTATTGTAGGAAAAAGTCATAATCCCACCCCTTCCCATGCCTTCACAGGTGGTAGGGAAAGAAAATACTATTTGAATATCTCAAATATGAAAGATACTTAAATGCTAAAAACAGCATATATATATTTATAATATTTACAATGCTATGCTACTATTATAATTCTCTTTTGCTGGTAAGTGAGATGACAGTTTAAAAAAGATGAGCTATTGTGTGTTATTCAGAGTCCTGGTCCATTTGATGGCAAAGACCTTTCCAATATATTTCCTCATCTCGTGTGGAAGAAGTCCTTGAGGCTGCCTAACAGCTCCTATCCCCCTTCTGATAAAATTTCTTGGGTGGTGCACCTGGGTGTGAATGGGCCAGACATTTCTCAGAGAGTCTTCTGGCCCTGGCACAATGGAGACTTTCATAATAAGCTCTCCTAAGAGCCTTCCAAGTTCTGTGCCTCTGTGCCTCCCCAGGCTGGAAGTGTTAACTAAAATCTGTAAGTTTGCTGTTGAGGAACGTCTAACTCTGTGACCATGGGGCTTCTTTTACTCCTTTTCTTTCAATACAGTGTGAAGTGAGTAGACACGGTGATGTTTCTTTGTTGGCATTTCTATTTTCAAGCTCTGAACCATTAAATTCCAACTCTGCAAGAAGCAGAGGTAATTACTAGTAATTAGTAGTTAGTAATTACTAGGTAATTACTAATTTGAGGTAAAATGATTTCTGTGGTAGCATTGTTTTTTGTTTTTTTTTTTAAAATCTCCAGTTTCTTTGATTCTAGTGATAGTGTCAAATATGAACCTTGCAGTAGAATTGACCTTATGGGGAACACATGGGGAGAACATTTGGAGATTTAAATGTATGAAAAATTTAGTACAAGCCAAGAAATTGACTCAACAGCTCTCAAAAAGGAGTTCAGATTATCTTCAGATCAGATCAGATCAGTCGCTCAGTCGTGTCCGACTCTTTGCGACCCCATGAATTGCAGCACGCCAGGCCTCCCTGTCCATCACCAACTCCCGGAGTTCACTGAGACTTACGTCCATTGAGTCAGTGATGCCATCCAGCCATGTCATCCTCTGTCGTCCCCTTCTCCTCTTGCCCCCAATCCCTCCCAGCATCAGAGTCTTTTCCAATGAGTCAGATTATCTTATGTTGCATTAATTAAACTTAAGTGCCCAGATCAAGGGAAGTAATAGTCTTCCTGGACTTTGTGTTCATTAGGTCAAATTTGGAATATTCTGTTTAATTTGAATCCCAGTTTACTTTGATGAGAAAGAGCCAAGGGAGATGGCCAGGGTGAATGAAGGGTTTTTAAATAGTTGAGAATAGAGGAAATTTAGCTTGGAGAAGAGGGGACTTCGGGAGTATAGTTGCTGTCTTTAAACTAAAGAGTTTTGGCAAACAGTTGTTGGGTAATAATAGTAAAATAGATGTATTTATTGAATATGTACCATCTGTCAGGTTAAGTACTTTATATGCTTTATCTCTTTTATTCGTCGAAGCAAGTGTATGTGATTGGTGTTATTCTTTATTATCCCTGTTTTGCTAATGAGGACACAGATCCAGAAAGGGAAATTGACTGCCTGAGGTTGCATTGTGACAGAACCAGCCAGTCAAAGGTTTTACTCCATTTTCTTTTCTTTCTTCCATGCTGCCTCCCACGTTGTAAAGAATTTGGACTCTTTCTGAAGAAAAAAATATGTAGGCGTAGTGTTCCCGTGGGTAGAATAGTGATAGCACTATGGCAGTAGATATACTGGGGATGGTAGGATGAGTTATTTTAGTAGAGTGGTCTGGAGACACTTCACTGAGAAGAAAAGATTTGAAAAAGATAAGGCAGCAAGTTGGGTATCTTTAGGAAGAACATCCCAGAGAGCAGCATAGCTGGTGTAAGAGCCCTTGAGGAAGCGGTGAACTTGGTTTGCTGAAAGTACAGCTAAGAGGTCAGTCTGGTTTGAGCATAGTGAATAAAGCTGATAGAGGCCAGACTGTGTGGTTTACACTTTTTCCAGGTATGATGGAAAGATATTGGAGGGGTTGGAGCCAAGGGAGTGATATGATCTGACTTTTATTTAAAGAAAGTGACTCTGGCGTGGAGAATAGACTGAGGGGAGGGGGAGTAGTGGGAGATTAGTTAAGAGACTATTGTCTTATCCAGGCAAGAGACAAGAGTGACTTAGGCTGGTCTGATAGCAGTTGAGGTGTATGAAGAGAAGTAGTCCAGTTCCTGACATAGCTTGAAGTTGGAGCTAACCAGCCTTGGTAATGGCTTAGA
Organism: Bison bison bison; assembly: GCF_000754665.1. Lineage (NCBI taxonomy): Eukaryota > Metazoa > Chordata > Mammalia > Artiodactyla > Bovidae > Bison > Bison bison. Next base: position 1,044,710 of record NW_011494823.1, on the reverse strand, counting down.
TGTGGGCATGCCAGAGAAACTGGACTTAAAAATAATGTATAGATATTTAATCTGTGCAATTGGGTGAATTGTGGTGGCCTTTATGAAAATGAGGAAGATTTGTAGGGGAGAAGGAGGATGCACTCATGGGGAATCGAGAATATATTTGGGACATTAGGTTTGAGATATGTATCAGTCATGAAGGTGGAGGTACTAAGGCATTTGGATGTGCACTTTTGATCTCAGGGCTAATTGGTGATGCTGGAGACTTGAACTTAGGAATAGTGTCAGTCAAGGTTTAGTGTAGGAAACAAACCACTCTAGATATTTTCGTCAGGAAGAGATTTCACACAGAGAGTTGGGTATTTATGGAATCACTTGAGGGCTGAAGGAGTAGAAGTCGGGGCTGCTCGGCTTCAGGGACACACTGCTTTCTACTAGGCTTTGAGGTCAGCCCAGCACAGTGGCGATCTGGCGCTCACAGAACTGCTGCTAGTGAAGTAACCACCCCTCATGCCCGGACACCTGAACGGGGAAACTGAGTGCTGCAGAAACTCCTACTGGAGAGGGTCTGTCACTGCTCCTGGAAGAATGGCTTCCCCACCTTCTACCTTCCAGACTTGGTTCAAGATTCTCCAACATGTTGGAAAAGGAGAATATAGCAGAGGAATAGGGGCAACTAATAAGCTCTGGGGGAAATCTAAGACAATGTGGCATCCCAGAGCCAAAATATTTTCACAGAATTGATAACTGAATCAAATGCTGTGATTGAGTAAGAAGCGGACTGATAATTGAATACTGAATCTAGCAGTTGGGGGCTCCACTGGCGACATTTGTAAGAGCAGTTTTTGTGGAGTCGTTTAGGGAGAGAATAAGAGTAAGGAGATGAAGACAAGAAGTGTTAACTGTTCCTGTGAAGTTTTTCTGTACAGAGGAGCCGGAAAATGGTACTAAAGCTGGAAGGTGATGAGGGGTCAAGTGAAGAGTCTTTTTGTTTTGAGGTGGAAGGTATTTGGCATCAGTTCAGTTCAGTTGCTCAGTCGTGTCCGACTCTTTGCGACCCCATGAATCACAGCACGCCAGGCCTCCCTGTCCATCACCGACTCCCGGAGTTCACTCAGACTCATGTCCATCGAGTCGGCATACTCTTGTGCTAAAGGAAAAACTGGATGCCGGAGAAAGAGAGGGGATAATAGCAGGCATGAAAAGCTTTGGTAAGTGAAAGATAGTGGAATCCTTGTATAAGTAGATGGTTAGGCCTTGTAAAAGAGGGGTGTGTATATGTGGGGAACGCAGAGTATATGGGTATAGATATAGAACCACATGATATATTTGGTGATGGGAGAATGAGTAAGTTGTCCTCTGATTGCTTCTGTTTTTCAGTAGGGTCATGAGTCAGGTATCAGAAGGTTGAAGGTTTGTATAAAGTTTGAAGAGAAAAGAGAAGATTTAAAATCATCATCTTGGAGAATGAGAGTGAATTAACTTGGCCTGACAGTTCTCAAACTTAAGCCTGCATCAGAATCAGCTGGAGGGCTTGGTGCAACACTGATAGCTGGGCCTCCCCATGAAGTTCCTGATGCATTAGTTCTGGGCAGGGTCTGGGAATTCACATCTCTGACTGTCCCCCGTGAACCCGATGCTTCTGGTCCAAGTTCCATACTTTGGTTATACATTTAAGGGAGAACATTCAGCGTGCTGTTTTCCACCAGCTGTATTCAGCCTCTTGAGTGCAAAGGTGAAGACAGTTTAACCAGAATTAGGGTTTTGCCAGGTAAATTCATGGGCAAGAAGAGAGGTCCATATGAGTGATTTATAATGGTGGACCATGGACTCTAAGTTGGATAAGAAGAGAAGTGAGGACACGAGGGAAGTGATGATCAGTGAAAAAAGAGATATAGGACCAATGGATTGGAAATTCCAATGATGGAAACAAATTGTTGGAATGAAGTATGGAGAGCAGTGGTTAGTGCTTGGGATGCTTGAAGTTGAGGTTTTAAAGATGCAGTTATTAATTATGATATAAAGTAAGAGAATAATTGAACTGACTGAACGGGTGGAGGTCAAGAATCTAAGAGGTTGGAATATTGCCTGGACATAAAAGTCATCAGGAAGCATGGCAGGAATAGTGGTGGAAAGAGAGGATGGTGAGTCAGGTGTTAAAATCTTCAGTTATTAAGCTGGGATGGGAGGACTGCAGATAAGAGCAGCAGGAAGGGAAAGCAGCAAAATCAACATGTACATTGAAAGGACTGAAGGTTTTAAGGAGTGGAGGAAAGCAGTAGTCTGAAAAGCAGCAGAGTTACAAAGGAGACATCTACTCCATTCCATGCTCAGTGTTACATAGGGTATAAAACAAAACAAAACAAAACAAAACACTTGTGCTCATTTAGTTCTTAGAACAGTCCCCGTTATTCCCACTTTGACAGATGAGGAAACTGAGACTTAAAGTAACTGGCCTGGACAGTCATAGCTGGTGACTGCTAAGAGGCAACATTGTGTGAGCCCAGTGGAAGCTAAAGGAAGGCAAATGTTGACTCAGTGTAAGAAAGTACATTTCAGCAGTTAGGGGTGTGCGGGTGACAGTGTTCCTTTGGGGGGAGCTTCCTGTCACTGAAGTGGATGTCTGCCTGCTGCCATCACCATTGCAAACTAATTTGATCACAGAATGACATAAGGAAAAAACACCAATATGTAGTAAAAGACGAAGGGAATTGATATTTATTAGCTGTTGGGAGAGTGGGCAGACAGGGAGATAGTTGAATCTGGTTATCTCTGAGCTAAGAGTTGATGATAGTTGTATAATATTGTGAGTGCACTAAATGCCACTGAATTGTATACTTTAAAATGGTTAGTTGTATGTTATGTGTATTTCACCATCGTTAAAAGAAGTCTCTGATTAAACTGTTTATTTTCATTTCATTCTATTGGCAATTCATTTGTCTACGGAATTTCATATGCAAGACACCTTGGGTACAAAAAGTAGAAAAGTGGTTGTTGTTTTCATAAAGAGTTTGGGTAAATGTATACATATCTAAGTGTATGAAGAGTTACCTGGTCGTATGAGGTGGTAAATCTTAAGTGCCCCAAGATGATGTGAATAATTGCTATCGAGGTTCTGAGGACATGGGTTCTGCTACCTGTTCTTACCACAGTGTAGCTGGCACGAAGCATCTTTCCAGGTGTCCTGCTTTTTCTCAGTGTTAGAACTTGAGACAGCCCACTTGGCTCAGTTTTCAGCTTGAACTATGACATCAGTTCAAACATTCGTGGAAGAGGATTAAATTGATATTTGAAAAGAACATCTTGTCAAGTAAGTCCTCAGGAAACAGACTCAGTGGCAAAATATGGTATTGTTGTTCTTGCAGGGGATGGTTGTATTTTTGTTAGGGCTGATTACAATCTGGCAGAACTTTTTTGGGAAAATATATTCTTTGTTTAAAATAAAAAGGACTGTTTGTTCAGGTTTTGTTGACCAATTCTAATGGTATTTTAGGTATTGATTTTTTACAATGGTGTTGTAAACATCCTGAGTTTGATGTTATGAAAAATGAGCTGTTCTTTGTTTTCATTTTTGAATGTCGGTTTTTATTTTACCAAATGCCTTGCAGAAACACGGAAGGATAGTACAGTGTTCCTAAATACCCTGCACCTAGTTCCTTCTCTTACTATCACCCACAGGTGTGGTTGAATAGGAAAAACTCAGTCCTCCTCCTGTGTTTCCTTTTTACTCTCATGCTACCACTAAACTCACAATATGTCTAATACCGTATCAGTGGATTTTTTTTCACACGAAGCAGTTCTGCCAGCTGAATGTCCTGGGGTTTAACTTAATTCTGACACTGTCTACCTGGAGACAGGGGCAGATCCCACAGCTTAAGGGCTCAGTCCCCCAAGACTGCTGCCAACTTCAGACACCAGTCTTGTGTCCAGTCAATGAGACACCAGTCTCGCTTCTGATCAACTGGCTGTAAATCAGAGGAGAGGTTCCTACAACCCCCTCCTCAAGTTTGATCAATTTGCTAGAAAGGCTCAGTTTACTGACTGACTACTAGTTGATTGTAAAAGGCTGTGATAAAGGATACAGGCGAACATCCAGATGGAATGGATGCGTAGGGTGAGGTATGTGGGAAGAGGTATGGTGCTCCCAAGCCCTTCCTGGTGCTCCAGTCTCCCAGCACCTCCTTGTGTTCAGCAACCCAGAAAGCTCTCTGAACCCCGTGTTATCTGGACTTTTATGGAGGCTTCATCACTTAGGCATGGTCTATTAATTAGTTCTGTTTTCAGCCTCTGCCCGCTTACTGGAGAATGGTAGACAGGGCTAAAAATGCCAAGCTTTTAATCATTACTTGGTCGTCTTGGTGACCAGCCCCCATCCAGCAGCCTACCGACTCACCTCATTAGAACAAAAGACATCGCTATCACTCAGGAGATTCCAAAGAGTTTAGCAACTGTGTGTTAGGAATTGGGGTCAAGGACCAAATATTAGAACAAAAGATGCTCCTGGTGCATCTGTCATTTAGGAAATTACAAGCATTTTGGGAGTTCTGTGTCAGGAACCAGGGCAAAAGACCAATATACATATTTTCTCACAACGGTATATTTGTTATATTTAGTGAACCCATGTTGGTATATTATTAACTGAAGTCCATAGTTCATTCAGATGTCCTCTTCCGGGATCCCATTCTGGATACCATATTGTGTTTAGTCATTATGTCTCCCGAGTTTCCTATTGGCTGTCAGTTTCTCAGATACTTCTTGTTGTTGATGCTTTTGATAGGTTGTGTGTGTGTGCGTGTTTTAATATTTATTTATTTGAATGTGTCAGGTCTTAGTTGCAGCACGTGGGATCTTCGTTTCTCAACCAGGGATGAAACCCACATGCCCTACATTGCAAGATGGATTCTTAACCACTGAACCACCAAGAAATTCCCTGATAGTCTTGATAGTCCTTGATGGTCCTGAGGATGACTGGTCAGGTGTTGTTAGAGTGTCCTTCTGTTGAGATGTCTGATATTTTTCATGTTACTAGATTGGATTTATGGGCCTTCTAACATTTGTGACTATCAAACAATTATGATTTCATGATTATAAGAGTATGTAAGAATATTAACAACAAAGAATTTTACCATATATTATCCATGTAAATTATGGAACATGCTGTGTGATAAACTTCGCAGTTGAGAATTTTAGGATGAATTAGGTGCAGGGTTTACTAATCCAGTGATCTGAAAAAAGAATGTTGGTCAGTCATTTGAAATAAAATGTCAGTAGCAACAAATCTTTACTGAGAACCTGCTGTTAATAGGGCCGTGTGTTACTCTGTCAGTCACTCCTCCCTTTCAGTTCCAGCAGGAGCTCTGCACACAGTAAGCAATAGAAGAATGAAGATCGGAGCAGCTTGATGAGTAGATACCCAAAGGAAGAGAGCCATCATTGCAGCTCTCTGGAAGAAGACTGACTTAGAGCAGATGGTGTAGGCCTACTGGAGCCTCCTACCTTGTTGTTCAGCCGCCCCATCGTGTCCGACTCTTTGCAACCCCCATGGACTGCAGCATGCCAGGCCTCACTGTCCCTCACCATCTCCCAAAGTTTGCCAGGTTCATGTCCATTGCATCAGTGATGTCATCCAACCATCTTATCCTCTGACGCCCTCTTCTTCTTCTGCCCTCAATCTTTCCCTCCTACCTTCAGTTCAGTTCAGTCACTTGGTTGTGTCCGACTCTTTGGGACCTCATGGACTGCAGCACATCAGGCTTCCCTGTCCATCACCAACTCGTGGAGCTTACTGAAACTCATGTCCATCAAGTCGGTGATTCCATCCAACCATCTCATCCTCTGTTGTCCCCTTCTCCTCCTGCCTTCAATCTTTCCTAGCATCAGGGTCTTTTCCAATGAGTCAGTTCTTCACATCAGGTGGCCAAAGTATTGGAGTTTCAGTTCCAGCGTCAGTCCTTCCAAAGAACATTCAGGACTGATTTCCTTTAGGATTGATTGGTTGGATCTCCTTGCTGTCCAGGGGACTCTCAAGAGTCTTCTCCAATTCCACAATTCAGAAGCTTCAGTTCTTTGGCGCTCAGCTTTCTTTGTAGTCCAACTCTCAATTCCATACACAACTACTGGGAAAAAACCACAGCTTTGACTAGATGGACCTTTGTCGGCTAAGTGATGTCTCTGCTTTTTAATAGGCTGTCTAGGTTGGTCAGTACTTTTCTTCCAAGGAGCAAGTGTCTTTTTATGTCATGGCTGCAGTCACTGTCTGCAGTGATTTTGGAGCCCAAGAAAATAAAGTCTGTCAGTGTTTCCATTTTTCCCCATCTATTTCCCATGAAGTGATGGGACTGGATGCCATCATCTTTGTTTTCTGAATGTTGAGCTTTAAGCCAATCTTTTCACTCTCCTCTTTCACTGTCATCAAGAGGCTCTTTAGTTCTTTGCTTTCTGCCATAAGTGTGGTATCATCTGCATATCTGAGGTTATTGATATTTCTCCCGGCAATCTTGATTCCAGCTTGTGCTTCATCCAGTCCAGCATTTCTCATGAGGTACTCTGCATATAAGTTAAATAAGCAGGGTGACAATATACAACCTTGACATACTCCTTTCTCGATTTGAAACTAGTCTGTTGTTCCATGTCTGGCTCTTGACCTGCATACAGATTTCTCAGGAGGCAGGTAAGGTGGTCTGGTATTCTCATCTCTTAAAGAATTTTCCACAGTTTGTTGTGACCCACACAGTCAAAGGCTTTGGCATAGTCAATAAAGCAGAACTCTCTCACTTTTTCAATGATCCAACGGATGTTGGCAATTTGATCTCTGGTTCTTCTGCCTTTTCATGTCTTTCTGCCCACAATCTAAATCCTGGCCTTAGCACTGCATCTTCATTTTGTGTATTGGTGGAGAGAAGAAGGAGATACTGCGGTGTCTTCTATTATAAAACTTTACATGGTGACATAATTGCCTGTTTAGTTACTCTGTTTTCCCCTATTGGTTGTAACTTTTGTGTGGAGAAGAGTCTGGCTTATCTTGCTCACTGTTAGAGCCTCTGGTGCTTAGCCTATTCCCTAGCACATGATAGGTGTTAAATTAATAAAGATTAAATGGAAGTTTGTCAGGCGATACAAGGAACAGAAGACTATACTGGGTAACAGCATGTAGAAAGATAGGGAGTGCTTGCCGCACTCGTAAAATAAATTCTTCCAGATGTAAATCACATTCCTCTGCTCTGGGAAGCCTTCTCAGATCTCAGTTCATTTCCTGTGCCCTTATTGCACTTATCAAGCATTCCGTGCCTTGGTTACTTAGTTTTATTAACCTTGCTTTATTATTTTTTTTTTAAGATTCTTTATCTCCTCAGTGCTGGCTACTTTGTGGGGAGGCCGGAACGCCTGTCATGTGCAGATATTGTGCTGGGTGTTGTACCTGTTTTGTTAACCTACTTAATCCTTTCAACAACTCAGCATAATAAGCAGATGAGGATATTGAGGCCCAGGAAGGCTCAATAACTTGCCCAAGGTTGCACATCACTTTCTTTGTCCCCTCCAGAAGCTTGAGGGCTCTTCTGCCCTTCTTTGCTGTTTCTAACAGGATACATTGCTTTACTAGAATTTATACACTTCATGAGAATCTTTTATACTTTATAGACTTTACCACAATTCCATTCTGTTTTTTTTTTTAATTATTATTTGCTTGAAGGACCATATAATCCTAACACTTCTTCAAACTTTGTAGCTCAACAGCAAAACTGGTGAAATCTAACATTTCAAATCAATGAAATCAAATGTTACATTTTCAAGGCTAAACATGAATGTCTAAGTTAGCAATTCCTTGTATGATAAACTATAATTATAAAGATGTTTTTATATAGAGCAGACAGAAAAAGAAAGTTTTAAAATTGGTCAGAGAAAAAATAGACTTATTCAAAGTGTGTTAAGCATTACAGGTTTGATGCTTCAACATTGAGCTGTCCCCTGTAGCCTTGGAAACCATAGCTTCTCAGTGCTTGTTTTTAAACCATGGTTTTCTTTTTAATATAAGTAGATTTTGATGGTAGAAAAAAGTTGTCATGTGGAATTACTCTGTGGAGCCACTTGAACAGACTTGAAACATTGTTTATGCATAAATAAATTCACCATTTTGAAAAATATTCTCAACAGGCACAGTATGTGCTGGCATCTGAAAGTCAGCTCATATTTGATGCTGAATTTAGACAACTCATAAGAGGTGGCGAAAAGGGCTTTTGATAGAAAGCAAATGGAAAAGGCAAGGTGTTGGGGTTGGAGTTTTCCCCTTTTGTTTACTTTTTAAATTCCTTTTAACATTTCCTGAGAATTCATCAAATTGCCTTTCAAAATGAAATTTTTTGTGTGTGAATTATAGCATGACACAACTGTAAGTGTTGGTGCTTGCTTTATGATTTTTTTGCTTTGTTTTCTTGTTTTAATGCTGTTTTCTAAGTAGAGAATTGGTATTATTATTTACCGTGACCATCATTCATATGTTGTTCATTCATTCAATAGCTAATTTATTGCTTTCCTACTAGTTATTGTGCAAGTTACATGCTGGGGATGCAAATGTAAGTAAGATATGACCCCGTCTTCTGCTGCTGCTGCTAAGTCACTTCAGTTGTGTCCAACTCTGTGCGACCCCGTAGACGGCAGCCCACCAGGCTCCCCCGTCCCTGGGATTCTCCAGGCAAGAACACTGGAGTGGGGTACCATCGCCTTTTCCAGACCCCGTCTTCTAGGTGATTTCAACCTATGGATTAGTCAAGCAATACCCTGTGTATTAAACACTCTGATAGTGTCCCATGCTTCATTTCCTGGGAACACAGAGAAAAGCTGGTTATGGGAAACTTCCCAGAGGAAGTGAGACATTCTTTCCTTTTCTTTTCTCTGCTATCCCTTTCTCTACCCCTTTTAAGAAGTTAAAGTGGATCCTGCATACTTTTCTTATTTAAAAAAATCAAACTCCAAGTGAAAAATGAAAGTTCCTGTTTTACCCATCCCAGCCTTGCCCCAAGTCTCTCTCCTTAGCAACAACCATCTTTAACACACTGTTTTTCTTTATGATGGTTATTATAAAAGCTTGAACTAATATCCTTTGTTTCTGTCATTTGGTAAATTTTAGATAATAACTCTCCAGCTCAGTCCCTCACTTGTGTCCAACTCTGTGACACCATGGACTGCAGCACGCCAGGCTTCCATGTCCTTCACTGTCTCCCGGAGTCTGCTCAAACTCCTGTCCATTGAGTTGATGATGCCGTCCTACCATCTCAGCCTCTGTTGCCCCCTTCTCCTGCCTTCAGTCTTTCTCAGCATCAAAGTCTTTTCCAATGAGTCGGCTCTTCGCATCAGGTGGCCAGAGTATTGGAACTTCAGCATCAGTGCTTCCAATGAATATTCAGGACTGATTTCCTTTAGGATTGACAGGTTTGATCTCCTTGCTGTCCAGGGGATTCACAAGAGTCTTCTTTAGCACCATAGCTCGAAAGAGTCAATTCTTTGGCACTCAGCCTTCATTATGGTCTAACTCCCAATATCTGTTCGTGACTACTGGAAAAACCATAGTTTTGACCATATGTCAAAACTGGTCAAAACTTTGCTGGACCTTTGTCAGCAAAGTGATGTCTCTGCTTTTTAATACGCTGTCTAGATTTGTCATAGCTTTTTTTCCAAGAAGCAAGTGTATTTTTATTTCGTGGCTGCTGTCACTATCCGCAGTGGTTTTGGAGCCCAGTCTGTTTGTTCCCATTTTTTCCCTGTCTGTTTGTCCTGAAGTGATGGGACTGGATGTCATGATCTTAGTTTTTTGAATGTTGAGTTTTAAGCCAGCTTTTTCACTCTTACCTTCATCAAGAGGCTCTTTAGTTCGTCTTCCCTTCTGCCATTAGGGTGGTGTCATCTGCAGTGTTCCTCAGTTTTAATCTCTGATGTTTCCTCATGAAGAGATTGGGTTATGTCTTTTTATTTATTTGTTTATTTATGTTTTTTTTTTCTCTTACTGTGCTGCGTCCTCCTTGCTGTGCATGGGCTTTCTCTAGTAGCGGTGAGTGCTGGCTACTCTTTGTTGTGGTGTGTGGACTTCTCATTGCTGTGGCTTCCCTTGTGGAGCACGGGCTCTAGGTGTGCAGGCTTCAGTATTTGGAGCAAACGGGCTCAGGAGTTTTGGGGCATGACCTTAGTTGCCTCCTGGGATGTGGGATCCCCCAGGATCAGGGATCAAACCTGCATCCCCTACACTGGCAGGCAAATTCCCAACCACTGGACCACCAGGGAAGTCCTTTCAGGTTATGTATTTTTAGAGGGAATATTATACAAGTGATGTTGTGTTCTTCTTGCATCCTCTCAAGCGGTACACAGTTTTGATTTGCCACATTACTAGTGATGTGAACTGTAAACGCTTCACTGGAGTGGTGTCTGCCACGTTTCACCTCTGTGAAGTTACCCTTTCTGACTTTGCAGCCTGTAAGTATTTTGTGGGGAGGTACTTTTAAATTATGTAATTATTTCATTTCTCATCAATTTTCTACCCATCAGTTTTAACATACTTTGATGTTTCTTGGCTGAATTAATTTTAACGTGATGGTTGCCAAATGGTTGCTTTATAATTGTATCATCTCTTCTATATTCATCTGTTGACATTCTGCTTCAAGGGAAAGCAGCTTTCTTCTCTTCCTCATTTATTTATTTACATGAGTATGGATTCATGATTCCTGTTTCATCCAATGAGTAATAATCTGTTACTATAATTATTATTTTTTTAATACTCCAATTATTCCAGGTTTGACTATGGGAACCTTTTCAAGCAGGCTTGCAGTTTCTTATGACATATTTCCATCACTCTTTGAGTCCATCTTTACTTTCTGGCACAGAATATTCCAGGCTTGTATTCCCTTTGCCCCTGCATAAAGATTAGTCATTTCTCCAAGGAGAATATGGAGAATTTCTCCTCCTCTCCAAGGAGCTTTGATTTCTTTCAGTGAAGAACAGTTTTTTAGAAACCAAGATCTGAGTCTGTGTATGTTCTTTGCACCTGGGTTATCACTGCCCCAGGTCCTTACTGGAGATGACTAGGAGATATATGCATGTGTACACACACACACACACACACACACACATTTGTACTGTTATATTGTCTTTCTGTCTACCTGCCTACCTATCTACTTAGCTATGTAAAATAATGATGAGTTCACATAGATATCTTCAGTTCTAATCCAACACCACAGGTTCATTTTAGGTTTCTTTCTGTATTTGTGACTCCCTTCTCCAAAAATGAAAATACGGCTTACCATTATCTTCGGTTTACTTACTAGATCGGTTTCCTCTATATGTAATCATCTCCTGTTGCCACTGCCATCCCACCATCACCATGTGGATGCCATGGTTCTTGTCTTCTGCAATAAGTCATCATCCTCCTATCTCTGTTTGGACTCTCCTGTGACCATGATCAGGCTCTGACAATCTGTAGTAATTCTAAAGTTTCCTACTGGCCCTGTGATCCAGAGCAGAATGTTGCATCAGTTTTGTAGAGAGACATGAATAGTCAACATGTGTTTGCATCTCTGTTTGCTTGTCTATGAGTGAGGGACCAGAAAATGAGAAAGATCACAGCTTCTTGTTAATATCATTAAACTTTAATTAAATCTTTTAAAAGAGATTGTTGGAGAACAGCAGATTAATTCATCTTCATACTATTAGCATCTAGCTCAGCACTGTACTGCCCTTTAGGTTCTGAGAAAGTACTGATTGAAAGAATGAGTGGATGCCAATCTTTGAGGGTGTCTAATAAATACTTGGTAAATTTCCCACTGTGGATTTTAGGAAAATACCATAGTATCTCTATCTAAGGGCCTAACTGTGTACCTGTATAAGAATGAATGGAGATGAAGATTGAGTTCTGGTGCTAAGGACTTTTTTTTTTTAAGCTATATTAAAGTATACTTGACGTATAAACTTCACATAGTTGGGGTGCACAGTTTGAAAAGTTTTGATCTGCGAACTTCCATGAAACTATCACCAAAATTAAGATAATGAGCATATCCAACAGCTCTAAAAGTTTCCTGATGTTCTTGGTAATCCCTCATGCCCCCTCATTCTTTCCTCATCTCCATGCAACCACTAATATGCTTTTTTGTTTCCATAGATTAGTTTGAATTTTCTAGAACTTTAAATGAATATAATCATATAGTGTATATTCTTTTTTTTTGTCTGCTTCCTATAGCTCAAGATAATTATTCTGAGATTCATCCGTGATGTTGTATCAGTACAGTTCATTTCTTTTTGTTGTTAAGTTGTATTGCAGTGTATGAATATTCCACAATACATGTGCCTATTGTTTGACCCAGCCATTTTACTCCTAGATATTTATTCAAGAGAAATGAAAGCATATGTCCAAATACATATTTGTATACAAATGTTCTTAAAATACTTATTTGCATTAGCCATAGACTGGAAACAATCGAAATGTCCATCAATATTTGATTCCTCTTAAAGGGATCATATAATGAATTGAAACATATTCCCTCTTCAGTATTCTGGAAGAGATTGTATTGAGTTGGTATTCTTTTCTTCTTTACATGTTTTGTAGAATTCACAGTAAAGCCATTTGGCCCTGAAATTTTCTTTGTAGAAAAATTTTAACTAATATTTCTTTAGGTATAGGTCTGTTCAGGTTATCTGTTTCTTCTTGAGTGAGTCTTGATAGTTTATGTCTTTCAAGGAATTTGTCAATTTTGTCTGAGTAGTAAAGTTTAATATATACAGGATCTGTAGTACTGTTACTTCTATTTGTAATTTAAGTCTTTTTTCCTGCTGGTTGATCTAGCTGTAGGTTTACCTATATTATTGATTTTTTCAAAGAACAACTTTTGATGTCATCGATTTTTCTCTGTTTTGTTTTCTGTTTCATTGATATTAGTTCTGAATTTATTATTTCCTTTCTCTTGCTATCTTTGAGTTTAATTTGCCCTTCTAGGTTTTTTTTTCCCTCCCATGGTGAAAGCTGAAGTTGTTAATTTGAGGTTTTTCTTGTTTTCTAATAGATAGTTTTAGTGCTGTAAATTTTGAAGGAGGAAGTTAACTGCTTTTCACACATTTTGATATATTTTGTTTTCATTTTTATTCCCTTAAAAATACTTTATAATTTTTTTTTATTTTTTTCATTGACTCATGGGTTATTTAGAAGTTTGTTATTTGGCTTTCACATAGTTGCATGTTTTCCAGATTAAAAAAAAATTGATTTCTAATTAAATTCCATTGTGATGAGAGAAGTTAACATTGCATGACCAGACTCCTTTTAAATTTATTGAGACTTGTGTTATGGTTCAGAATATGTTCTTTAATGTTAAACATTTCATGTGCATTTGAAAAGAATATGTATGCTGCTGTTGTTGAGAAGAGTGTTCTATATGTTCAGAAAGTGTTGTATATGCTTACTTGCTTTTTGCCTACTTTTTCTATTGCTTATTCAAAGAGAAGTGTTAAAATACTCTCTTATAATTGTGAATTTGTCTGTTTCACCTTAAGTTTTATCACATTTTTCTCATGCATTTTCAAACTTCTATTAAGTGCATAAACATTTAGAATTGTTATGTTCTCCTGACAGATTGACTTTATCATTATGATAGTGTCTTTGTATTCCTGGTAATATTCTTTACTCTGAAGTCAACTTTGTGTAATACTAAATATTACTTCAGCTTTCTTTTGAAAAGTGTTAGCATGCTACATCTTTTACTTATTTGCTTTTTCTATTTTAACCCTTTTTATATTTTTTTATATTTAAAAGGAGTTCCTTGAAAATATCATGAAATTGTCCTGCTTTTTTATCCAGTATTAAATTTTTACCTTTTAATTGGTATATTCAGACTGTTTTTAAGTTACATTAATTACTGCTTTTGTTGAATTTAAATCTGCTATTTGTCCCATCTGTTCTTGTTCCCAGTCCCTCTTTATGTGTTTATTTTTTGATTTCCTTTGTTGGCTTCTCAGCTACAATTGTTTTTGTTATCTGAGTGATTCTTTTAAGGCTTATAATGTACGTCTTCAAGTGATGGTATGCTGTGCCACGTACAGTATTAAGGACTTCACATCAGTGACTTACATTTTTCTCTTACTAGCCTTTTTGTTACTTTCGTCATATATTTTACTTCTACATATGTTATAAACTCCATGATACATTATTATTATTTGTGCTTTAAACAGTTGATTAACTTTTAAAAAGATTAAATAATAACAATCTTATGTTTGCCCACATAGCTATCGTTTCTGATGCTATTCATTCTCAAATGTAGATCCACGTTTCCATCTGGTATCATTTTCCTTATGCCTGAAGTATTTCCTTTTGCATTTCTTATGGTGCATTTCTGCGGGTAATTGAACTGTTTCACCTTTTGTATGTCTGAAAATGTCTTTATACCATCTTGGTTTTTGAAAGATAGTCTCACTGAGTAAGGAAATCTGGGTTAAGTTTTTTTCTTTTAATTCTTTAAAGATGTTACTCTGCTGTCTTCTAGCTTGTACGGTTTCTGATGTGAAATTTGTGATTCTTGTATTTGTTCCCCTTTATGTCATTTTCTCAGGCTGCTTTTAAGATTTCTTCTTTATTATTGCTGTGAGCAATTTGATTATGGTGTGCTTTGGTGTAGTTTTTTTTGTGTTTCTTATCCTTGGAACTTGTTGGGGATTCTTGGATCTGTGGGTTCCTAAACTTCCAGATGTTCAAGCTGGTTTTAGAAAAGGCACAGCAACCAGAGATCAAATTGCCAACATCCGCTGGATCATCGAAAAAGCAAGAGAATTCCAGAAAAACATCTATTTCTGCTTTATTGACTATGCCAAAGCCTTTGTGTGGATCACAATAAACTGGAAAATTCTGAAAGAGATGGGAATACCAGACCACCTGACCTGCCTCTTGAGAAACCTATATGTAGGTCAGGAAGCAACAGTTAGAACTGGACATGGCACAACAGACTGGTTCCAAATAGGAAAAGGAGTACGTCAAGGCTGTATGTTGTCACCCTGCTTATTTAACTTATATGCAGAGTACATCGAAGAAACGCTGGGCTGGAAGAAGCACAAGCTGGAATCAAGATTGCTGGGAGAAATATCAATAACCTCAGATATGCAGATGACACCACCCTTATGGCAGAAAGTGAAGAGGAACTTAAGAGCCTCTTGATGAAAGTGAAAGAGCAGAGTGAAAAAGTTGGCTTAAAGCTCAACATTCAGAAAACTAAGATCATGGCATCTGGTCCCGTCACTTCCTGGGAAATAGATGGGGAAACAGTGGAAACACTGTCAGACTTTATTTTTGGGGGCTCGAAAATCACTGCAAATGGTGATTGCAGCCATGAAATTAAAAGACGCTTACTCCTTGGAAGGAAAAGTTATGACCAACCTAGATAGTATATTGAAAAGCAGAGATACTACTTTGCCAACAAAGGTCCATCTAGTCAAGGCTATAGTTTTTCCAATGGTCATGTGTGGATGTGAGAGTTGGACTGTGAAGAAAGCTGAGCGCCAAAGAATTGATGTTTTTGAACTGTGGTGTTAGAGAAGACTGTTGAGAGTCCCTTGGACTGCAAGGAGATCCAACCAGTCCATCCTAAAGGAGATCAGTCCTGGGTGTTCATTGGAAGGACTGATGATGAAGCTGAAACTCCAGTACTTTGGCCACCTCATGCAAATAGTTGACTCATTGGAAAAAACCCTGATGCTGGGAGGGATTGGGGGCAGGAGGAGAAGGGGACGACAGAGGATGAGATGGCTGGATGGCATCACCGACTCAATGGACATGAATTTGAATGAATTCTGGGAGTTGGTGATGGACAGGGAGGCCTTGCGTGCTGCAATTCATGGGGTCGCAAAGAGTCGGACACGACTGAGTGACTGAGCTGAACTGAACTGAATATTCATCTGATTTGGAAATTTTTCAGGCATTAATTTTTCAAATATTTTTTTCTGTCTCTTTATTGTTTTCTCCTTCTTGAACTACAATTTATATATATATATATATATATAGGGTCTTGTGAAATTGTCCCACCATTCATTGATGCTTTGTTTTCTTTTTGTTTTAGTCTTATTTCTTTCTCATTTTGAATATTTCCTATTCAAATGTCCAAAGACATTTAGCTGTTCTTCTCTAGTTTCTTTATCCACTATTTTTTTCTTTTCCTTTTTTTTTCTTTTTTTTAATTTAATTTAATTTTATTTTTAAACTTTACATAATTGTATTAGTTTTGCCAAATATCAAAATGAATCCGCCACAGGTATACATGTGTTCCCCATCCTGAACCCTCCTCCCTCCTCCCTCCCCTACCATCCCTCTGGGTCATCCCAGTGCACTAGCCCCAAGCATCCAGTATCGTGCATCGAACCTGGACTGGCATCTCGTTTCTTACATGATATTTTACATGTTTCAATGTCATTCTCCCAAATCTTCCCAGCCTCTCCCTCTCCCACAGAGTCCATAAGACTGTTCTATACATCAGTGTCTCTTTTGCTGTCTCGTACACCGGGTTATTGTTACCATCTTTCTAAATTCCATATATATGCGTTAGTATACTGTATTTATGTTTTTCCTTCTGGCTTACTTCACTCTGTATAATAGGCTCCAGTTTCATCCACCTCATTAGAACTGATTGAAATGTATTCTTTTTAATGGCTGAGTAATACTCCATTGTGTATATGTACCACAGCTTTCTTATCCATTCATCTGCTGATGGACATCTAGGTTGCTTCCATGTCCTGGCTATTATAAACAGTGCTGCGATGAACATTGGGGTACACGTGTCTCTTTCCCTTCTGGTTTCCTCAGTGTGTATGCCCAGCAGTGGGATTGCTGGATCATAAGGCAGTTCTATTTCCAGTTTTTTAAGGAATCTCCACACTGTTCTCTATAGTGGCTGTACTAGTTTGCATTCCCACCAACAGTGTAACAGGGTTCCCTTTTCTCCACACCCTCTCCAGCATTTATTATTTGTAGACTTTTGGATCGCAGCCATTCTGACTGGTGTGAAATGGTACCTCATAGTGGTTTTGATTTGCATTTCTCTGATAATGAGTGATGTTGAGCATCTTTTCATGTGTTTGTTAGCCATCTGTATGTCTTCTATTACAAAGCCACAGTTATCAAGACAGTATGGTACTGGCACAAAGACAGAAATATTGATCAATGGAACAAAATAGAAAGCCCAGAGATAAATCCACGCACATATGGACACCTTATCTTTGACAAAGGAGGCAAGAATATACAATGGATTAAAGACAACCTCTTTAACAAGTGGTGCTGGGAAATCTGGTCAACCACTTGTAAAAGAATGAAACTAGACCACTTTCTAACACCATACACAAAAATAAACTCAAAATGGATTAAAGATCTAAACGTAAGACCAGAAACTATAAAACTCCTAGAGGAGAACATAGGCAAAACACTCTCTGACATACATCATAGCAGGATCCTCTATGACCCACCTCTCAGAATATTGGAAATAAAATCAAAAATAAACAAATGGGACCTAATTAACCTTAAAAGCTTCTGCACATCAAAAGAAACTATTAGCAAGGTGAAAAGACAGCCTTCAGAATGGGAGAAAATAATAGCAAATGAAGCAACTGACAAACAACTAATCTCAAAAATATACAAGCAACTCCTACAGCTCAACTCCAGAAAAATAAACAACCCAATCAAAAAATGGGCCAAAGAACTAAATAGACATTTCTCCAAAGAAGACATACAGATGGCTAACAAACACATGAAAAGATGCTCAACATCACTTATTATCAGAGAAATGCAAATTTTTTTTCCTTTTCAAACATCATAAAGTTTTCTTCTCTAGAAGTTCAGTTTGGGTCTTTAAAATTTTTTCCATGTCTCTAACATGTTCAATCTTTTCTATCTAGTTTTTGAACATGTGAATTATAATTGCAATAAGTGTTTCAGTGGCCTTGTACTAACTGTATCATCAGTGTTAATTCTGTACCAATTTTGATCGATTGATTGATACTGCTACTTATTTTGGATTCTGTTTTCTTCTTTGCATGTATGGTAATTTTGGATAGGTTGGCAGACATTGTAAATTTGCCTACTTGTTTGTGGGGTATTTTTGTAGTCCTATAATATTCTTGAGGTTTATTCAGAGATACAGTTATGTTACTTGGAAAAGCTTTCGTCCATTCAGGTCTTGTTTTTAAGTTAGTTTTGTAAGGCATTTAGTCTAGGGTTGATTTTATCCACATACTATTCCCAATACTTTATTAAATGGCCCATGATTATGGGCCATATCATTTCTAGAAGGAATAGGCACCATTCCTGGCCCTCTGCTGTCTCTGCTTGCTTTTTTTCTAGTCCTTTCTGGAAATGTCTAGGTGACATTTTTCCCCCCCTTGGTGTTGAGAAGTTTCCTCAGATGATTCACTGGATTTGTACACAGCTAAATACTTAAATATTCCACAGATTTTGGAGTTCTGGAATTTTCTCTTTGGGCTCTGTCTTCTCCAGTACTATGGGCTGAGAGCTCCAGCATGTGTGGTTTCCTCTGGACTTTCAGCTTTCTCTTTAACTCAGGGAGATCTCTGTACTCTGTTGGGATCTCCCTCCCTGTGCTTTCATCTGTTCCTCTAGGCAGTGAGTTGGGGGCAATCACGGGGCTCACTTTATATTTCTCAGGTATCACTGTCCTTTGTTACCTGATGAGCAATGAAAAGACCACTGTTTCACATGTGTTTTAGTTTTTATTTTAGTAGCTTTAGATAGGAGAGTAAATCTAGTCTTTGTTACTCTTTCTTGGCCTAAAGTATAAGTTAGGCTGTTCCCAAGGATTTTGATGTCCTGAAGACCATTTTAGTAGTAACTTCAGGGTAAAAAAAGGACTTTATACTCCACTTTAATACAAGGTGTGGATCCTACCTTGCTACCTCTATATCATTTTCTTTGTTTCTCTTTTTTCCCATTCAAATTTGAATTGAGCCAAACTTACGGAAAGCCTCCTATGGACCAGGGACAGCAGAGTGGAAGTTAAAAAGATTAATATAATCTGATCCCTTTCCATAGAGAACTCAGAATTTAGAGATGAATAGAGTGATTGTGTAGTATCCTCCAAATCATAGCTCTTAAATTGGTAGAACTGAGGTAGAATCAGATCATTTAGCTTCCAGTTGAATTTCCTTCTCACTGTAGTAATGCATCCGTATATGAATCCCTACACATGTGTGTGTGTGTGTGTGTTAATTGCTCAGTCATGTCTGATTCTTTTTGGCCCAGTGGACGATAGCCCATCAGGGTCCTCTGTCCATGTAATTTTCCAGGCAGGAATACTAGAGTGGGATGCCATTTCCTGCTTCAGGGGATCTTCCAGACCCAGGGATTCAAGCTGCGTTTCTTGTATCTCCTGCACTGGGAGGTGGATTCTTTACCACTAGCGCCAAAACATATATATGTGTGTGTATGTATACACACACACACATATGTGCATACATGCGTGCATACGTACTGTGTAGAACTCAGGAGGCTGCGTGAACTTATGGACTAAAGACTACAATATTGTAAAGTCTCTTTACAATACTGTTGATGATTTTTTGCTTCAGTTCAGTAGCACAGTCTTATCCGACTCTTTGCGACCCTGTGGACTGCAGCATGACAGGCTTCCCTGTCCATCACCAACTCTGGAGCTTGCTCAAACTCATGTCCATCGAGTCAGTGATGTCATCCAACCATCTCATCCTCTGTCCTCCCCTTATCCTCCTGGCCTGTCTTTCCAAGCATCAGTATTCTTTGCTTATCAGTGACTAAAAGACTTAGGAGACATTTGTAAATGTGTGAGACTAGTAATGAACTGGTGATCCAATGGGAAGAAAAGGGATGAAAAAAGAGACTTGTATTGGTTTCCTTTTTTGGAACAGACTTCCAGAGTTTTAAATAGTAGTGTGCTAGTTGGAGCATGTCTTTGGAGACACGGCAGTAATTTTGATTTGTGTCCAGTTAAAGCTGCAACAAAACTGCCAATTTATAAGGAATTCTGTATTTGCTCATTTTCTTCAGATAGTAGGCCAAATGGAGAAATTTTTTAAGCTGATTCTGAAATACTGTACTAAAAACCCAAATGAGCAAAGTTAATCTTATGTATTAGCAATAGAGGATTGCAGGAAAACATTTTGGATTTTTACTTTCTAATACTAGTAATGAGACCATTTGTGTAAGTATAAATATAGCATGCAGATGTGACAAACAGGATAACAAGGCAGTGTGGTACAGAGTGGAAAAGTGAATTGGAAGTTAGGAATTTGAACTTCAGTTCCTGGTTTCTGACTGATGTGATTTTGCGATTTTGGCAAATGTCTTTAGTGAACTGGGGTTCCATTTACATATTTAAAATGAGAGCACTGAATTAAAAGACCTCTAAAATAGCTCTGAATACTAACATTATCATGGTCCTTTGACCATACAGATGACCTTAGTTGACAGTGAGATTTCCTAGTTACAGTTGACCCTTATACAGCGCAGGGGTTAGGGATGCTAACCTCATGCAGTTGAGAACTCGCCTATAACTTTTGGTTTCCCCAAAACTTAACTACTGGTAACCTAATGTTGGCTGGGAAGCCTTACCAGTAAGATAACAGTCAATTAACACATATTTAGGATGTTATATGTATTATATTCTGTATTCTTACAGTAAAGTAAGCTAGAGAAAAGCGTCCTTAAGAAAATAATATGGAAAAGATAATAAATTTACAACTCTGTATTGTATATATCAATACTGTAAGTTTACATTGTCTGTTTTCAAGATGAATCATCTGCCAGTATCTGCATCAGTGTTGTTTTACATGCTGCAAAACAGTGTAGATGTTACACGTATTACTAAAGCTGGACATGAAAAATGAAAAGGTAATGTGAAAAAAAATTCATATTTATTTGCAGGTTAAATGATCCATGCATTGATAAAGAAGCAGCAGCAATGATTGCTTTATGATAACCTAATATAACTGACAGGAGTCATCATGCCTAACCTATACACTCATGAGTGAGTCATTATAAATTTTTCATAGCAAACAATATTACAGTTTTATTCATAATACAGTATAGATTTAGAAAAAGGAGAAGCCAATGTGATATCCCTGAAGTCTTCAGGAAAGAAATAAAGAAAGCTCTTGGACTGGAAGAATTTTGAGGGTCTATAGAGTGGTATAAGAGCATGTAATAAGGATGAAGGGATGTTTATATAGCAGGAAGAGTCTCCTGGAATGGAAGGGACATCTTGTATATAGAGTGCAGGATAGTGAAATTCACACTCAGAAATGTTAATTTGGTGGCATAGACTGTCTCGAGGCAGTGGCTTATTTTTAATGAGGCCTGAGATTGATGAGATTTAGACAGTATTTTTGGAATGAATATATACTACTTCAAATACATTCTTCTTGGCCCATCTTTTGTGCATTCAGGCATTTAAATTTATAAGCAGGTTGACCAGCATTAAAGATACAATCTATGTCCATAAGCCAAAAGCAAAGCCAAACAGTACAATTGTGGTAAGGCAGTTATATTTAATACTGCACTGGTACAGTGATTCCACCAATTGAGATAATTGGTCTATTCAGCATATCACACAAAGTTAATGGAGAAGCTGTTTAAATTAAAAACATTCTGGATTATGCATGCTGATTTTGCATCCAGTTACTTTACTGAAGTCTTTTATACTAATAGTTTGTCTTGACTCTCTAGGGTGTATTATGTAAGTTATAATATCCTTTGTAAATGGTGACAGTTTTGTCTCTTATTTTCTAAGTGTATTCGTCTTGCTTTTTGTACCTTATTACATTGGCTAAGCCCTCCACAGTGAGTATTCTGTTATCACATAGCAAGACATTCCCAAACTTAACAGTTGAAAACAACAATTTATTATCCTCTGATCCTTACAGTTCTGTGGGATGCCTTTAAGCTTAGCTTGGTTGTTTTCCCTGGAGACCTTTCAAGAAGTTGTAATGAGATGGCAGCTGTGGCTGGGGTCGTCTGAAGATTCATCTGGGCTGGATGTAATGGATGCTTCTTCACTGACATATTTGGTGTCTCAGCTGGGATGGCTGGAACAGTGGAGACTGGCCAACCATCTCTCTTTTCCTCCAAGTACTTCTGTGCATGTGCAGCTTCCTCACATACGGCATTCTCAGGGTAGTCAGATTTCTTACATGGAATTTGGTTTGTCCCAGAGTGAGTGTTTAGAGAGGGGAAGTAGAAATTAAGGGTTATGCCTAAAGGTAGCGGTAGCTCAGGGTCATTCCTGCCATATTCGTTTGTTAAAGCAGTCACAGAGCCTGCCCAGATTCAAGGAGCAGAGAAATAGATTCTACCTCTTGGTGGGGAAATATGAAGACTCCATTGCAGGATGGGAGATATTATTGTGGTCATATATGGAAAATTCAGTTTGCCACAGAGGGCTTCCTTGATATTCTGACATTTCAACATTGATTATAAGTTGGAGTTTTCTGATAATTCCTTTTATCAAATAAGAAAGTTTCTATGTCTAGTATAACTAAGGATTTTTCTCAGGAACAAGTTTAGTGTTTCTTGTTTTCCTTTGTTCTATTAATGTAATGAATTACCCAGCCTTAAGGATGTTAAAGCATCTGTATTATCCTGGGATAAATTTTAGTTGCTTATGATGTATTTATTGACACTAATATTTTATTCTTTACAGTTTTTTATAATTGAGGCAGACAGTTTTATTTTTATGTGTGCTGTTCCTGTTCAAATCAAAACTGGTAAAGGTTAAACTAGCCTAAAGTGAATAGAGAAGCTCTGTATTTTCTCATGATGTGAGGCAATTTATGTAATTTAGATTTAGGTGGTAGTTCTCACATATAGAACCATTAGGGCCCATGGTCTCTCTGCCTCCACAAGGTATTACTCTTTGGTTACCTTTCTGATTTCTTCATGGTTATTAATCTGTCCAGATTTTTAATCTCTTGTTGTGACAACTTGGTAATTAATAGTTTTCTAGAAAACCATTTACTTCTTTTTTAGTTTACTGGCATGAAGTCATATATAGTATCACTTTTAAGTTTTAAAGCCTTGCCTGCATCCTAGTTTGCCCTCTTTCTTGTTTCTAATTTTGAAGTGCTTTTGTATGTACTTCTTCAAATATGTGTATTGTACAATGAATATATTTTAAATTAAACTTACATTTTAGCACATGGATGGTATTATGAAAAAAATCTGGGAATGATTTAGCCTGCTTTTAGGCCAACTCTGGTTGTTCTTGCCTGAAGTGAGTTTTCGAGATGTAAATTGGAAATT
Organism: Bison bison bison; assembly: GCF_000754665.1. Classification (NCBI taxonomy): domain Eukaryota; kingdom Metazoa; phylum Chordata; class Mammalia; order Artiodactyla; family Bovidae; genus Bison; species Bison bison. Next base: position 1,021,447 of record NW_011494823.1, on the reverse strand, counting down.
CACAGAGTTGATTATTGTTCTATAACTTTGACTTCATTAGTGCTGCTTGTTAGTTTTTGAGGACACATCTTGGTTAGACCTGACACAGTCATTATCACATGCTTTCACACCACCTACTGTCTTTCAATAGGACTTTCCCACCCACGATGCTGCCATTTACTTTTCCATGAGGGTATGTTGATTTCATAAGTAGCAGTAGTGTTCTGTCTTATTTAATGCCATTACAAGGAGACTGTGTGTATTCTTCTCAACTTTATGCATATATTCCTTCTAGACGGAGGAATGTAGAAGCAAGCTTATAGACCTCTGGTCTTTAGGGAAGCTATCATATTTAGTAAACCCATCAACAAATATTTTAGTGATTCCCATGTGTCCAAGACTGCTGTAGGTGCTATGAAGATACAGAAGATTTCTCAGGTGTTCAAAGTCCACAGCAATTTGGCTCTGATCAACCTTCCCAGATTCAGTAATGTTGCCTTCATGTGCCCTTTGCTTTAGCACACTACCTATTCCTGTTTTTCACATGCAGTGCTCTCTGCTCCCTTAATGACTTTGAAAAGCTATTCCCAATACTGTTCTCTTACATACAGTTGTCAAATTCATACCTACCCTTCCTTCAGATTGAAGCTTAAATCCCTTCCCTTTAATGAGCCTTTCCCCAGAAAGTTAACTCAGACTAATGTGTCCAGTTTGAAAGGGTAAGTAGATTTGTAGATCCAGATAATAACTCTAGTAGTGTCTTTGGCAAGCTATGTATTAAAAGCTCAGGGAGAAATAAGAAGGATAAGCTAGATGATAGTAAAGATAGGAAGATTTGTAACTGCTTAATGACTTATCAACCTAGAGGGAAATTTCTAATGGCATAGTGTAGGGCTCTGTTTTAATCTGCACTGTGCTTAGTCTCACAGTTGTGTCCGACTCTTTGCCGCCCCACAGACTCTAGCCAAGCTCCTCTGTCCGTGGGGATTCTCCAGGCAAGAATACTGGCGTGGGTTGCCATGCCTTCCTCTTGGGGATCTGCTCAACCAGGGATCAAACACAGCTCTCCCATGTTGCTGGTGGATTTTTTACAGTCTGAGTCATCAGGGAAGCCCTCTGTTTTCATCTAGTCTTGTTCAACATGTTCATTCATTCAGCTATTTACTCACTGTGTATTTATTGAGTACTACAGGTTGGAAACAAACCTCTGTCCACAGTTCTTCAGGCACTCTGTCTATCAGATCTAATCCCTTGAATCTATTTGTCACTTCCACTGTATAATCATAAGGGATTTGATTTAGATAATACCTGAATGGTCTAGTGGTTTTCCCTACTTTCTTCAATTTAACTCTGACTTTTGTAATAGAACTATGGATGGAGGTTCGTGACGTTGTACAGGAGGCAGTGATCAAAACCATCCCCAAGAGAAAGAAACGCAAAAACGTCAAGTGATTGTCTGAGGAGTCCTTACAAAGAGCTGAGAAAAGAAGTGAAAGGCACAGGAGAAAAGGAAAGGTATATCCATCTGAATACAGAGTTCCAAAGAATAGCAATGAGAGATGAGAAAGCCTTTCTAAGTGATCAATGCAAATAAATAGAGGAAAACATACGATCCACCAATAGAATGGGAAAGACTAGAGATCTCTTCAAGAAAATTAGAGATACCCAGGAGAAGGCAATGGCACCCCGCTCCAGTACTCTTGCCTGGAAAATCCCATGGACTGAGGAGCCTGGTAGGCTGCAGTCCATGGGTTTGTGAAGAGTCGGACATGACTGAGTGACTTCCCTTTCACTTTTCACTTTCCTGCATTGGAGAAGGAAATGGCAACCCACTCCAGTGTTCTTGCCTGGAGAGTCCCAGGGACGGGGGAGCCTGGTGGGCTGCCGTCTATGGGGTCGCACAGAGTCAGACACGACTGAAGTCACAGCAGCAGCAGTAGCAGGGAATATTTCATGCAAAGATGGGCTCAATAAAGGACAGAAATGGTATGGACCTAACAGAAACAGATGATACTAAGAAGAGGTGCCAAGAATACACGGAAGAACCATGCAGAAAAGATAACCATGATGGTGTGATCACTCACCTAGAGCCAAACATCCTGGAATGTGAAGTGAAGTGGGCTTTAGGAAGCATCACTACAAAGCTAGTAGAGGTGATGGAATTCCAGCTGAACTATTTCAAATCCTAAAAGATGATGCTGTGAAAGTGCTGCGTTCAATACGCCAGCAAATTTGGAAAACTCAGCAGTGGCCACAGGACTGGAAAAGGTCAGTGTTCATTCCACTCTCAAAAAAAGGCAATGCCAAAGAATGCTCAAACTACTGCATGATTGCACTCATCTCACACTCTAGCAAAGTAATGCTCAAAATTCTCCAAGCCAGGCTTCAACAGTATGTG
>NW_011494823.1:1016731-1018970 GCF_000754665.1 Bison bison bison | reverse complement strand
CTGCACTCAATATGCAGCAAATTTGGAAAACTCAGCAGTGGCCACAGGACTGGAAAAGGTCAGTTTTCATTCCAGTCCCAAAGAAAAGAAGTGCCAAAGAGTGTTCAAACTACTGCACAGTTGCACTCATCTCATATGCTAGCAAAGTAATGCTCAAAATTCTGCAAGCTAGGCATCAACAGTACGTGAACTGAGAACTTCCAGATGTTCAAGCTGGATTTAGAAAAGGCAGAGAAACCAGAGATCAAATTGCCAACATCCGTTGAGTCATAGAAAAAAACAAGAGAATTCCAGAAAAACATCTACTTCTGCTTAATTAACTATGCCAAAGCCTTTGACTGTGTGGACCACAACTAACTGTGGAAAATTCTTAAAGAGTTGGGAATACCAGACTACCTTATTTGCCTCCTGAGAAATCTGTATGCAGGTCAAGAAACAACAGTTAGAACCGGACCTGGAACAACAGACTGGCTCCAAATTGGGAAAGGAGTACATCAAGGCTGTATGTAGTCACCTTGCTTATTAACTTACATGCAGAGTGTATCACACAAAATGCCGACTGGAGGAAGCACAAGCTGGAATTAGGATTGCAGGGAGAAATATCAGTAACATCAGATATGCAGATGATACTACCCTTACGGCAGAAAGCAAAGAGGAACTAAAGAGCCTCTTGATAAGAGTGAAAAAGCTGGCTTAAAACTCAGCTTTCAAAAAATGAAAATCATGGCATCCATTCACATCACTTCATGGCAAATAGATGGGGAAACAATGCAAAGAGTGAGACTTTATTTTGGGGGCTCCAAAATCACTGCAGGTGGTGACTGCAGCCATTAAATTAAAAGATGCTTGCTCCTTGGAAGAAAGCTATGACCAACCTAGTCAGCATTTTAAAAAGCAGGGACATTACTTTGCCGACAAACGCCCATCTAGTCAAAGCTGTGGCTTTTCCAGTAGTCCTGTGTGAATGTGAGAATTGGACTATAAAGAAAGCTGAGTGCTGAAGAATTGACACTTTTGAGCTGTGGTGTTGGAGAAGACTCTTGAGTGTCCCTTGGATGGCATGGAGATCCAACCAGCCCAGCTTTAATTTCAAGTTGGAATTTAATTGCGATAAATTAAGTTCCCAAACAAATTGTACAAGAAGAGGAAGACTTGACATATGGACACAGTCTGAGTGAAAAAGACATTGAACCTTTAATCAGCAGTCAAGTCAGTGTTAATGATCAATGGAATGTGATTGCTGGAAAAAGTCAGGCTCTCTTACTAGACACATATTATAGTGTCTAGAACGAGAAGTGCTAGATCTTCTCTGCTTTGTTTCAGGCAGACACATCTGAATTGCTATGTTCCTTTAGAGAAATCACTCTGTTAGAGGGCTTTTGAAATCAGAAATTTGTACTCTAATCTTACATGATTTGTAAACTTTAAATGTTTTCAGGATTTCTCTGAAGGTCCAGTAGTTAAGACTCCACAATTCTACTGTAGGGGACGTGGGTTCTAGCTCTGATCTGGGACAAAGATCCCACAAACTGCGGAGTGCAATAATAATAATAATAATAAAAGTTCTCAAGGCAGTTCTTCAGGAATTTCTCTATGATTGATACACTTATAAGAAAACATGAGTAAATATCAGTCAACGAATATTTCATAGAATCCGAGGAAAACAGAACCATAAGAAATCTTCAAATAGCCATCTGTTATATATCATTTGCTGTGCTTTGAAAGTTTAAGAGAAAGGGTGAGATAGGCGCCTCCCTACTCCTGAGGGATGGAGGGGAAGCTGCACAGTGGCAGTCTGTGTCAGCACGGCGGGGGAGGTCAAGAGCACAGGCACTAGTAAGGTGTGGGTCTAGGTTTTCCAGGAGTGTGGAATCCAGTGCTGGAGAAAGGCGGTAAACAGATGATCACAGCATAATATGAATTGTAGATAGAGCCATGCTCCCAGGGTTATTAAGGAGGACAGCAGCTGAGATGAGGGGTAGCCTTATCAAATAGTATCTATTTCTGGGCTTCTCCCTGAATTCTTCCTCTTCTAGAAAGGAATTTCCGCGTCGTTTTGTACTAGGCAGTACCCGGGTCTTCTCACACTGCAGCCCAAGTGGTTTCCCCCGCCTCCCCCTCCCCCACTGCTTGGTTTGTGGAATCTTAGTTTCCCAGGGCAGTGGGAGCACAGAGTCATAACCACTGGACCACCGGGGACCTCCCAGCCCAAAGTAGTCTTAAGTTTAAAACATCTATT
>NW_011494823.1:1005013-1016631 GCF_000754665.1 Bison bison bison | reverse complement strand
AAAACATCTATTTGATCAGGTCTCCCACTTTAAACTTTATCCCGTGGCTTGGGAATAAAACTCCTTAGCCTGATCTGCCAAGCCTTCATAATCTAATCTCTGTCTACCTTTAAACCCTCGTCTCTTGCCATCCTCTCCCATACAGCCCTGTGCTCTAGCCTTGCTAAAGGTACCTGCAGTTGTTGAAAATGTTATGCAGCCTTTTTTTCTGTTTTTGTATTTGCTTTTCCTTTTATCCGCAATATCTTTCTTTTTTTCCACCTAGCTAATTCTACTCCTATTTTTAATATCAGCGTAGTTTTTACTTCTTCTTAAAAGAAGAACTGTGGTGTTGGAGAAGACTCTTGAGAGTCCCTTGGACTGCAAGGAGATCCAACCAGTCCATCCAAAGGAGATCAGTCCTGGGTGTTCATTGGAAGGACTGATGTTAAAGCTGAAACTCCAATACTTTGGCCACCTGGTGTGAAGAGTTGACTCATTTGAAAAGACCCTGATGCTAGGAAAGATTGAGGGCAGGAGGAGAAGGGGACGACAGAGGATGAGATGGTTGGATGGCATCACTAACTTGATGGACATGGGTTTGGGTGGACCGGGAGTTGGTGATGGACAGGGAGGCCTGGCATGCTGTGGTTCTTGGGGTCACAAAGAGTCAGACACGACTGAGCGACTGAACTGAGACCTTTACTTCTACTCGACACAAGCCCTAAAACAGATGCCTCTCCTTTTTGCTCAGCTGTCACTCTGTACATATCTCTACCATAGTACCACACTATTATAATTTTTTACATACCCATTTCTCCAGAGTTTGTGCATTATGAATATAAGGTGTATCTCTGATCTGTGTACTTCCATTACCTGACACAGGGCATGGGCTCACATTTAGGCACCTAAGTGTTTGTTGACTGAACATGTGAATATTGCTGCTGCTGCTAAGTCACTTCAGTCGTGTCCAGCTCTGTGCAACCCCACAGATGGCAGCCCACCAGGCTCCCCCGTCCCTGGGATTCTCCAGGCAAGAACACTGAAGTGGGTTGCTATTTCCTTCTCCAGTGCACAAAAGTGAAAAGTGAAAGCAAAGTTGCTCAGTCGTGTCCAACTCTTAGCGACCCCATGGACTGAAGCCTGCCAGGCTCCTCCATCCATGGGACTCTCCAGGCAAAAGAGTACTGGAGTGGGGTGCCATTGCCTTCTCCAGAATATGTGAATAAATAGTCTGTTTCTGAACTGACAGACTCCAGTGACTTAAATCTCAACACCAGACTCAGTGTTAGCAATATGGAAGGTGCTCAGTGTGAAGAGAGGATGAATGAATAAATTAAAATATGGGTTGAGTCTTATCAGACAAAGGATTAGGCTAAAGATGTATAAAGTACAGGTATTATCTTGACTAATGTGATAATGTGCTCTGTAAATGAAATAATGAAGAAATGACATTTGAGCTGACCTTGAAAGCTAGGTAGACAAGATTTGGTTGGAAGAGAGTACCGATTTTCTATTGATGGGTAATAAATTACAATAAATTTGGTAGCTTAAGACAATACTATGTTTAATTTTGTGGTTTTTTTTAGGTTAGAAGTTTGGAGCATTGTGGTGATTCATGACAGTTGTATCCAGATTTATTTGACTAGAATTCTAAAAAAAATGTTGAAAATTTACTCTGGAAAAAATTATATTCATAGCCTTTTAAGTCAAAATCCTTCAAAAAAATCCTTTTATCATTGATGGAAGGTGATATAAACATAACTAGAAGTTCATATATGTTCATTACCTTTAGATGTATACATAAAGGAACTATATATAGTTATATATATATATATAAAACTATAATATATTATTATATATATATTATATTATATGTTATATATATATATGACAAGCCATAAGTGTTAAAACTAGCTATAATTTAGATCCTGGAGTAAAACATTTCATGTCTATCAGAGATGAAGAAAGGTAAAGTGGTTAAGCCTAGCTGTATTATACAGCACTAGACTCTGATGCTGGGAGGGATTGGGGGCAAGAGGAGAAGGGGACGACAGAAGATGAGATGGCTGGATGGCATCACCGACTCAATGGACGTGAGTCTGAGTGAACTCCGGGAGTTGGTGATGGACAGGGAGGCCTGGCGTGCTGCGATTCATGGGGTCGCAAAGAGTTGGACACGACTGAGCGACTGAACTGAACTGAACTGAATCTTTTAAACTGCAAGTTTTTGTTATAGATTGTAATGTTTCTATAGTTGTCTCCAAGGGAGTTTAATTACAGACATGTATTAGAGCTTCTGTCGGAGAAGGCAATGGCACCCCACTCCAATACTCTTGCCTGGAAAATCCCATGGACGGGGGAGCCTGGTGGGCTGTAGTCCATGGGGTCGCTAAGAGTTGGACACAACTGAGTGACTTCACTTTCACTTTTCACTTTCATGCACTGGAAAAGGAAATGGCAACCCACTCTGGTGTTCTTGCCTGGAGAATCCTGGGGACGGGGGAGCTGGGTGGGCTGCCCTCTATGGGGTCGCACAGAGTCGGACACAACTGAAGTGACTTAGCAGCAGTAGCAGCAGCATTAGAGCTTCTGTAATTGCAATAAACAGAGAACTTTGTTACTATCTCTCTTAGCCTGTGAGAAGAGAAACCTGGAGTATTGGACTGTTTTGCTGGTTGGGACAGTCTTTAGTCTTTATATTCTGTTTCCTGATCTAGAAAGATTGTCAACATGTTACAAGATGCATAGTGATGTGGAGATATCAGACTGTGGATATAGCTCTGTGAGGCAGACATTCTACAGGCTGGGCAGATAAACTACAGTTTGTGTGTGTGTGTGTGTGTGTGTGTGTGTTCAGTTGCTCATTTGTGTCCACTCTTTGCATCCCCGTGGACTGTAGCCCACCAGGCTCCTTCTGCCCATGAAATTTTCTAGGCAGGAATACTGGAGTGATTTACCATTTCCTATTCCAGGGGATCTTCCTGACCCAGGGATCAGGGCCATGTCTCTTGTATCTCCTGCATTGACAGGTGGCTTCTTCACCACTGTGCCACCTGGGAAGCCCCTAAGCAACAATTAGTACTGATCAAATGATGAGCAGGGTTACTTTTGGTACCAAGTTGAGATTGGAATTGAGAAGAGCAAGAGTTGAATTTTAGAACCATTTAGGAATCTATTCATTAGGTAGAAGATGATGAGGGCAGTAGGCATAGAGCGAGGTGAACAGATTTGAAATGGCTTTAATCAAGTTCTTGTTGCTAAATCTGTAGATACTGTCTAGGTCTCAGGTTACTTGACTTTATGACAGTGATTATTGCCTCCTGGAGACAGTCTGTTACTTTGACTGCTGTAACACCAACTCTCCCAGCTGTCCTTCTGCTCTGGAATTGTGGGCCAGAATTTTTTGCAGCTTCTATTTCTTTATTTCTAATCCCTTAAAAATTGATGTTCCTCGGAATTCTGTTCTAGGCTCTGTTCTCTCTCATTCTCACAGTCTTACAGAATGATGTCATTACTTTCATAGCATTAATAACCATCTGTGTGTTAATGATTGCCATATTTTTATCTCCAGCCAACATCTGTCTCCTAAGCTCCAGATCCTTACATTCAACCCATATTCAACACCTCTTCTCAGATGTTACGCAGGCGCCTCAAACTGAAAGTAGAACTTTACTCTCAAATTGCTCATCCCCCATCCTCCCTTTCAATAAATACTACCACCCTTTTCCTGGTTCCGCAAGCCATACATCATTGATCGTTTTCTTCTTTTTCTTTTGCAGTATAATTTATATAAAATAAAGAGAATGTAAATGTACAGTGTGATGAGTTTGATAAATATACACACCCGCATTGTCATCATTCAGTGAAGATATAGAATATTTTTCATTCTCCAGGAAAGTTCCCTCATATCACTTTGCCAGTCATTCTTATACCTTTGCCCCAAACCCTGGCTGAGTCACTGTTCTTATTGCCTCCTCATTTATTAGCTTTTCCTGTTCTTGAACTTCTTATAAATGGAACCATATGGTATACTTTTGTTCAGCATACTTTTGCAATTTATCCATATTGTTGTATAGATCAGTTCTCATTTCAGTCACTCAGTCCAACTCTTTGTGACCCCGTGGACTTCAGCATGCCAGGCTTCCCTGTCCATCACCAACTCCCATAGTTCACTCACACTCATGTCCATTGAGTCGGTGATGCCATCCAGCCATCTCATCCTCTGTCATCCCCTTCTCCTTCCACCTTCAATCTTTCCCAGCATCAGGGTCTTTTCCAATGAGTTGCTTCTTCACATCAGGTGACCAAAGTATTGGAGTTTCAGCTTCAACATCAGTCTTTCCAATGCGTATTCAGGACTGATTTCCTTTAGAATGGACTGTTTGGATTTCCTTGCAGTCCAAGGGACTCTCAAGAGTCTTCTCCAACACCACAGTTCAAAAGCATCAATAATCTTCAGCACTCAGCTTTCTTTATGGTTCAACTCTCACATCCATACATGACTACAGGAAAAACCATAGCCTTGACTAGATGGACCTTTGTTGGTAAAGTAATGTCTCTGCTTTTGAATATTCTGTCTAGGTTGGTCATAACTTTTATTCCAAGGAGCAAGCATCTTTTAACTTCATGGCTGAAGCGTCTGCAGTGATTTTGGAGCCCCAAAAATAAAGTCTCTCACTGTTTCCATTGTTTCCCCATCTATTTGCCATAAAGTGATGGGACTGGATGCCATGATCTCGGTTTCCTGAATGTTGAGTTTTAAGCCAACTTTTTAACTCTCCTCTTTCACTTTCATCAGGAGGCTCTTTAGTTCTTTGCTTTCTGACATAAGGGTGGTGTCATCTGCATATCTGAGGTTATTGATCTTTCTCCTGGCAATCTTGATTCCAGCTTGTGCTTCATCCAGTCCAGCATTTCACATGATGTACTCTGCATATAAGTTAAATAAGCAGAGTGACAGTATATATCCTTGATATACTCCTTTCCTGATTTGGAACCAGTCCATTGTTCCATGTCCAATTCTAACTGTTGCTTCTTGACCTGAATACAGATTTCTCAGGAAGCAGGTAAGGTGATCTGATATTCCCTTCTCTTTAAGAATTTTCCACAGTTGTGATTCAAATAGTCAAAGGCTTTGGCTTAGTCAGTAAAGCAGAAGTAGATGTTTTTCTGGAACTCTCTTGCTTTTTCAGTGATGCAGTAGATGTTGGCAATTTGATCTCTGGTTCCTCTGCCTTTTCTAAATCCAGCTTGAACATCTGGAAGTTCATGGTTCATGTATTGCTGAAGCCTGTCTTGCAGAATTTTGAGCATTACTAGTGTGTGAGATGAGTGCAATGTGCGGTAGTTTGAACTTTCTTTGGCATTGCCTTTCTTTGGGATTGGAATGAAATCTAATCTCTTCTTGTCCTTTGGCCACTGCTGATTTTTTCATATTTGCTGGCATATTCAGTGCAGCACTTTCACAGCATCCTCTTTTAGGATTTGAAATAGCTCAGCTGGAATTCCATCACCTCCACTAGCTTTGTTCGTAGTGATGCTTCCTAAGGCCCACTTGATGTCACGTTCCAGGATGTCTGGCTCTAGGTGAGTGATCACACCATCGTGATTATTTGAGTCATGAAGATCTTTTTTGTATAGTTCTGTGTATTCTTGCCATCTCTTCTTAATATCTTCTGCTTCTGTTAGGTCCATACCATTTCTGTCCTTTATTGTGCTCATCTTTGCATGAAATGTTCCCTTGGTAATCTGATTTTCTTGAAGAGATCTCTAGTCTTTCCCATTCTATTGTTTTCCTATATTTCTTTGCACTGATCGCTGAGGAAGACTTTCTTATCTCTCTTTGCTGTTCTTTGGAACTCTGCGTTCAAATCAGCATAAGTTTCCTTTTCTCCTTTGCCTTCAGCTTCTCTTCTTTCCTCAACTATTTAAGGCCTCGTTAGACAACCTCGTCAGACAACTAGGTCAATCGTTTGTTCCTTTTTATCTCTGTGAGTGGTTTTTCTGTGAAAAACCAGTTTGCTTATGCATTATCTTGTTGATGGACATTTGAGTTATTTACCCTGTGTATAGAATAGGTTGTTATTGTTTATTTTATATATAGAGTGTGTATCTGTCAATCTCAAATTCCAAATTTGTCCCTCCTATCCCATTTTCCCTTTGGTAGCCCATAAATTGGTTCCTGTGTCTGCGAGACTCTTTCTGCTTCGTAATTACGTTCATGTGTATCATTCTTTTTAGATTACATGTAAGTGATAGCATATGATATTTATCTTTGTCTTTCTGAGTTCACTTAGTTTGATAATCTCTAGGTCCATCCATTTTTCTGCAAATGGCATTCATTCTTTTTAATGGCTGAGTAATATTCCACTGTATATATGTATTACGTCTTCTTAATCCATTCATCTGCTGATGGATATTTAGGTTGTTCCATGTCTTGACTGTGAAATAGTGCTGCTGAAAACACTGGGGTGCATGTATCTTTTTGAATTAGAGTTTTCTTCGGTTATATGCCCAGGAGTGGGATTGGTGGATCATATGACAACTTTATTTTTTTAAGAAATCTCCATACTGTTCTCTGCGCTTCCCAAGTGGCACAGTGGTAAAGAACCTGCCTGCCAATGCAGGAGCCTTGACTTCTTAACCTCCAATCCTTGAAACAGTACTTGGATGTATTTGTTTAGGTGTTTTTTAATTTCTCTCAGCAGTATTTTCCAGTTTTCAGTGTACAGATTTGTCACATCTTTTATTAGGTTTGTTCCTAGTTATTTGTTGAAATTATGTAAAAATAGAGTTGGACACAACTGAGCGACTGAACTGAACCAGTACATTTGTGTGTATTAACCTGGAATCTTGCAATCTTGCTTATTTTTTAAAAAATGTATTTGGCTTTATTGCATTATTGTTGCCCACGTGAGATCTTCATTGCTTCCTGTGAGGTGTTTGTTGCGCCAAGTGGGATCTTTCGTTGTGGCCCGTGGACACTCTACTTGTGGCCCCTGGGCTCAGCAGTTGCAGTGAACAGGCTTAGTTGCTCCATAGCATGTGTGATCTTAGTTCCCAAACCAAGGATCAAACCTGCATCCCCTGCATTCAAGTTGGATTCTCAACCACTGGACCACCAGGGAAGTCTATTAGTCTTAGTCTTGCTAAGTTTATTATTAGTTTGATTGTGGATTAAAATTTTTTTCTATGTACACAATCATATAGCATCTGTGAGTAGATATTTTTGCTTCTTCCTTTCCTTTGTTTATGACTTTTTAATATTGGCTTATTACAACAGCTTGAGTCTTGAGTACAGTGTTGAATAGAGTATGAAAATAGACATCTTTTCTTGTTTCTGAACTCAATCAGGTATTACCTGCAGACTTTTTGTATTAACCCTTTATCAGATTGAGGAAGCTCTCCTTTTTCCTTAGTTTGTTGAGTTTTTTTGTTTTAAATCATTAGGTATTGAATTTTATCAGATGCTCTTTGGGCAGCATCTTTTGAGATAATGATTGGTTTCTTTTTGTCTTTCATTTTGTCATAATTGATTTTCACATGTTAAGTCAACCAAGTCAACCTTGTATTCCTCAGATAAATCCACTTGATCAAGATGTATTATCTTTTTCATATACTTCTAGATTTGATTTGCTAATTTTATTAATGATTTTTGTATTGTCTGTAATTTTCTTGTAATGTTTTGGTATCAAGGTTATCCTGGCCTGTTAAATCCAGAAGCATTCCTTCTTCTTTGAAAGATTTTTATTAAGGCTAGTATTTCATCAGTGAAGCCATCGGAATGTAGTTTTCTATGTGAGATGGTTTTTAATGATAAATTTAGCTTTTTAAACTGATAGCAGCTATTCAGGTTTTCTGTTTCATTAGTTTGGTTTGGAAACTTTTGGTTTTTAAACAACTATTTCATCTAAATTGTTAAATTTATTGGCATATTGTCCATAATTTCCTTTAATTCCTTTTAAATGTCCATAGGATCTGTGGTGATAGTTTCTCTCTTTCATTCTCCATGTTGGTAATTTGTTTTCAGGCATCGTTTTTTGTATCTCTCTCTAACTTTTCACATCTACATCCTTTCTGTTCCTGTTTTAGTTTAGGACAGTGCCTGAACTTTTGGTAGGACTATTAAAGTAACCTCACACTAGCCTTCCTGTTTATAGTCTGTTTCTCTGTATCCCAATAACCTAGTTACAGAAGGTAAGCTCTTTCTAAAGTACAAATGTAATTAAGTCTTTCTTGGCTTACAACTTTTTAATAGTTTCTTAATACCTTCCAAATAAAAATCTAAGCTCCTTCATATGGAATACAAAATCGTTATTGATAAAATATCTATTTCTCTGAATAGAATCCTGTTTTTCCCATGTAGTCTTTACCTTTTCATCTCTCCCTGCAAGCCATAGGGAGCTATACTTCACTGACTTTCTAGTTGCTCTAATTTGTCACTCAACATCTTAAAATTGAATGCAGTAAACAAAAACTGTTTCCCACTTCTCCTTTGCTGAGATTATTGTTAATATCTGCTAGGTATGAGCTCAGTATTTATTTGACATAATACCTTTTATTCTGTGTATCTTTACTTTCACAGCAAAATCTAGCTGCAAAACATTATTTTTAGCACACTTTCAATTTTGCTAATATCTCAAAACATATTGAGATAACATGTATCTATTTGCTCTAGCCAGAATACCTGTCAAGCAGCTACTTGATCCCCTCCTCCCTGCACCGGTGGTGATGAGTTTTATCTCTGCTTGATAGTCTTCATGTTGGTATTGACTAATCACCCAGATGACTGGATGGTTTATATTTCTATATAGTACCATTTTACAGTTCACAAAATCAAGAGACATTCCTTTGAAACTGGCTAAAGCAGTTGGTTTGGAGGTAAAGCAGTTGTTTCTTTTCTTGTCAGGTCTTCAGCTCTTCACCCCCAGGGGAATCAGGATGTCCCATATTATGTTTGAAAGCCTAAAACATGTCAAACTTTTATTCTTCTGTTGAGTTTGAAAGGGGGGATGTTATTAGCTCCGTCTTGATGTAGCAGGGGCTCTGAAAGTCTGTTTGGATAACACTGAAGATTGGAGGAAATGTGACTCTGTCTGTGTGTTTTAAGCCCCTAAGGTAAGATCAGAAAGCGTCTGGGGCAGTGAGAGCCAAATAGTTGAAGTCATACATTAATTATGGTCATGAATCATTTTTATTTTTAAAGTCTTTACCATTTGACAAGGTTGTTTGCATAGTACTAGTGAGTTTTAGGCAGCATTTTCCCTCCTTTTAAAGTAACAGGTTATTTTGTTGATTTCTACTCTGGGTTGATAATGCCTATCAAATTAGAATTCTGATAACATTTTTAGTAGAAATTGCTTGTTTCTTGCCAGAATGAATGGTCTTTAATTTATATGATTTTTATTTTGAATATATTTTGAAGTTATAGAGAACTGTCACTTTAATCTTTTAACTCTTTCACTGATATCCACTGTTGTTCAGTCACTAAGTCCTGTCCAACATTTTGCGACCCCATGGACTGCAGCACGCCAGGCTTCCCTGTCCTTCACTGTCTCCTGAAGTTTGCTCAAATTCATGTCCATTGAATCAGTGGTGCTATCTAACCATCTCATCCTCTGTTGCCCTCTTCTCCTTTGCCTTCAATCTTTCCCAGCATCAGTATATCAATATCAATAAAAATAATCAAAATTTGGGGACTGTACTTTTATATACAGGCATTAGTTGACATTCAGTCAGCAAAATGTTTTGTGCTACATTCTGTGCTAAGCACTGGGAATGTAAATGAAAAAACGTGTTTGTTTCTTTTTCTCAGAAGGATCTAGTAAAGAAATAGAAAAGGCAATAGACAGCTGCCATAAAATGTGGTTCTATCATCTTCGTTAGTGTTAGTGTCTGTATGATGTCGTGGATCCCCATAGGAAGAAGTACCTCTGCCTGCCTGGGATAGTTGGGGAAGGCCTTTGGAGGAGAATGTATACTTGAGCTGCCACTTAGTGGATTTAGGGGTGTACTTGTCTGTTAAGAGTGAGGGAAACTTATAGGCAGAACAGCTCACTCAAAGGTACAGAAGGAAGAAGTGGCATGATGTGTTTGGAGAGTTGCTAGGCATTCATTGTTGTTAGAGTTGTGGGTGCAAGGGAAGAACAGCAGAAAATGAGGCTGGGGCCACATCACAAAGGGCCTTTCCTTGGTTTCATATTTCTTTAGTCACCTTTATAGGAGAGTATTGCTCTTAAGAGAGTGTACACCTGCACACACAGAGCAAGAGTCAGTGGGATGGAGAATAGTCTCCTCTATTGGATTCCTTTGGGGTCTCGAGGAAGTTGCAAAAGAACTGATCTCATGAGCAATCTCAGAAGAGTTGCTCCTTTTTAGATCACCTGAGAAGTCCTCACTAACTATCAGGCGGTTTCTGAAAGTGCAAATAATGTCTTGACTCTTTTCAGTGCAAGGTGTCATAATAATAATGTTGGCAGAGGTATTGATGTTACCAGCTCCCTCACAAAAATTAACATCGTCCTATATAGGGTAACTTTCATGTTAGGAGAGTTCACCGGTTTTATTCATTTAAAAAACTGAAGTAAAACTTCCTTAGAGTGAAATACTTGGATCTTAAGTTTAAATTCTGTGTGTACCTGTGCACCTCTCACCTCAACCAAGAGATGAAACATTTCCATCACTTCAGATAGTTGCTTTATTCCCTTGGTCTCTCCCAGTCAGTCCTGCCTGACACAGGCAAGCAGCCACTCTTAATTTTTGTCATCATGGTTTGGTTTTACCTGTTCTTGAACTTTGTTTAAATGGAATCATATAGTATGTACTTTTTTGTTCCTGAGTTTTTTCACTCAACCTAATGTTTTGAGGGTCATTCATATCATTGTGTATATCAGTGTTGTGTTCCTTTTTAACGCTGAGTAGAATTTCATTAAATGAGTATACCACAGTTGGCTTATTAATTCTCTTGTTTGATGGACATTTGGGTTGTTTTCTGTGAACGTTCTTATAAATATCTTCTTGTGAATATCTTTTTATATTTCTTGAGTAGATGGTAAGGAGTAGAAATACTGGGTCACAGGTTAGATGTGTGTATAACTTTATAAGAAACAGTTTTCCAAAGCGATGACGCTGTTTTACCGCCAGTGCAGGCAAGTCCTACTTGCCCCACGTCCTTCTAGCATTAGGTGTTATTTTAATTTCAGTTATCCTGTCAGGTATGAAATGGTATTGCATTACAATTTTAATTTTAATTTCCATAATGACTAAGATTTTGAGCACATTTTCCTATGCTTATTGTCTTATATCTTACTGTTTGCATAATTTATTTTTGGTTGTGCTGGGTCTTCATTGGTGCATGTGAGTTTTCTCTAGTTGTGATGTACAGGCTCCTCATTGCGGTGGCTTCTCTTCTCGCAGAGCACGGGCTCTTTTATATCTTCTTTTGTGAAGTGTTCCACTCTTTTGCCCATTTTTAATTAGGTTGTCTCTTTGTTACTAATATGTAAGAGTTCTTTATATACTCCAGGCATAGTACTTTGTCGAATTGATGTTTTGTAAGTATTTTCTCCTAGTCCACGGACTGCTTTTATATTTCTTAATGGCATCTTTAGATGAACAGAGTTTTTTTTTTTTTCTTT
>NW_011494823.1:1004384-1004910 GCF_000754665.1 Bison bison bison | reverse complement strand
AAAAAAAACTCTGTTCATCTAAAGATGCCATTAAAAAACTATAAAAGCAGTCCGTGGACTAGGAGAAAATACTTACAAAACATCAATTCGACAAAGTACTATGCCTGGAGTATATAAAGAGGAGAGTGAAAAAGTTGGCTTAAAACTCAACATTCAGAAAACGAAGATCACGTCATCTGGTCCCATCACTTCATGGGAAACAGTGGAAACAGTGTCAGACTTTATTTTTGGGGGCTCCAGAATCACTGCAGATGGTGACTGCAGCCATGAAATTAAAAGATGCTTACTCCTTGGAAGAAAATTTATGACCAACCTAGATAGCATATTGAAAGGCAGAGACATTACTTTGCCAACAAAGGTCCGTCTAGTCAAGGCTATGGTTTTTCCTGTAGTCATGTATGGATGTGAGAGTTGGACTGTGAAGAAAGCTGAGCCCCAAAGAATTGATGCTTTTGAACTGTGGTGTTGGAGAAGACTTCTGAGAGTCCCTTGGACTGCAAGGAGATCCAACCAGTCCATTCTGAAG
>NW_011494823.1:985143-1004284 GCF_000754665.1 Bison bison bison | reverse complement strand
CAGGATCCAACCAGTCCATTCTGAAGGAGATCAACCCTGGGATTTCTTTGGAAGGAATGATGCTAAAGCTGAAACTCCAGTACTTTGGCCACCTCATGCGAAGAGTTAACTCATTGGAAAAGACTCTGATGCTGGGAGGGACTGGGGGCAGGAGGAGAAGGGGACAACAGAGGATGAGATGGCTGGATGGCATCACTGACTCGATGGATGTGAGTCTCAGTGAACTCCGGGAGTTGGTGATGGACAGGGAGGCCTGGCGTGCTGCGATTCATGGGGTTGCAAAGAGTCGGACACGACTGAGTGACTGAATTGAACTGAACTGAATTTATTCATTTTTAATTTTATGGTTAGTGCTTTTGTGTCTTCTCTAAGAAATCTTTGCCTTTCCCAAGGTTGCAAGAGTTTCTCCTTTGTTTTCTTCTACAGTTTTTATGATTCTAGCTTTTATATTTACTATGATATTCTTGAGTTAATTTTTTGTGTGTGTTGCTGTGAGGTTGGGAATGAAATTCATTTTTTCCCTATCCAGTGTTTCCAGCACCATTTGTTTACAAAGTTTTCCTTTTCTATTAGTCTCCCTACGTTCCTTTGTCCAAAACCAATTGACCATACATGTATAGGTCTGTTTGTATACTCTTTATTCTGTTCCATTGATCTATTTTTTGATCCTTATAGTGAAATCGCTCAGTCGTGTCCAATTCTTTGGGACCCCATGGACTGTAGCCTGCCAGGCTCCTCTGTCCATGGAATTCTCCAGGCCAGAATACTGGAGTGGGTAGGAAGATGCCCTGGAGAAGGGTATCTTTCCAAGCCAGGGGTTGAACACAGGCCTTCTGCACTACAGGCAGATTCTTTACCAACTGAGCCACCAGGGAAGCCCAAGAATACTGGAGTGGGTAACTGTTCCCTTCTCCAGGGGATCTTCCCAATCTAGCAACTGAACCGGGATCTCCTCCATTGCAGGCGGATTCTTTACTGTCTGAGCCACCAGAGAAGCCCATCCTTGATCCTATACTAGTACCATATTGTTTAATTGTGTAGCTTTATATAAAAGGAAATCTTGAAATCTGGCAGATTTAAAGATTGGTTTATCTCTTCTAGATTCTTTGTTTTTCTGTATAATTAGTAGTATCAGCTTCTTAATTTCTACAAAAAGAAACACAGACAAACAAAACCTGTTGTGATTTTGATTGTAATTGTGAAATTATTGACCCACATACAGAAATATAACTGAATGTTTGTTGAACTTGTGTCTGTGACATTATTAGTTCTTGTAGTTGTTTTGTGGATTCCTAATGATTTTCTACATGAAAATCATATCATTTGTGAATTAAGAAAAGTTGAACATTTTAAATAGGTACATGTACACAAAATATATAAACTATATTTGAAGACAGATACCAAGAAAAGCACAAACCCATAATTAAAACAACAAAAAAAAATAGCTCTTAATTTTTCAGTGCTCCTTGTTTCAAAAGGTCTGCTGCTTTAATTCAGTCTTCTTGGAATTATCGTTAATTTTTTTTTTTTTTTCTTTCTGGATACCCATAAGTAATAGCCTTCATAGCAGTGATTTTTTTTAGTGCCTTTACTAATGCAGTTATATCTCTGGGCCTCAAGTTTCCTATCTTTAAAGTGATAGGATTCAATCAGATTATTTTCTGAGGTCTCTCAGATTCTCGTGAGTTCTTCATTTTAGCTCTCAATACGTCACAGGCAGTCAGGTGGGCATAGAAAGGGTGTTTTTAGAACATACTGTAACCCCTGTTATTTCCCTGTTGTAAATATGCTAGAGAATTGTGAAATGATCAGTTTGAGTTCATTATTCTGTTTATCCTGGAAGCTTTGTTCTCATTTTGTTCCATTTGTGCCTGTGGCTCTGGGTTGAGTTTATAGTTAACTCACTTAAATTTTTCTGCAACTTTTATTTCTAGGCTTCATAGAGCCCAGTGTGCAATTAAACAGACTCAGGTAACTGTTCAGAAAATTGGAAAGGAAATTGAAGAAAAACTAAGACTCACATCTACAAGCAATGGGCTGGTAGGTTTTTATATATTAACATCTTTAAATTCCTTGATTTCTAAGTGTGATCATTATATTCTTCTTGTATTAATTTCTCTCTTTCTCCACTCCTCCAAAACCTTCAGGTAGTTTTTTCTTTTTTTCCCCCCTTAATGTTTCACTGAGACTTTTGTTAGTATTTAAATGTTAGAAATCAACTTTCACATCTGCTAATGGTGTAAGATACAAAGTGCCTTTTTGTGCTAATTGAAACTTTAGATTACATACAGTTACTTAGAAGATAATCAAAAGCTATTTTAGTAATGTCTCATAAATATGAACTCAAACTGTACAGACACAAATTATATAATAAATGAAAAATAGCTGCCAGAAGAAAAAGAAATAGACCAATCTGCTTTAAAAATTTTTTTAATTATTTGGATTGAATTTAGTAAATTAGTTTATGGACAGTGTGTTTATGGACAGTGTTCTTTTTCAGGAAAGATTCTGTTAAAGAGATATTTCAAAGAATAGAAATTCCAACCCAAATAGACAGATTTAAGATACTAGAATAATTTTGGGGTTGCTTTATACTCTTCCTAGTGGAATGAAGATTCTTTTTAAGTAGAATAGTGAGTATAACCAGTTACTTCACTGGAAGTGAAGTCACAGGGCTAATGATAGCTTTTGAAGAAATTGTGCTGTGATTGTGTGAGTGCATTCTAATAAGTAGCTTTAGTCGTGTCCCACTCTTTGCAACACTATGGACTGTAGCCCGTCAGGTTCCTCTGTCCACGGAATATCCATGCCAGAATACTGGCGTGGGTTGCTGTGCCCTCCTCCAGGGGATCTTCCCGACCCCTGGATTGAACCCGCGTCTCTTATGTCTCCTGCTTTGGCAGGCAGGTTCTTTACCACTGACACCACCTGGGAAGCCCATGCTATGGGTAATGGTACTTAAAATAAAACTAAAATCCTCAAATTAAGTCTGAAGGAAAAACCTTTTAAGTATTTGTTTGCACAAACTCAGTAATGTGAATAGGCAGTATATTCCAGCTGTCATTCACAGCACTACCAATTTGGCAAAAGCTCTTTATGTCCCCAAACAAAAGTTCCATTACCTGTAAGATTTGCCTGACATAATTATTCAGGGGATTAACTCTAGAAAAGCAATTAACCTACACAGATTTTCTGTCTTGGAATTCAAAATTAATGGATGATAAAGTATTTAATCTATATAAAACTGATGATTTTGACCTATAAATGGCAGTGTCATGTAACTCAACCTAAACCTAATATAAAAAATGGCTAGTTCTGTGCCTGTACATGGCTGGCATGCAAAATGTGGTAGCTGCAATAACTATTGTAATAATACTTGTTATTCATATGACTTTTCTTGCCTGTGGAAAATCTTCCACTTTGGAGAAGCTGTTAAACCTCCTCCTGTAACTCAGGCCCCCAAAAGGGCCAAACTCCAGGCCACAAATATATTGGAGGAAGAGGAAAAAATAGCTAATTTTGATCCTTTCTATAGTGTACAAAAATACCACATTTTTAGAGCCTTTGTCTGATGAGAAACTGCTAGGTTTTTTCTTATTTTCCTCTCCCAAGGCAAGACTGGGAAATTACTTATTTCATTAAGTGACAGCATATGCTTTGTCTCAGTATGGAAAAATGTACGTTTAATCCTATTTTTCTAAAATATAAGTGGTGACATGCAGAGCAAGATGATAGAATGTAGGAGTTTAAAGAGCTCAGGTTCAGAGGTTCACTGTGTGTTTTTATGCAGCCTAGTCAACAGAGAACAAAATCATGGGATTTGTGAACTGAAAGTGAACCAAGAAATCTCGTTCCTTTATAACCTCACTGAAAACCACACCCGACTGGTACATTCTGTTCCCTTCCCTCTTTGATTTTCTCCGTAAAAATATTACCGTTTAACATGCTATACACTTTACATATGTATTTTGTCTCTCTAAACTCTATGAGGAGAGGGAGTTCTGTCTTTTTTTTCCTCTTCATGGCTGTATTTTCCAGTGTAGTGGTGGACACAGTAGGTCTGCTCAGTAAATATTTTTTGAATTTAAGAATAAATCTAGTATAATATCTTTTTAAGGAACAGAAAAATGAGACCTAAAGAAAGTAAGCAACTTTCCTATGATCATGAGACAGAGTCAGAAATTTTGGTTTTCTTGCCTTTTTTTCAAGAAGTAATATTTGTTTGTTACCTACTGTGAGATTTATGTGTAATAAATTAGAAGCTGTTACTATTACCTTTTTTCCTTCATTCCCTTTTCAAATTGGCCCAAGGTCCTTATTCTTCAACCCAATCATTTTCAATGTATAAGGATTAATTTTAGTCTAAGTATAAATACAGTCAGAAGGCATATTTGATGTAGAAAGAAATTAGATTACCTTCTAAGATCAGATGTAATTAACTGTTAGAAGAAATTAGGTTCATACTTCCTGAACTTTGGCATCTTGTCATCAATGTCCAACATAATTTTGGTGGCATGTAATTATGTTTTTTAAGAAATTTCTGCTGTTATCATTTTGTTTTCTTTTGCTTAAATGTTTTGGGTTTTGTCAAATTGCTTTTCCTTCCAGATTTCCTTAATTTTTACCTTAATATACCTTTTCTGTTCCAGAATCCCATCCAGAAAACCATATTGCTTTTAGTAGTTATGCTTTGTTAGACTCTTTAGTTGTGAAAATTCTTCAGACTGATTTTTGTATGAGCTTGACAGTTTTAAGGATTACTTGGTCAGCTGTTTTATATAATATCCCTTGATTGGGGTTTGCCTGATGTTTTGTTGCAATTAAACTCGGTTCTAATGTCTTTTTTTTTTTGTTCCAATATCCAGTCCAGGACACCACATTTATTTAGTCATCATGACATCCTAGGCTTCTCTGATCTTTGACAATTTTTCGTTCTTTCCTACTTTTAAATCATGACTAATCACTGCTAATAGTAACCTTGATCCCTTGGTTAAAGGTAATGTCTCCTACATTTACGCACTCTAAAGTTCTCTTTCTGTACTCAGTGTTTGGAAAGCAAGATGCTCAACCTGGCCTCCACTCAGGAAGAGGGGACTTCAGCTCCACCTCCTGGAGGGGAGACAGTCTTAACACATTATTTGGAATTCTTTGTGAGGAAGATTGGTCCCTTCTTCCCCTACTCATTTATTTATTTATTCGATCATTTAATCATCAGCATGGATTTTATCTATATATTTTATACTTTAGCTTGCAATCTCATACATTGTTATTTGTTTTCTTGTTTCAGCTGTGGCATTGAGAGTTCTCTCAAGTTGGCTTCTGTGTCTTTTTGCCCTCATCTCTTCTTTTATGTTTTTTTGCTTTTTACAACAGATTCTTAATTTCTCGCACTATGTGATCCCGGTCTCAGCCCTAGACTCAGCCATTTCTCCTAGGAGTCCTGTTCCTTTCACTGAATAATGATATTTAGAAACAAGATCTGGGCACAAGTGTGCCATTGCAGTTGAGTTGTAACTGCTTCTAGGCCCTCTCAGTGGACAGAACTGGTATACACAAATATCTGTCTCTCTGTGTATTAAAATTAACATGAGTTCATACCAATATATTCAAACTCCACAGAGTTTATTCTGGTCTTTCCCTTCATTGTGTTTATTGTAGTATCTTTTTCTGATAGTGAGAAACCATTAGTACAATTTATTTGCTTACTTTTTTAGTCCTTGTATGCTTTGTAAGGAGGTCATATTTTTCCCCTCATTTTTAAATAGGTTTTTGTCTTCATATGTTGTGGTTAAAGACCATGTGGGCATGTGTATTTGTGTGTGTTTTTGGATACACATCCTTTATCTGATAGGTATGTTGGGAATATTTTCTTCAAGTTTGTGGCTTGCCTTTTTGTGTTCTTAATGATGCTTTAAAGAGCAAAAGTTTTAAAGTTTGATGAAATCTAGTACATTTAAAAAATTTTTATGTTTAGGGCTTTTTGTGTTCTTTCTAGGAAATCTCTGCCTAACCCCAAGTCATATAAATTTTCTTTGGTGTTTTCTTCTAGAAATTTTACAGTTTTGGGCTTACATTTAGATCTATGATCCATCTTAAGTTTTTTTTTTTAGTGAATTAAGTGAGGTAACGTTTTCTGTATGAATGTCTGGTTGATTTAGCATTGTTTCTTGACCAGTCTTTCCTTTCCCCGTGTAATTTAATTGAAAGTTTGTCTTAAATCAATTGACCATAGATGAGTGCATTTATTTCTGGATTCTCTATTTTGATCCATTGATCTATATGTCTGCCCTTTACCAATACCAAACTCCCTTACTATTATATTATTATATCTTTGTCATCTTAAAACCAGATGAAGTAAGTTCTCCAACGTGGTTCTTACTGAATAATTCCCGTGGGTTTTCTAGGTTTTTTGTATTTACAAGTGAATTTGAGAATCAACTTACACTTTCTACCAAAAAAAGAAAAAGCCTACTGGAAATTTGTTCAGTATTTGTGGATCAATTTGTAGAGAATTGCAATCTTAACAATATCAAGTTCTCCAATCCATGAACATGGCATATATCTCTTTTATTTTGATTTTTTCTTTAATTTTCTCAATAATATTCTGCAGCTTGCACTGCACAGATTCTGGGCATCTTTTATTTATGTTTTTTCTAAGTATTTTATGGGAAGCTTTTTATTTGTTTTTGACATTATTGTAAGGGGAATTGTTTTGAAATTTTGTTTCTCATTTGTTTACTGCAAATATATAAGAATACAATTCAGTTTAAGTTAGTTACTTTGCATCTTTCAATCTTACTAACTTTTAAAATTTAGTAGTTATTTTGTCCATGGAGTTGCACAGAGTCAGACACGACTGAAGCGACTTAGCAGCAGCAGCAGTTATTTTGTAGCTTTCTTAGGATTTTCTATATAAACAATCATATCTGCAAACTTGGATTACTTTATGCACTTAAATTTTCTGCCTTATTTCAATAACTTGAACATACAGTGGAGAAGGCAGTGGCACTCCAGTACTCTTGCCTGGAAAATCCCATGGACGAAGGAGCCTGGTAGGCTGTAGTCCATGGGGTCGTGAAGAGTCGGACACGACTGAGCGACTTCACTTTCACTTTTCACTTTCCTGCATTGGAGAAGGAAATGGCAACCCACTCCAGCGTTCTTGCCTGGAGAATCCCATGGATGGGGGAGCCTGGTGGGCTGCCATCTATGGGGTCTCACAGAGTCGGACACGACTGAAGCGACTTAGCAGCAGCAGCAGCAGGACATACAGTACAGTGTTGAATAAAAGTGATACAAATGGAAATCCTTTACTTTTTTCTAATCATAAGGGAAAATGATTCATGCTTTCTTCATTAAGTATAAGGTTAGCAATGCCTTTTATTGGTTTTCAGAAGTTCCCTCTTATTCCTAATTTCTGAATTTTTGTCATGAATGGATGTTGAATTTTATCAAATGCTTTTTCTACATCTATTGAAATAAATGATCATGACATTTTCTTCTTGATTCTGTGAACTGCACTGATTTAATTTCAAGTGTTTAACTAACATTGCATTTCTGGAATAAACCAATGGTTACAATATACTGTGTAATTTTTTTTTACCTTTCTAGATTTGATCTGGTAATAATTTCAGAGTTTTTGTGCCTACAGTCCTTAAGGATATTGGGATGCAGTGTTTTGAATTACTTTGTTAGAATGGTATTAGGATTATGGTAGCCTGGTAAAATTAGTTAGGCAGTGTTCCTTTTGCCTACTACATCTTGACTAGTAGCAGAATTCGCCTGGATTTTTAACATTTTCACTCTGCCAAGATTTCATGTCTTTTTACTTAGTATGAAAATATTAGGTTGGTGCAAAAGTAATTACAGTTTTGCATTGTTGAAATTTGCCATTTGCTATTGATACACATTCTTAAATGTTGTTATGTTATACATCATTTTAATGTGAATGTCTTGCTTTATGTTTTTTGCTAGTGAGTTATTACTTGTTGTTTATTTTATATGGATTTTAGACTTTGCAAATGATGTTAGACAAAAAGCAAAATTGAGCAATTTTCCTATTTGAGTTCAAAATGGGTCAGAAAGCAGTGGAGACAACTTACAACATCAACAGCGCATTTGGCCCAGAAACTGCTAACCAACATACAGTGAAGTGGTGGTTCAAGAAGTTTTGCACAGGAGATGAGAGCTTTGACGATGGGGAGTGCAGTGATCGGCCATCAGAAGTTGACAGTGACCAACTGAGAGGATCACTGAAACTGGTCCTCTTACAGCTACACAAGTAGTTGCCCAAGAACTCAACGTTGACCATCCTGTGGTTATTTGACATTTGAAGCAAATTGGAAAGGTGAAAAAGCTTGATAAGTGGGTGCTTCTTGAGCTGACCACAAATCAAAAAATTGTCATTTTGAAGTGTCATCTCTTATTCTATGCAACAATGAACTGTTTCTTGATCAAATTGTGATATGTGACAAAAAATGGATTTTATGGGACAACCAGCAATGACTAGCTCTGTGGTTGGACAAAGAAAAAGCTCTAAAGCCTCCCCAAAGCCAAACTTGCACCAATAAAAGGGTCATGGTCACTGTTTGGTGGTCTGCTGCCTCTGTGATCCACTGCAGCTTTCTGAATCCCAATGAAACTGTTATATCTGAGAAGTATGTTCAGCAAATCAGTGCGATGCACTGAAAACTGCAATGCCTGCAGCCGGCACTGATCAACAGAAAGAGTCCAGTTCTTCTCTGAGACAATGCCTGACCCCACATTGCACAACCAACACTTCAAAAGTTGAATGAATCGGGCTGTGAAGTTTTACGTCATGTGCCATATTCACTTGTGCTTTAGCCAACTGACTACCACTTCTTCAAGCATCTCAACAACATTTTGTAGGGAAAATGCTTGTATAACCAACAGAATGCAGAAAATGCTTTCCAGGAGTTAACTGAATCCTGAAGCAAGGCTTTTTATACTTTATACTACAGGAAAAACAAACTTATTTCTCATTGGCAAAAACGTGTTGATGGTAATGGTTCCTATTTTGTTTGAGAAAGATGTGTTTGAGCCTAGTTACAATGATATAAAATTCAGGATCCAAAACCGTAATTACCTTTACACCAACCTAATATTTAACTTTTTTTCCACTTAGCATGTTTATAATAGTGGGCTTCCCAGGTGGCTCAGGGGTAAAGAATCTGCCTGCAATGCCAGAGATCTGGGTTCAGTCCTTGGGTGGGAAAGATTCCTTGGAGGAGGGCATGGCATCCCACTCCAGTATTCTTGCCTGGAGAAACCCCATGGACAGAGGAACCTGGTGGGCTGTGCTCCATAGGGTCACAAAGAGTCAGACACGACTGAGCAACTAAGCACAGTGCATTTGTAAGAGTGACTTTATGGTCTGTGTCTGATAACTTTAACATCTGGGTCATCTCAGAGTTGGCATGTGTGGATAGTCTTTTCCCAAGAGAATGAGTCACGTTTTCCTGGCTTTTTGTGTATTGGGTAGTATTGTACACCCTGGACATTGTGGATGTAGTTTTGTGGAATCTCTGGATTTGGTTGCTTTGCTTCAGATATTAATGTTTTCATTTTAGTTTTCATTTTAGTAGGTAGTTAACTTGGTTAGGCTCAAACTGTCATGCCTGCAGTGGACATTGCCTTACATTTCAGTTCAGTACTCTCATCCTTAGGCACAGCCGCTGTCTGTTGTCTCATGCCTATATGATTTAGGATTCAGATTGAATTTAAAAAAATTTTAAGTTTATTTTTGGTTGTGCTGGGTCTTTGTTGCTGTGCTTGGGCTTTCTCTAGTTGCTGTGAGTGGGGGCTCCTTCGTTGCAGTGCACGGGTTTCACATTGTGATGGCTTCTCTTGTTGTAGAGCATTGGACATGCTTCAGTTGTTGCAGCACACGGGCTCAATAGTTGGGGCTCCCAGGCCCTAGAGTATGTGGGCTTCTGTAGCTGTGGCTCATGAGCTTTACTTGCCCTGCATGTGGCATATGGGATCTTCCCAGATGAGGGTTGAACCTGTGTCCCCTGCATTGGCAGGCAGATTCTTATCCACTCTGCTGCTGCTAAGTCGCTTCAGTCGTGTCTGACTCTGTGCGACCCCATAGAGGTCAGCCCACCAGGCTCCCCCGTCCCTGGGATTCTCCAGGCAAGAATACTGGAGTGGGTTGCCATTTCCTTCTCCAATGCAGGAAAGTGAAAAGTGAAAGTGAAGCTGCTCAGTCGTGTCCGACTCTTAGCGACCCCATGGACTGAAGCCCACCAGGCTCCTCCATCTATGGGATTTTCCAGGCAAGAGTACTGGAGTGGGGTGCCATTGCCTTCTCCACTTATCCACTCTACCACCAGGGAACTCCTCAGATTGAATTTACACAGAATTAGGGGTGTCCCATTCTCCAGATTCCTCCATTCTGGTGACCTGGATTGCCTAATTTCTTTTCTCTCGTTCCTCTTGACAGAATGATAATTGTCTTTCTGTTGGTGTTTCACTCTCCAAGCAAAGTAACAGAAAGAGGGCATTTATCCCGAGTGTCACCAGGTTCTGAGTTTATCCCCAAATCTGCCTGCCACTGATCAATCTTTAGAACCCTCGAATAGTAGCTTTTTGCATTTTACCTAGCATCTATAGCAGTTACTTGCAGGAGGACCAGTTTGTTAGGTCAAACTTATATTTTGTTAAACTTTGTTATTCTCTTATATCAAAAGCAGAACTCCTTATGTTTTATTATTATGTATATATTTGCTTTATCTCCTTGGTCTTCCCTGGTAGCTCAGCTGGTAAAGAATCTGCCTGAAATGCAGGAGATCCCGGTTCAATTCCTGGGTTGGGAAGATCCCCTGGAGAAGGGAACAGCTTCCCACTCTAGAATTCTGGCCTGGAGAATTCTACGGACTGTATAATCCATGGGGTTGCAAAGAGTTGGGTACGACTGAGTGACTTTCACTCACTTCACTTTATCTTCTTAGCTGGACCTGAGTTCTAGGCCTGGTATTGCTACTGAGTCTATGAGATTAATGGGTTGGATTAAATATTTTCTAAGGAAAATTTTACACTTCTTAGTGGTTAAGTAGGGATAGGTACAATAGAAATAACCTGTAAATGACATTTTGAAGCAAATTTGTTAACTTACAGGACAACTGCCATAGATCTAAAACTTTTTTTCAGGTTGTTAACTGTTTCCACTTTTGGTGGGAAAACTAATACAGGTGAATAATGCCCTAAATCACTCAAGTCCCCTTTATACTCTAAAAATTTTAGAGATCTCAAAGAATTTAGAGTATATCTATTCATAATGTGTGGGTTAACAAAAGACAGCTGAATCTGCACATTTACTTCTGCAGTCAGTCTGTTGTGATATCACAGATCTTACTCTGGAAAACTCAACTATACAATTATGAGAAAATGAGAGTGAAAAAGGGAGATAGCAGCTTAGTAGTATTATGAAAATATTTTTTATCTCACAGACTCTGAAATGGTCTTTTAGGAACCCTCATGTTTCTTGGACCCTGCTTTGATAACTTTTGCCTAAGCCTTTTTGGCTCCAGTGTAATCTACGAGAAGAAAATTGTCTAATGTGTCATTTACAGATTGGTCTGTCATTCTGAAATGAATCTTTAACATTGCCCATCAATATCTTTATAATGATGCATAAAAAGGAGTGTGTGTGCTTACAAATAGATGGATATATCTGTGATTTTCAGATTACAGTGTTGTATAAAAACACTAATATCCAATTAAAAATGATGTAGTAGAAATACACTTATGACTTCTGTGCTTAGAGTTAACAAGTAAGTAGAACACAGAAACCCGTTAGAAGATACTTATGGAACATTAAGATCTTTTAGTGCTTTGGTTCATTTGAAAGGAAGCAGACTCATATTCCACTTGGGTGGGGTTTGTTTATTCATCAGAAATGAGAGCCAACAATCCTGGTTTTGAATGACTTGATATATTTCTGTAAATGGGCCAGTTTTTGCACATGGACTATGACACAAACATACCATTCACATGCCTTCCTCTATTAGTTTAGTATTTAGACCAACGTGTACCCTTAGTTCTTTGATTCTAATAAACATAACCCAGTTTGAGCATGTACCCTGCAGTAAGAGCAGATTAACTGTCCTACCTATGCGTATCCTTGTGTTCTCCGAAGAGTTGTTTTTCTTTTCTAGTTTGTTCCTCTACATAGGTAGAATCTAGTTTACATATTTTGTAGAAAAATTCAGGTTAAGGAAAATGAGCACTCTTTAGAGAAAATGATTGTTCCTAAGAATTTATATAGTTTTTCCCTCAGTGATATGAAAACACTGATCTCTCCACTGGATTACCAAAGACACCCAGATTGTTTCTTGATTCCTCTTTCTTTCATAAGTGTCCTCAGTGGGTTTTGGCTTTTGTTTTTACAGGGAGTTGGCAAAATGGCTTTGGTCTCCACTTAGACCCAAACCCTTAGAAAGCAGAAACCACTTCTCATTTATCTAAAAAAACGTAGTAGGCCCTTCGTAAATATTATGATTTGTTCAGAAAAAAAATTGCCTAGAAATGTCTTGTATTTCATAAAATTTTCCAGTCAAATGTAATAATAATGATTGGAAATAAGCTTTACTGCTTGTTTTCTTGGCTTGAATGTCTTTAAGAGATGATCATACCATCTGTTTAGAATCAGTATTTCAGAGATGAGGAAGAAAGCATTTTGGGTGAGAGACGATAGCTGTAGTTTCCACACAATTACCAAAAGTCATTTTCCATGCCCATTGCCCCAGCAAGGCCATACCAGTACTCATCTCACTGAGTACCCGCGCTTTCTCATTGTCTTGGAATCAAATGGAGATGCTGAGTTTTTTCTTTTAAAAGTTTTCCACCAGCTCATCCCAGGGGTCAGTAACCTATTCAGTTTACTGAATTAATTTTGTATCTTCTCCCCATTAAAATTTTACCTAGTATATGACTTGGGAAAAGGACCGTTTAGTTAAGAATTTTGTTATAGAAAACCATGAAAACCATATTCTTGACACTGGATAAAGACTTAAGAGAGAAGGGCACATACATTCATAGTGCGGTGATAGTGTGTGAATGCAAACATGTGCAGGCAGATATATGTTCATTGTGGGGGTAGGATTTCAGATTTTATCTGAAAGCAAATTCTGGCAGGATATTTGAATTAAAAGGGAGGCAGAGTTAAGTTTAAAGCATGATTTTATAGGTTTAAAAAGGAAATATTTTATGGAAAGATAAATAAGCAAACTTAATTTAGCAGACTTAATTGATTCTTTGGTAGAATGTATCTGGGATTTGTTTTATGAAATGAAGATTCAGTAAAATTGAGTTTTTTGAAGTGCAGTTCTATCACTTTTTTAAAAAATGAATTTTGTGTTTTAGAGTAGTTTTATATTTACAGAAAAATGGTGCAGAACGTACCGAAAGCTGCCCCTCCCATTTCTTTTGTTGTTAACATCTGTGTTAGAGTGGCACATTTGTTACTGTTGTTGAATCAATAGGATTCACTCTATTGTATAATCCTGAGTTTTGACAAATGCATAACGTTTTCACCTTTACAGTGTCATACAAAATCGCTTCACCGGCCTAAAAATCTCCCACAGTTCACCTGTTTATCCTTTTCTCCTTCCCTCATAACACCTGGCAACTGCAGGTTTCCACAGTTTTGCGTTTTTTCAGAATGTAACATCAGTTCAGTTCAGTTGTTCAGTCGTGTCCGACTCTGATCCAGTGGACTGCAGCACGCCAGGCTTCCCTGTCCACGACCAAGTCCTGGAGCTTGCTCAAACTCATGTCCATCAAGTCAGTGATGCCATCCAACCATCTTATCCTCTGTCGTCCACTTCTCCTCCTGCCTTCCATCTTTCCCAGTATCATTTTCCAGTGAGTCAGTTCTTTGGATCACGTGGCCAAAGTATTGGAGTTTCAGCTTCAGTATAACAGTCCTTCCAATGAATATTCAGGACTGAGTTCCTTTAAGACTGACTGATCAGATCTCCTTGCAGTCCAAGGGACCCTCAAGAGTCTTCTCCAGCACCCCAGTTCAAAAGCATCAGTTCTTCAGTGCTCAGCTTTCTTTATAGTCAAACTCTCACATCCATACATGACTACTGAAAAAACCATAGCCTTGACTAGACAGACTTTTGTTGGCAAAGTAATTTCTCTGCTTTTTAATATGCTGTCTAGGTTTGTCATAACTTTTCTTCCAAGGAGCAAGTGTCTTTTAGTTTCATGGCTGTAGTCACCATCTGCAGTGATTTTGGAGCCCAAGAAAATAAAGTCTGTCACTGTTTCCATTGTTTCCCCATCTGTTTGCCATGAAGTGATGGGACTGGATGCCATAATCTTCATTTTTTGAATGTTGAGTTTTAAGTCAACTTTTTCACTCTTTCATTTTCATCAAGAGCCTCTTTAGTTCTTCTTTGCTTTCTGCAATAAAGGTAGTGTCATCTGAATATCTGAGGTGATTGATATTTCTCCCGGAAATCTTGATTCCAGCTTGTGCTTCATCCAGCCCAGCTTTTTGCATGATGTACTCTGCATATAAGTTAAATAAACAGGGTGACAATATACATCTTTGATGTACTCCATTCCCAATTTGGGACCAGTCTGTTGTTCAATGTCCGGTTCTAACTGTTGCTTTTTGACCTGCGTACAGATTTCTCAGGAGGCAGGTAAGATGGTCTGGTGTTCCATCTCTTGAAGAATTTTCCACAGTTTGTTGTGGTCCACATAGGCAAAGGCTTTGGTGTACTCAGTAAAGCAGAAGCAGATGTTTTTCTGGAATTCTCTTGCTTTTTCTATGATCTAATGGATGGCAATTTGATCTCTGGTTTTTCTGCCTTTTCTAAATCCATCTGGAACATCTGGAAGTTCTTGGTTCATGTACTGTTGAAGCCTGGCTTGGAGAATTTTGAGCATTACCTTGCTAGTATGTGAGATGAGTGCAATTATGCAGTAGTTTGAACATTCTTTGGCATTGCCTTTCTTTGGGATTGGAATGAAAACTGACCTTTTCCAGTTTTATGGCCACTGCTGAGTTTTCCAAATTTTATGGCGTATTGAGTGCAGCACTCAGTGTAACAATGTAACATAGGAATGTAACATAGTTGGGATGATATAAGATGTAGCTTTTTCAGATTGGTTTCTTTTACTTCATTTCAGTTCAGTTCAGTCTCTCAGTCCTGTCAGACTCTTTGTGACCCCATGAATCACGGCAGGCCAGGCCTGTCTGTCCATCACCAACTCCAGGAGTTCACTCAAACTCGTGTCCATTGAGTCGGTGATGGCATCCAGCCATCTCATCCTCTGTCATCCCCTTCTCCTCCTACCCCCAATCCCTCCCAGCATCAGGGTCTTTTCCAATGAGTCAACTCTTCGCATGAGATGGCCAAAATATTGGAGTTTCACCTTCAGCATCATTCCTTCCAAAGAAATCCCAGGACTGATCTCCTTTAGGATGTACTGGTTGGATCACCTTGCAGTCCAAGGGACTCTCAAGAGTCTTCTCCAACACCACAGTTCAAAAGCATCAATTCTTCGGCACTCAGCTTTCTTCACAGTCCAACTCTCACATCCATACATGACCACTGGAAAAACCATAGCCTTGACTAGATGGACCTTTGTTGGCAAAGTAATATCTCTCTTTTTCAATATGCTATCTAGGTTGGTCATAACTTTTCTTCCAAGGAGTAAGCGTCTTTTAATTTCATGGCTGCAGTCACCATCTGCAGTGATTTTGGAGCCCAAAAAGTAAAGTCTGACACTTTTCCACTGTTTCCCCATCTATTTCCCATGAAGTGATGGGACCAGATGCCATGATCTTCGTTTTCTGAATGTTGAACTTAGCTCTATTCATTTAAGGTTCCTCCATGTCTTCTCATAGCTTTTCATAGCTCATTTCTTTCTTTTTTCTTTTTGCTGAATAATGCTCCATTGTTATTGGATATGCCACAGTTTATCTTTTAACCTTTTGAGGTATATTTTGGTTGCTTCCAAGTTTTAGCAGTTTTGAATAAAACTGTTGTAGACATTTATGTTTAGGTCTGTGTGAACACAAGTTTTCAGCTCATCCGGGTTAATATCTAGGAACACAGTTTTTAGATCATTTAGTAAACCTATGTTTAATTTTGTGAGGAACTGCCAGACCGTCTTCTAAAATGGCTATACCGTTTTGCATTGCCATCAATCAACCATGAGTGAAAGTTCCTGTTGCTCCACATCCTTGCAAACATTTAGTATTGTGAGTATGTGCAATTTAAACCATTTTAATAGTCGTGTGAGGTGAAGTGAAGTGAAGTCGCTCAGTCGTGTCCGACTCTTTGCGATCCCATGGACTGTAGCCTATCAGGCTCCTCTGTCCATGGAATTCTCCAGGCAAGAATACTGGAGTGGGTTGCCATTTCCTCCTCCAGGGGATCTTCCCAACCCAGGGATCGAACCCAGGTCTCCTGCATTGCAGGCAGACGCTTTACCGTCTTGAGCCACCAGGGAAGCCCCAATAGTTGTGTAGTGGTATCTAATTGTTGTTTGAGTTACAGTTCCCTGATGACTTATTATAGTGAGAATCTTTTCATATCCTTATTTACTTTATTATGCTTTTTATATGCCCTACATCTTCTTTGATGAGGTTACAGTTCAGATTGTTTGCCTATTTTTTAATTTGGTTGTTTATTTTTCTGTTGTTGAGTTTTTAGAGTTCTTTGCACAAAATCCCATGGATGGAGGAGCCTGGTAGGCTGCAGTCCATGGGGTCGCGAAGAGTCGTACACGACTGCGCGACTTCACTTTCACTTTTCACTTTCATGCATCGGAGAAGGAAATGGCAACCCACTCCAGTGTTCTTGCCTGGAGAATCCCAGGGACGGGGGAGCCTGGTGGGCTGCCATCTATGGGGTTACACAGAGTCGGACACGACTGAAGCGACTTAGCAGCAGCAGCAGCAGTAGAAAATCATCTCCGAGCCTAAGGCTACCTGGATTTTCTCCACTGTTATCCTTTAAAAGTTGTGTAGTTGTAGTAACTTTTATTTCACATTTAGATATGTGATTGATTTTGAGTTAATTTTTGTGAGACGTATAAATCTGTATCTATTCTTTATTTTGTTTTTGTTCATTTGTATGTGAGTGTCCAGTGGTTCCAGCACCCTTTGGTGAAAAGGCTACCCTTTCTCCATTGAATTGTTTTTATTCCTTTCTCAAAGATTAGTTGGGGACCATATTTCTGGGCTCTGTATTCTGTTCTGTTGATTTGTCTGTCTCTTCTTTTGCCCATACCCAACTGTTTTCATTACTGTAGCTTTATAGTAAGTCTTGACAGAAGATGCCCATGGATGGAGGAGCCTGGTGGGCTGCAGTCCATGGGGTCGCGACTGAGCGACTTCCCTTTCACTTTTCACTTTCACGCATTGGAGAAGGAAATGGCAACCCACTCCAGTGTTTGTGCCTGGAGAATCCCAGGGACAGTGGAGCTTGGTGGGCTGCCGTCTATGGGGTCGCACTGAGTCGGACACGACTGAAGCAATGCAGCAGCAGCAGTGTCAGTCTTCCTACTTTGTACTTTTGTTGGTGACTCTGGGTTTTTTGCTTTTCTCTTTAAACTTTATAATCGGTTTGTTGATATCCACAAAATAATTTGCTGGAATGTTGCTAAATCTGTAGATCAAGTTGGGAAAAATTGATATATCTTACTAGTATCTTCCTCTCCATGAACATGGATATTCTCCATTTTGGGCGGTGTCTCCTTTGACTACTTTCTTTGGATTTTTGTAGTTGCCTTCTTGTAGCTCTTCTACATAATTTGTTAGATTTATACCTAAGTATTTTATACTTTCACGCTAATATAATCGATGCTGTGTTTTTAATTTCAAATTCCCATTATCCTTTGTTGTTATGTAAGAAAGCAGTTGACTTTTGTGTATTAAAACTGTGTCATGCAACCTTGCTCTTAATAATCACCTATTAGTTCTAGGAGGTTTTAGATTGGTTTTTTGGTTTCTTTTTTGTTGTTGTTGTTGATTCTTTGGAATCTTCTGCATAGACAGTCATACCGTCTGTAAACAAAGATGATTTCATTTCTTCTTTCCCAGTATATATATCTTTTATTTCCTTTTCTTCCCTTATTGCTTAGCTAGGACTTTCAGTACATGCAGTGGTGAAAGTGGGGAACATCCTTGTGTTGTTCTCCAGCATAGGAGGAAAGCATCTGGCTTCTCACCATTAAATATTTTGGCAAATATTAGTAGGTTTCTTGGCAAGTATTCTTTACTAAATTGATGAAGTTCTTCTTTACTTCTAGTTGAATTTTGTTGCATGCTTTTTCAGTACCTATTGATATGGTTATGTGGTTTTTTTCTTTAGCCTGGTTGATGTGGTGAATCCATTAATTGATTATTGAAAGCTGAACCTTTGTCTTATATACTTGGAATATAGTTCATTTGGCCATGGTATAATTCTTTATATATATAGATGATTTGATTTGCCAATATTTTGTTGGGGATTTTGCACCTATGTTTATGAGAAATATTGGTTTGTAATTTTCCTTTCTAGTGATGTCTTTGATTTTGATGTGAGGATGATGCTGGCCTCATAGAATGAGTTAGGAAGTTCTTCTGGAACTTTTGGGAGAGATTTTCAAAAAATGGTATTATGTCTTATTTAAATGTTTGGTAAAATCCATCAGTAAAACCATCAGGATTGGTGCTTTACGTTTTTGAAGGTTATTAATTATTGATTTAATTTCTTATATATAAGAAATTATATATATATATATATATAAAATCTACCATAACTACCAAAACTCACACTGGGAGAAATAGATAATCTGAATAGACATACATATATACATATATGTGTGTGTATATATACATACTATTTCTCCTACTGTGAGGTGTGTGTGCGTGTGTGTAGACCTGTGTGGATTTTCTATTTCTCCTAGTGTGAGTTATGGTAGATTGTCTTTCATGGAGTTGATCTGTTTCTTCTAAGTTATCAAATTTATGGGCATAGTTTTTTTTTTATGTTTTTATTATTTTTTTATTATTTTTTTTAACTTTACAATATTGTATTGGTTTTGCCATATATCAAAATGAATCCGCCACAGGTATACATGTGTTCCCCATCCTGAACCCTTCTCCCTC
>NW_011494823.1:984631-985043 GCF_000754665.1 Bison bison bison | reverse complement strand
GTTCTTGCCTGGAGAATCCCAGGGACGGGAGAGCCTGGTGGGCTGCCATCTGTGGGGTTGCACAGAGTCAGACACGACTGAAGCGACTTAGCAGCAGCAGCACATTTTGTATTCTGTTCCTTTATCAGATAATTGGTTTTCAAATATTTTCTCCCAGTCTGTGGCTTCTCTTTTCATTTTACTAATAGTCATTTTTGCAGAGCACAAGTTTTAATTTTAATGAAGTCCAGCTTAACAGTTTCTTCCTTCATGGCTCATTGGTGATGTATGTAGAAAATCAGGAGAAGGCAATGGCACCCCACTCCAGTACTCTTGCCTGGAAAATCCCGTGGACGGAGGAGCCTAGTAGGCTGCAGTCCATGGGGTCGCTAAGAGTTGGACACGACTGAGCGACTTCACTTTCACTTTTTAC
>NW_011494823.1:962303-984531 GCF_000754665.1 Bison bison bison | reverse complement strand
GTTACCATCTTTCTAAATTCCACATATATGCGTTAGTATACTGTATTGGTGTTTTTCTTTCTGGCTTACTTCACTCTGTATAATAGGCTGCAGTTTCATCCACCTCATTAGAACTGATTCAAATGTATTCTTTTTAATGGCTGAGTAATACTCCATTGTGTATATGTACCACAGCTTTCTTATCCATTCATCTGCTGATGGTTTTTATAATATTTTAAATTATTCTTTTAATGTCTGTGAGATCATTGTGATGATCCTTCTTTCATTTCTCATATTAGTAGTTTCTGTCTTTTCTCTTGGTTAGCCTGGCTAGAAGTTTATCCATATTGACCTTTTCAAAAACATAGCTTTTGGTTTCATTTACGTTGTGATTTTCTTCATGTAATTTATTCTGTTTGGAGTTCTCTAACTTCTTGAATTGGTAGATTTATTTTGCCTAATTTGGAAAATTTGTAACCATTATTTCTACAAGTACTTTTCATTTTTGCCCACTTTCTACTTTCCTCCTGGTACTTGATGATACAAATTGGTATCATTCTGCAGATTCCTGCGATTCTGTTCATTTGTATCTCTGTTGTTTAAACTGGGTAGTTTCTATTGTTCTGTCTTACAGATTAAAGATTCTTTTCTTTGTTTCCTACATTCTTCTTTTGAGCTCATTCATTGAGTTTTTTAATTTCAGTTCTTAGGTTTTCACTTTCTGTATTGAGATTTTCTATTTTTTTTTGTCAAGATGTTCTGTTTTGTTTCAAGCATGTTCTTAATTTCTTTTTTCAAATTAGTTTTTATTGGAGTGTAGTTTATTTACAGTGTTGTGTTAGTTTCTGCTGTACAGCATAGTGAATCAGTTATACATATGTCCACTCATTTTAAGATTCTATTCCCATATAGGTTCTTAATTTCTATTGAAGCATTTTTGTGATAGCTACTCTCAGATCTTTGTCAGATAATTATATTTTCTGTTTGTCTCAAGTGTTGGCATTTGTTGATTATCCTTTTTTATTTACTTGACATCTTTGTAGTTCTTAATATCATGAGTGATTTTTCATTGAAACTTGTACATTTGGGGTATTATATTATGAGTCTCTGGATCTTATTTAAATCTTCTATTTTACCTGACTTCCTCTGACACCTCTGGTAGAGGAAGGAAGAGCAACCATCTCATTACTGCCAAGTTGGGGTAGAAGTCCAAGTTCCCCAAGAAGCTTCCGTTGACACCCATGTGGCAGAGGTGTGTGAGAGAGAGAGGGGGGGGGGGGGGAGTGTTTCTGTGTGTGTGTGCACACGCAGAAGGAGTTGATAGTGTTGATTAAGGGTGGGAGTTCTAACTGCCCGTGTAGATGATAGGGTGGTTTCAACACCACTGTATAGTAGTGAAAGCTCTCTCTACTTGGCTGCCTCTGATATTACCCAGTAGGGAGGAAGAGGGTTACGTTGTTACGCTGTTAGCAAGGCTCCAGGCTCCCCTTGTGGTGTGGCTTGGCTAGTTACTGTTTGGATGGGTTGAAAACACCAGGTCCCTACTTGGGTTTCTCCAAAATCTGTGGGTTATTAGAGCACCTTTAGTTTAGCTTGGTAAGGATGGAAATCTTTTCTCTGTGGATTTGCTTATTTTGGAAATTTCATATAAATGGGAGTCTGTGGCCTTTTAAAACTGGCTTTTTTTCAATTAGTATAATGTTTTCAGGATTCATCCATGTTGTAGCATATATCAGTACTTCACTTGTTACTGCCAAATAGTATTCCTTTGAATATCCACCACATTTTATTTATCTAGTCATCAGATAGTGCACGTTTGGCTTGACTTCATTGTTTGGCTATTATGAGTACTGCTGCTCTAACAGTCATATTCACATTTTTGTATGGACATGTTTTTAACTCTGTTGGGTGCAACTCTGGGTCCTAAGGTAACTCTGTGTTGAACATTTTGAAAACTGTTTCTTTATTATTGTTTTTAATTCAATTCAATATCAGTCTAATTTCTAATTCCAGTAGGGCTTTTAAAAAGAGTTGAGTTGTTTTTTTGGCTGTGGTGTGTCTTCCTTCCTGTGTGCAGGCTTTCTCTAGCTGCAGCGAGCCAGGGCTACTCACTCGCTGCGCTGTGCAGGCCTCTCATCGTGGTGCCCTCTCTTGTTGCGGAGCACGGGCTCTAAGGCGCACGGGCTTCAGTAGCTGTGGCTTGTGGGCTCCAGAGCATGGCTCAGTAGTTGTGGCGCATAAACTTAGCTGCTCTGAGGCATGAAGGGACCAGAGATTGAACCAGTGTTCCTTGCCTTACGAGGCAGGTTCTTAACCACTGAAACACCAAGGAAACCCCCTTTTTTTGTTATTAACTTGTGTCATATTGCATTGTGGTATCAGGAAAGAGGCCTGAGATATTTTATAGTGTCTTTTAGAAAGAACTGTTCCCAGACTTTAGATTTATTTCTAATCTGCATTTTGCTTACATCTGTATTCATTCCATTAAAATGACAGATGCTGATAATTAAATCACTCAAGAGATCTATAAGTTACATGAGTATTAAAGTGCTTTAAACCACTCACATATGAAATATTGTGCATGTTGTTATTCAGTCATAACTTTTATATTCATAAATTTACCTGTATTTTTAATTATTTAGAAAAAAGAAAGTGAGTGCCTGCAATTAAAAATTTTGGTGCTTCGAAATGAACTGGAAAGACAGAAGAAAGCTTTGGGACGGGAGGTAGTCTTGCTGCATAAAGAACAAATTGCATTACAGGACAAAGGTGAGTGAAAATACCTTACAAACTGCCTAGCCTCCACATTCAGTAATTTTCCTTTTTCACCGTGGGCTTAAATAGTCATCTTTATAAGTTTACTAAAACAAATTTTAAAAAAATTTTTGAAGTATTTTGAAATTGGTGTATA
Source organism: Bison bison bison (assembly GCF_000754665.1). Classification (NCBI taxonomy): domain Eukaryota; kingdom Metazoa; phylum Chordata; class Mammalia; order Artiodactyla; family Bovidae; genus Bison; species Bison bison. The sequence goes on along the minus strand of NW_011494823.1, from coordinate 981,641 downwards.
AAGTGTACATATGCACACACACACACACTTCACATTTTCAAATCGAACACACCTGCATAAGCAGAATCTCCTGTCAGGAAACAGGCATTATAAGGACCCTGAAACCCCAGAAGCTTCATGTTCTCTTCCATTCGTGGCATCTCTAGCCAGACATCCTGCTACCTTAACTCCATATACCATAGGTTGAGTTTGCCTGATTTTGAACTGTATACAATAGGAGTATATAATATGTACATTTTATGTGTTGGCTTTCAACATTTTTGTAAGATTCATCCCTACCTGAACGTAATGTAGTCTTAGTTATTTTAACTGCTGATAGTATTCCACTGTACGAATATGAATTTATTTAATCTTGCTTTTGGCATTTCATTAATTTCTAGTTTGGGACTATAACAAATAATGCTTCCTTGAATGGTATAGTACATGTTTCTTAAAGGACATTTTTAAAATGCATTTCTTTCGGCTATAAACCCAGGAGCAGAATTACATAGCCATAGGATACGTGTATCTTCAGCTTTAGTAGGTTGTGTCCAAAAGTTTTCCAAAGTAGTTTTGCCAGTTTGTGTCTTTTCCATCCAGCAGTGTATCCTGCATCCTTGTCGGTGTTTGATACTTTCTGTTTTTGTATTTTAGCTTTCCTGGTGGGTATGTTGTAGCGTCCTCTTGGAATTTTAATTTTTCTTTCCCTTAAGACTAATGAAGTTGAACACTATTTTGTGTTTCTTACTGATTGGGAATACTCCTTTTGAAGCATCTGTTAAAGTAACCCCCCACTCTGCTTTTTTAAAAATTGGTTTGCGTAATTTTTTGTGTTTTTTATAATTTTTAAAATTTATTTATACTGTAAGCTAATTATATATTTATAATTCAGTTTATACTATAATCCAGTATTCTTGCCTGGAAAATGCCATGGACAGAGGAGCCTGATGGGCGACAGTGGGTTTGCAAAGAGTCAGACACGACTGAGCGACTGAGTGCACACGCACATAATTAAACTGACTCTATTCTAATTATTTTATGACATAAGAAAATTATAAAAAGTTTTTTAAACAGCTCTGCTGCTTCTGCTGCTAAGTTGCCTCAGTCATGTCGGACTCTGTGCGATCCCATAGACAGCAGCCCACCAGGCTCCCCTGTCCCTGGGATTCTCCAGGCAAGAATACTGGAGTGGGTTGCCATTTCCTTCTCCAATGCACGAAAATGAAAAGTGAAGTCACTCAGTTGTGTCCAACTCCTAGCGACCCCATGGACTGCAGCCTACCAGGCTCCTCCGTCCATGGGATTTTCCAGGCAAGAGTACTGGAGTGGGTTGCCATTGCTTTCTATGTTCAACAGTCTATTAAACAGCTCTATTGAGATTTAATTCATATACCAAGCAGGTCATTTAAAAGTGTATAAATCAGTGTTTTGGTGTTTATTCATAGGGTTGTACAATGATCACAATATGTCTCTTCTAAAAGAAACTGTGTACCCATTAAACATTGATCCACATGCCCCCTTTCACAAATCTTAAGTGAGCACTGATTTGTTTTCTTTTTCTATAAATTTGTCTTTTCTGTACAATTTTTATAAATGGAATCATACAATATGTGGTCTTTTGTAATCAACTTTTTTCATTTAATGTAATATTTCAAGGTTCATTCATGTTGTAGCATGCATCACTACTTCTTTTTTTAAAATAAAATTTAGTTACATGGGTATACTACATGTTATTTGTACATCCGTCCATTGATGAAAATTTGGATTGTTTCCATTTTTTGCCCTTCTGAATAATGCTTCTGTGAACATTCATATCTAAGTTTCTGTAGGGAAGTATGTTTTTATTTCTCTCGAATATACCTGAGAGTAGAGTTGCTAAATCCTATGATAACTGCAGTACTTCAGACTTTTACATTATTATTGTATTTGTTATGGTGATCTTTGATGTACAGTTGTAATTGTTTAGGGACACCACAAATCACACCCATATAAGACAATAAACTTAATAAATGTTATGTATGTTCTGTTTTACTGACTAGCCATTTCCCTTTGTCCCTCCCCTGGAGTCTTCCTATTCCCTGAGCCACAATAATACTGAAATTAAGTTAGTTAATAACCTGACAGTAACCTCTAAATGTTCAAGTGAAAGGAAGAATCGTATGTCTGTCACTTTAAATCAAAAGTTAAACATGATTATGTTTAGTGAGGAAAGCATGTTGAAAGCCAAGATAGGCTGAAAGCTAGGCTCTTGAGCCAAACAGCCAAGCTGTGAATGCAAACAAAAGTTCTTGAAGGAAATTAAAAGTGCTACTTCATTGAGTACATGGATGATAAAAAGTTAAATAGTTGTATTGCTGATATAGAGAAAGTTTTAGACTAAGGTCTGCTTAGAAGGTCAAATCAGTCACAATATTCAATTAAGCCAGAGCCTAATCCAGAGTACTCTTGCCTGGAAAATCCCATGGGCGGAGGAGACTGGTAGACTGCAGTCCATGGGGTCATGAAGAGTCAGACACGACTGAGCGACTTGACTTTCACTTTTCACTTTCATGCATTGGAGAAGGAAATGGCACCCCACTCCAGAGTTCTTGCCTGGAGAATCCCAGGGACGGGGGAGCCTCGTGGGCTGCCGTCTATGGGGTCGCACAGAGTCGGACACGACTGAAGCGACTAAACAGCAGCAGCAGCAGTAATCCAGAGCAGGGCTCTAACTCCCTTCAATTCTTTGAGGGCTGAGAGAGGTGAGGAAGCTGCAGAAGAAATGTTTGATGCTAGTAGAGACTACTCCATTAAGTTAAGGGAAGAGGCTGTCTCCGAAATATAGAAGTGCAAGGTGAAACAGCAAGTACTGATGTAGAAGCTGCAGCAAGTCATCAAGAAGATTTGGTTAGATAATGAATAAAGGTGGCGACACTAAACAGCAGATTTTTTAGTGAAAACAAAACATCCATATTTAATAAGATGCCTTCTAGGATTTTCATAGCTAAAGAAGAGAAGTCAATGCCTAGCTTTAAAGAACAGGCTGACTCTCTTGTTAGGAGCTAACACAGCTGGTGACTTTAAGTCAAAGCCAGTGCTCATTTACCGGTGTTGGAGAAGACTCTTGAGAGTCCCTTGGACTGCAAGGAGATCCAACCAGTCCATTCTGAAGGAGATCGGCCCTGGGATTTCTTTGGAAGGAATAATGCTAAAGCTGAAACTCCAGTACTTTGGCCACCTCATGCGAAGAGTTGACTCATTGGAAAAGACTCTGATGCTGGGAGGGATTGGGGGCAGGAGGAGAAGGGGACGACAGAGGATGAGATGGCTGGATGGCATCACTGACTCGATGGACGTGAGTCTGGGTGCACTCCGGGAGTTGGTGATGGATAGGGAGGCCTGGCATGCTGCGATTCATGGGGTCGCAAAGAGTTGGACACGACTGAGCAACTGAACTGAACTGAAGCTCAAACTACCACACAATTGCACTCATCTCACATGCTTGTAAAGTAATGCTCAAAATTCTCCAAGCCAGGCTTCAGCAATATGTGAACCATGAACTTCCAGATGTTCAAGCTGGTTTTAGAAAAGGCAGAACTAGAGATCAAATTGCCAACATCTGCTGGATCATCGAAAAAACAAGAGAGTTCCAGAAAAACATCTATTTCTGCTTTATTGACTATGCCAAAGCCTTTGACTGTGTGGATCACAATAAACTGTGGAAAATTCTGAAAGAGATGGGAATACCAGACCACCTGACCTTCCTCTTGAAAAATCTGTATGCAGGTCAGGAAGCAACAGTTAGAACTGGACGTGGAACAACAGACTGGTTCCAAATAGGAGAAGGAACATGTCAAGGCTGTATATTGTCACTGTGCTTATTTAACTTATATGCAGAGTACATCATGAGAAACAACTGGATTGGAGGAAGCACAAGCTGGAATCAAGATTGCTGAGAGAAATATCAGTAACCTCAGATACGCAGATGACACCACCCTTATTGCAGAAAATGAAGAAGAACTAAAGAGCCTCTTGATGAAAGAGGAGAGTGAAAAAGTTGCCTTAAAGCTCAACATTCAGAAAACAAAGATCATGGCATCCACTCCCATCACTTCATGGCAAATAGATGGAGAAACAGTGGAAACTGTGGCAGACTTTATTTTTGGGGGGGCTCCAAAATCACTGCAGATGGTGACTGCAGCCATGAAATTAAAAGACGCTTGCTGCTTGGAAGGAAAGTTATGAACCTAGACAGCATATTAAAAAGCAGAGACATTGCTTTGCCAACAAAGGTCCGTCTAGTCAAGGCTGTGGTTTTTCCAGTAGTCATGTATTGGACTATAAAGAAAGTTGAGCCCAGTGGAATTGATGCTTTTGAACTGTGGTGTTGGAGAAGACTCTTTGAGAGTCCCTTGGACTGCAAGGAGATCCAACCAGTCCATCCTAAAGGAGATCAGTCCTGAATGTTCATTGGAAGGACTGATGCTGAAGCTGAAACTCCAATATTTTGGCCACCTGATGCGAAAAGCTGACTCATTTGAAAAGACCCTGATGCTGGGAAAGATTGAAGGCGAGAGGAGAAGGAGACGACAGAGGATGAGATGGCTGGATGGCATCACTGACTCAATGGACATGAGTTTGAGTAAACTCCGGGAGTTGGTGATGGACAGGGAGGCCTGGCGTGCTGCAGTCTGTGGGGTTGCAAAGAGTGGGACGCAACTGAACTGAACTGAAATCCTAGGACCCTTAAGAATTATGCAAAATCTACTCTTCCTGTGCTCTATAAATGGAAAAAGAAAGCCTAGAAGACAGCACCTACCTCTGTATACAATATAGTGTACTGAATGTTTTATGCCTACTGTTGAGACGTATTGCTTAGGAGAGAAGATTTCTTTCAAAATATTACTGCTCATTTACTTTCAAAATATTACTGCTCATTGATAGTACCTGGTCACATGAGAGATCTGCAGTTGTTGCAGAAATAGCCAGAGAACTTGAATTAGAAGTGAAGGCTGAAGATGTGATTGAATTGCTACAAGCTCATGATAAAAACTTAGATAAGGTGTTACTTTTTATAGATGGGCCAAGAAAGTGGTTTCTTGAGGTGGAAACTGCTCCTGGTGAAGATGCTGTGAAGATTGTTGAAATGACAACAAAGGACTTAAAATATTGTGTAAACTTAGTTGATAAAGCAGCAGGGTTTTTTTCTCTTCTCTCAGAAACCACTATCCTGGGCTGCCTGTTACCCAGAAACTGAGACTTGCCGCATATACTTTTGTATGATTTCTATTTTAGTTGTTTATAGTGGGAGGGTAAATCTGATACATGCTAATCCATCATTCAGAAACAATAGTCTTTTTTCTGTGCTTTCTCACCTCTTTGCTTGTTATAAGAACATTGCTTCTCTCTGCTTGGTTCAGTTATTTTGTTTCTTCAAAGACATGCTTAAATATGACCTCTCTTTTGAGGCTTTCTTCTGCTTCTTCCAGAAATTTCTTTATCCCTCTTCTGTATCCCCATAGTATTTTTGATGTTGCCTTATTTTACCAATTAGTACGTTTGAACTTTGAGGGCAGAAACTTGTCATTTTTATATTAGCTTCCTTCTTATTGCCTAGGTTAGTGCCTTATATGGCACCCAGGGAGCATTAGCATAGAGTGAGGCTCTGAGTGGCTCGTGTCTAGGTCATGTGCATTACATATAGGACATGAATTCTCTGTCCTTAGTTTATCTGCACTGCATCTTTTTTTTTTTGGCTTCCTGTTTGTCTTCACTGTATTTCAGACCATTGAGATTGGTAGATAAATGAAATGTAATGGCAAACAAAATCTACTGTATTGGGAATGTATTTGGAATGTGAATAAAATAGGCCATGGCTAACAAGTTTAAAATTTTTGATCTATATAAAATACAGTTTGGGAATAATAATCTTGAATAAAGAATAATTAATCTTGAAACTGTGATTTTACTTTATTTCAGTAATTTTAGAAAAATATAGTTTAAATTTAGAGGCATAGATTTTGATTCAAAGTTCTTGATGCATGCCTGGCTCATTTGCCAGCTATATACCCTTATCCAGTTACTTGGCTTCATCTGTAAAATGAAATTAATAATAATACTTATAACTGTGTCAGTACCCTGCTGAGTTTTAACAGGCTTCTAAGTTCTGCTGATGTTGCTGGTCTATGGATAAAGAATAATCTTGAAACTGTGATTTTACTTTATTTCAGTAATTTTAGAAAAATATAGTTTAAATTTAGAGGCATAGATTTTGATTCAAAGTTCTTGATGCATGCCTGGCTCATTTGCCAGCTATATACCCTTATCCAGTTACTTGGCTTCATCTGTAAAATGAAATTAATAATAATACTTATAACTGTGTCAGTACCCTGCTGAGTTTTAACAGGCTTCTAAGTTCTGCTGATGTTGCTGGTCTATGGAACATACTTTGTGTAGCAAGGATGTGTATGATGATCAGATGAGTTGTAAAACTGAAATGATCTTAAGAAAATAGGAACACAATGTTTTCTGTCTTATTCCTGTATGTCACCTTGTTGAATATCTGTACCATTTAAAATTAAGTCCTTCCTGACTGAAGATGGCTCCTGTGATCCACCTCAGTCTCAATGCTTTAGCCATATGCAAGTTCTTTAGAACTAAAAGAAACTATAATTTGCTTTAGTCTGTCTCACCAGCATTTAGGCCTCTGTTAATTATCACTTTTTCCAGAAACTCTTCTCTGGCCCCTTCTCCTTCTCCTCCCACCTTTATCCGCTGGGTTAGATGCACTACTGTGTGTTCCCAGAGCACCTGTGCTTTTCCACTATAGCATTGTACATAATTGCTAGTTTGTCTCCCTCTAGACTGTAAGAAGGCAATGGCACCCATTCCAGTACTCTTGTCTGGAAAATCCCATGGGCAGAGGAGCCTGGTAGGCTGCAGACCATGGGGTCGTGAAGAGTCGGACACGACTGAGCAACTTCACTTTCACTTTTCACTTTCATGCATTGGAGAAGGAAATGGCAACCCACTCCAGTGTTCTTGCCTGGAGAATCCCAGGGACGGGGCAGCCTGGTGGGCCGCCGTCTATGGGGTTGCACAGAGTCGGACACGACTGAAGCGACTTAGCAGCAGCAGCAGCAGACTGTGAGATCGCTGAGAGTAGGGGTAGTGCCTGGGACAGAGTAGCATTCAGTAAATATCTGTTGAAGGATTGAATCATAGTTACAGTTATCAGTCTAATGTTATCAGCATCAGAGCTAAAGAATATGGACTTCTGTAGTTTCTAGCTTAGTATTCGTTTGGGAAAACTGATATTCTCCTGAGAAATACTGTAGAAGAATTGTATATTCTTTGACAATGGTTGTCAGAACTATCTGCATTCCAGTACAGGTTGCATATTGATGTTTATACCTGAAAGTCTGGGCTACTGCCATTTAAAATCATGAGATATTATGATCAAGACCCGTTTCTATTAGAATGTCTGTTAGAATGACTCCAAATAAATAGATAGCTGTTGTGTACATACAAGATCTATTTTAAGAGGTCTAATCTATGAAAAGACATGGGGTTTTTTTTTTTTTTTTTGGTGCTTTGAAAGTACCATCAACTATTACAATACTCAAATTGCTTGCTACCTGTAGCATGTATGTCTACATATCTTTTTCAAGATCATCAGTTTTTAAAATGAAAACACTCTAGGATTTTAGAGGGGTTAGGAACTTTTGCCTTTTTCTAATAAGAGAAGCGAAAATAATGATAACTACAGTATTTCATTTACCATGTGAAAGTGATAGTTGCTCAGTCGTGTCCAACTCTGTATGACCCCATGAACTATAGCCTGCCAGGCTTCTCTGTCCATGGGATTCTCCAGGTAAGAATACTGGAGTGAATTGCCATGCCCTTCTTCAGGGGATCTTCCCAATCTAGGGATTGAACCTGGGTCTCCTGCTTTGCAGGTGGATTCTTTACCATCTGAGCCACCTGGGAAGCCCAGGTTACCATACTTGTCACTTCATAGATATGAGTCATTTAATCACCACAGTAACTTTATTAGATAGGTACAGTTATTATTTACATTTATAGTTGAGGAATCATGGTCAGAAACATTAAATACCTTACTGAAGTTCACAATTGACAAATGATATGATTAAACTCTTTCTGTTGATTCCAGAACTTAATCACAGGTTGATAACCACCTTTTATCAGTAATGCTGCTGTTGCTAAGTCACTTCAGTCGTGTCTGACTCTGTGCGACCCCATAGACGGCAGCCCAGCAGGCTCTGCCATCCCTTGGATTCTCCAGGCAAGAATACTGCAGTGGGTTGCCATTTCCTTCTCCAATGCGTGAAAGTGAAAAGTGAAAGGGAAGTCGCTCTATCAGTAATAGATTGTGTAAAGTCCGTGGAATTTATGTTATTCTGGCATATGGTAAAAAGATAGGGAGATACAGGTTTTCACTTGTGTTCCCAGTTGTATTTTTCCCTTTTATTCTGATAGAAGTCCCATCACCAGCCTTGAAGCAGGTGAACTTCTAAATAGTGACTTCTATCCCATTTAAAAGACTGAGGTGTAATAATACCAATACAGTATTTTAACATATATATATGGAATTTGGAAAGACAGTAATGACAACCCTATATGCAAGACAGCAAAAGAGACAAGAGATGTAAAGAACAGACATTTGGACTATGTGGGAGAAGGCAAGGGTGGGACAATGTGAGAGAATAGCATTGAAACATGTATATTACCATATGTAAAGTAGATGACCAGTGCAAATTCACTGCATGGAGCAGGGCACCCAAAGCTGGTGCTCTGGGACAACCCAGGGCGATGGGGTGGAGAGAGAGGTGGGAGGGGGGGTTCAGGATGGGGGACACATGTACTCCCGTGGCTGATTCATGTCAATGTATGGCAAAAATCACCACAATATTGTAAAGTAATTAGCCTCCAATTAAAATTAATTAATTAAAAAAAAGACTGAAGTGTAATGAGAATTGCTAATATTTGTAGAATATTGAGCAGTGTCATGTGTTTTCCATTCGTTATCTCATTTTGTTCGTACCAGTTGTCCTATAAATTAAAGGCAGTGTTATTTATATCCACCTATTAATGAAGATATCATATATGTTATTATCCAATTTATAGATGAGGAAACTGAGTTTCAGAGGCCCAAAGCCACGTAACAGGTTATGACAGAGCCTGTGTTCAGAGTTCTGATGCCCAACAGTGCTACAAAGGAAGACTGTAAGATTTTGTAGATACCCATTTTGACTCTGAGAGTGAAGTCATAGTCAGCACATTCTTATATCTCCATTTTATCATAGAAAGAAAGGATGGTAATGTTCAAGTTAAATATGGATTTGCCAGAATGGTTCAGAATTACTGGTTTTGAACACTGACTTTGTACTTCAGGAGCTTTCTTTCCACTTTCATATATGTTTTTGGAGATGAGTATTATTTTATATTTCTCTGAACTCCTAGAGTCGTTGGCAGGTTAGAATCTAACGTTGACACTTTGGGCTCAAATTTAAGCAGAAGAATGGGTGCTGTTGTTGGCTGTACTTTTCTGCCATTGGGAATCTTTGTAGACTGGTGATGAGACCTGAGGAATTGGAAAGAAGGGTTGACTAGATACAGCTAACCATAGTTAGGTACCAGTAGACCCTAATCTACTTGCTGGGGACCCTATTTTTTATAGTGATTGTGCTAGGTTACCAGAGACATACTCTTATCTATTAAAAGTTCATTTGTGTTGAACATCATTCTTGTACATGTACATCAATGTACTATTTAATGAATATTGAGCCATATTACAATATTTTAGAAGCACTTGAGCCATTGGTATTAGTAACATGAAGGAGAAAATTGGGTTTGTCACTCTGCAGCTTTGATTTAGTGTGTTTGCTAGCCAGTAGTGAAATAATTTGCTACTTAAAATAGTACTGGTGGCTTCTTACATATCATGGCTTCTCTTTGATGCTTGGTGCTTAGTCTTCATACTTGGTTCTCAGCCCAAAAGCTCAGTTAGGATACAGAGTCAGTAATATATGACATTTTGTCTTTGCTACTGATTTTTCTGAATGACCATAAAGGAGTTAATTAATTTCTGCATCTTTTTATACATCTGTGCAAGAAGGATAGCAGCTCATAGTGGTGCCATAGGGGTTGATTTGTGAACACATTTGGAAGAAGCTATTGCCTATTTTATGTATGTATGTATGTATTGTGTTTTGCAAGTATTCATTGCAGCTGAATGATTTATGCAAAGAGGCAACAAAAAGATAATTTCTGTCCAATGTTCCTGACTTGTTGGGTGGCCACATAACTCTGAGGGGCTCATTAATCCGCACTTATAAGTTTCCCCTTCCCATTCTGGAAGGCAGTGGTCCAACTTGTGGTCCACAGTAACTTCCAGCTGGGCCAGGAACTGATCTTTTCAACATTAATGTTTGTTAATGTATATATTTTCATTTCCAGCAGATATTTAGTTATGCCGTTTAATTAAAAAAAAGAAAAGCAGATTTCCCCTCTTTAGCGTTTCAATAAAGATAACCTTCACATTAACTAATTATATATTGGTTTATAGAGTCTTTTGCTCTGACTCAACCCTCAAATCTTTGAGATAAGAAACAACACTTGACCTACATTAATTTGCTTGAAATTTGGTTTAGAAAATGGTTTGAAACATCAGTCTTAAGGAAATGTTTTCAGTAGAACTGAAACACAATTACACATGTTGATAAAATTTGAGAACTCTTCATTGGTGCCTGGGGAGTGATACTAACTTTACAAAAGCAGAATTCCTTAACTGGGGGCTTCCCTGGTAGCTCAGACAGTAAAGAATCTGCCTGCAATGCAGGAGACCTAAGTTTGATCCCTGGGTCGGGAAGGTCCCCTGGAGAAGGAAAAGGCTACTTAGTCCAGTATTCTTGCGTGGAGAATTCCATGGACAGAGGAGTGTGGCAGGCCACAGTCCAGGGGGTTGCAGAGTCCACATGATTAAGTAACTAATACTTTCCCCTAATCCTTGTAGTAACAAACTACTTTCTAATCCAATTAGTTTCTTTATATTAACAATAACATATATGTAACACTATATTATACTTAGGAAGTGCTTATACAAGGATGGTTATATTTGGTCCTTAAAGTTCCCTGGAAAGTAATGTTACTTCATTTCATAAGATGCTGAGAAAGCAAGAGGCTTAGTGAGGTACAAATAGGAGCAGAGTTGAAATGTAGATGCACACCCTTCATCTCCAGATTCTTGCTTTTCTTACCATTCCATGCTACCTAAAACCTTGCAAAATCTGACTTCTACACAATACTGTGAAGCAGGTAATTTTTATTAAAATCATGTAACATGCCAGATCTTTTTTCACTTACAGTATTATCTTTTAATTCTTAAAATACTACTAAGAGATAGTATTATTAATTTTAATTCTTAAAATAATACTAAGAGATAGTAGAAATAATACTAAGAGATAATAATTTTTACTCCCTTTTCCAAATGAGGAAAGCTGGGGCTTAGAGACATTTCCCAAGGTGGCATGGATAAATAACAGATCCAGATTCAAATTTAGATTCATTTCATCCAAAGCCTGTCTTGTTTCTAGTAAATATTAATATCATTGTTGCTTCCTCTGGTATATGTCTAACAGATAAACTGACTGATAGTTTGCTGATTTTCCATTTGACCTGTGGACTATTAGATGGAGAACTTTGTTCTGCTATATTCCTTTTTATTACAGGATGAGTAAAGTGAATTTTCCCCAAAGATTTCTTGGATTTGATTGTATCTTAATTAACTAAGATATCTGGATGAAAGGTCTGCCAGTCTCTCTGTATGTCCTTAGGCAAGTCATCCAACTTTGGGTGGGGGGGGCTTATCTTCTTTTCACAGACAAACAAACTTTTGGATTATATATCAAGATTTCTTACATCTCTGAGATTCTAGTTATTTTAGGAGATAGACTTGGCAGAAAGGTTAGGGATTTATTCCTCTTTTTTGATGAATCTCTTTATTTTTTGGAGCTTTATGCTAATGATAAATTTCCCAGCAATAAAAGATGGGGCGGGGGGGAGATTCTCTGACCTACATGTTTCTGTAGATGTCATTTGTTAACTGAAAAGCCATTTGTTGGGAATGACCTATTGGAGTTCTCTAGTTAGCTATACTCAACTCCTATTTTACAGTCTTCAATATGTCTTGATAAGCAAGAACCAAAAACACATTCTTTAAGTGACATTGTGTGTAGAAGAGATCAGAAATGTCAGATTTCATTGTTCAGATCTGGAAAGAAATTCCTCTGGTAATTGTAGTTAATAAAAAAGTTTTGATCTTGTATTGCCAAAATAAATGATTTATATGAAGTTTTCTATCAATTATAATTATTATCATTTTGCAAGAAATTTGAGTAATTAAAGTTATATATATATGTGTATGTGTGTGTGTCAGTTCAGTTCAGTTGCTCAGTCGTGTTCGACTCTTTGTGGCCCCATGGACTGCAGCATGCCAGACTTCCCTGTCCATCACCAGCTCTCGGAGCTTACTCAAATTCATGTCCATTGCATCAGTGATGCCATCTAACCATCTCATCCTCTGTCGTCCCCTTCTCCTCCCCCCACCTTCAGTCTTTCCCAGCATCAGGGTCTTTTCCAAGGAGTCAGCTCTTCTCATCAGGTGGCCAAAATATTGGAGTTTCAGCTTCAGCATCAGTCCTTCTAGTGAATATTCAGGACTGATTTCCTTTCGGATGGATCTCCTGGCTGTCCAAGGGACTCTCAAGAGTCTTCTGCAACACCTCAGTTCAAAAGCATCAATTCTTTGGTGCTCAGCTTTCTTTGTAGTCCAACTCTCACATCCATACATGACTACTATGTGTTTAAAGTACTAAAATGTTTAATTAATTAACTTCTGCTTGGTCAGTGAATCATTTGGCCTGCATCTCAGATAAAAGAAGAATCACACAGTATATTTGATTTTTAAAATATATCTATGTATTATTTATTTTTGGTTGTGTCAGGTCTTAGCTGTGGCATGTGGTATTTTTTATCTTTATTGAAACATGCAGGATTTTAAGGCACATGGACTTCCTTGGGTTGTTCTTATTCCTTGGAATAAGATTCCACACAACTAAACCCACAGCATGTGGGATCTTAGTTCTCCAACCAGGAATTGAACCAGAGTCCCCTGCATTGGAAGGCAGATTCTCAACCACTGGGCCAATAGGGAAGTCCCCCGACAGTATGTTTAAATTGGTGCCTTAGCTTCCATCAAAAGGTCATAGATTTCCATTTGAATCTACAAAGACAGTATTAAACATTGTGTAACAATTTTCTCCTCTTAGGTCATAAGGTCACAAATAGAAAAATTGCTTCTCACAAACTTTGTAATTCAAGATATGCTTGTTAGAAATGATGGCAAAATTTAAATTTTATTCATCTGTGTGTATGTTCTGATTTCCTATAGCCATCTGACAGAAATTCCTAAATAAATTTCCTTCAAAATGAATAACTGCCTTTCAGAATTTTTTGGACCCAAAGGCAGTTTTCCCAGGATTTATTTAGTCGTTGGCATTGTATGTAGCTTGTGAGAGGCAGTAAAAGACAGACAGCTTCGTGGTAAGGAGGAAAAAGGTGGATTCTTAGTAAACCTCAGATTTTCTTTTCAGAATGATTGATTTTCCATATATTTATAATGATTTATTTCAGTAATATCTTAATTGGATTGTAAGAAAGTCAAACTAGCATATTTTAATCTCCCCCTCTTGCAATAGAAGATATAGATGTTTAGAAGTAAGCCACCTGACAGACTTTTGTTTTGGTTTGTCATTGTTTTTTCTCTATTTACTTCTCAAAAGCATTGGAAATGACATTTACCAAAAAATACATTTACAATTAGATGTTTCAACACAGAAGTAAAAGGAGGTCAATCACAGGGCATGTAAAGGACGTGGAAAGGGCATTGAGTATGTATGGATGGACATGTCTACTTTTATTTTTGGAGCAGCCAAAGGAGCCAGGCATTATATAAGATGATGGAAACAGAAGGATAGATGTGATGGTTGCATGACAGAAATATGTAGAGAAGACCATAGGAACACAGATGATGAGCATCTGAAAACCAGAACTCCATGGAAGGTGGGTGACACTTGAGCTGATAGCTGGGGGGAGAAGGTGAGACTTCCCAAGTAGAGGGAACAGTTACACAGAGGCATGGAAGTTGATTAGAGAATTTCAGGTAATTCAGTAAAGCTTCAACTAACGTTTGAGTAGAGGTCCCTAGGAGAGGCTGAAGAGGCAATAAATGACATAAAAGGAAGTTATGTCAAAAAGTTTGGAGATCTATTGAAATAACTTAAACAAATTTCTCAAAGACAAAAAAGTAAACAAGACTGTATTGATGACCGTTACACAGAATGGAGATTAGGTGTATGTTTTAGAAAGTTCTCTTTGAAGAGTTATGGGTAAGGAATTCTCATAATGGAAATTATTACAGTAATATAAGCAGTACATAATTAAAATCTAAACAGTTTGGAAATATAAAGGGAGGACAGTATCTGTGGGTTCAAAAGATATTTAATGATGGACTCTACTGTTGATGATTTAGTGGATTGGAGGAGAGAGGGAAAGAGAAAGATTTAGATATTTTCCAATTTCTGATTTGGACAGCTGGCCAAATAATTAAACCATTCATCAAAATAAATACTGGAGGGAAGCAGATATTGGGAGAAAGGGAAGAATTAAGACTTCCAGTTTTGGATAGTTACTTAGTGGGTAAGATGATAAATAAGAAGCCAACAAGTAAAGTAGATATCAGATTGTGAGAAGGATTCTGAACAAGCTGTGGTGATAGAAGAGAACTTTGGGAGACCGTTTTTACAAAGATTGCTCAGGAAAGAATTTCTTGAGGAGCTCAGTCTTAGAAGATAAGAATTCCAGCAATGGGAACAGCAAGTGAAAGGCTTGGACATAGGAAGTGCCTGTGTTATAGAATAGACGGGAGGCCACTGTTGCTGGAAAATAATTTATTAGGAAGAGAGTAGCATGACATGGGGTTGGAAAAGAAGAAATTCAAGTGGAAGTGGAAGTATTATCCACTGAATAGGAGAAGGCTAAGAAAACGGCCACCGAGTTTCATATTGGGTTGTAGGTAGGATTATAAAGAAATCTTTCTATTATTTCCAGGTTTATGAGGTAGGGTAGTTAATATATAGGATTTAGAGGAGTTGTAAGGATTTGGGTAATGTATGGAGTAGTGATCTCCAAGAATGAGAAAGCAAATTAAGGAGGAAATTGTAATAGAATCGTTGGATGTTGTGCCTGATCGTGCTTTGTGATGATTATTTTTAAGTAAAATCAATCAAGCTGGTTGTATACGTTATCTGCTTGGAGCTTCATGGGGACAGGTTGAGAGAATATAAATATTCAGTAAAAGTAAAACTATCTCCATTTTACAGATGGAGAAAATGAACTTCAGAGAAGTTAGCACTTGTTTAGAGTCCCAAAAGTAAAATTTAACCCAGATTTTTCGTATTCCTAAGCCCACAGACTTTCCAGTATAGTACACTGCTTCCCATAGGATCTGCCTATTGTTTTTAAGCATTAAATTAGCTCTGACCTTCTTAGCTATTAAGCCAGTTGTGTAGAGTTATGAAAGGTATCAGTTGCTTCCTATTGCCTGTTAACTTCCAACAGGAAGTTAGCATCCAGTGTCTTATGTGCTAAATATTAAATATCATAATGAAATGACAGTCAATTGCAATTTTGCAAAAGTTACAGCAAGAAATATCTATTAACCCTTGAGAAGGGCAGCATCATAAATCATAGTACAGAAAAGGCATTTCTCTGGGGAGAAAAACTAAAATAGTTTACGTATATTGCTTTTTGGTCATCTGCCTCGATGTAGAAAACTCAGAAGAATGACAGTTTATTGATTTTAACTGTAATTTTGACAGGATCTGGCCACTAGCCAGTCTGAGACCAAATTCTCTGGTGAGAGAGAGCCTAAAGAGTCTGTGTTTTGTTTTGTTGATTGAATCAAGATTCATGTTCTTTAGCTATTCATTTTATAGAAGACAGCATTGACATTTGGTTATTAAAATTAAAGTACTTGATTTGAGTTCTTGCTGAACAGAGAGGCCATAGTGTATGCATGCATAGGGTCAAGGGTTTCAAAAAGCAGTTTTGAAGTGTGATAAACCAAGCCATGCATTTACTTTCTCTCCCTCTCAATGACTTATTGATATGATGATAAAGATACATGCATAAAAAATAAGTTCTTGATAATGGTGTAAATGAAAGAGTGTACTACTGAAATAGCAAAGATTTTTTACATAATTCTCAGATACACAAAGTAGAGTTGTATTGATGAATAAGCTAGAGTAGAGGAAAACTGCAGCCTGGAACACAAATGGAAAAGGTTGCAGTGGGAGTTTCTGGAAAGGCAGTGAGAGCTCTCAGATGCCTCAACTTGCAACTCCCAAGTATGGAAATCAGAAATAATGGAGCAGTAATTAGGGTAACAGTCTACTGGCTCATTTTCTTTCTTTGTGAATTTGGAGTAACTTCCTATAACATTTACTCCAACTATTTTTTAACATAATGGATTCCTGACCTGGTTAGGTCCCATGGTATGAGATTTTGGCATAGAAAAGTAGAGCAAGGCCTGACTGTGGAATTTTACAACCAGCCAAGAGGGAAAACATGAAAAGCAGCTCTACTTAAGACTGGAATACCCTAAAGTAACATAATCCCAAAGTAAAGTTCTCCCTATTTGATAGTTGCAGTGGTTTAAAGTGAAAGGTACAACCTTCTCTCAGCATATATACCCTGAAGGAAAACTAATTGTTAGTAGGACCTGCCCACCTCACTAAGCTGCCATTCAGAGGTGAAGTCTTTATGTAAGTAACTCCTTATAGCTTCAAAGGAAACCTACACTATTTCCTATTGCTAACCAATTTAATCACTTATTCATGGATTTAAAGGGGAAACTAAAGATCATCAGATATTTGAGGAAAACATGGTGAATGAGACCAAGTTGAACAAACAGAATAACTGACCTCAGAGAAACAGAATATACAAAGAATACAGCTTTAAATAAACTTGATATCCTCAGATTTGACTTCCAGCCTCTGTTTGGAAAGTAGAAAGATGGAAGGAGCATCACTTCCATCCTAACAACAACAGAAAGCTGGATGATGTACAGAATTGTAACTTCTTTTTTTTTTTTTCAACTATCCAAGTACTAAGATTTCAAGGCATTCAGTCCCTAGGGGCAGGCCAGAATCAGTGAGAAAGCCCTCCCCAGGAACACAGAGTATGGCCTGGTTTAACCAGAGTGATAGCGGAACTCCCTCCCTTCCTCCCCAGCCAGTGTAGAATGCACAGAATAACAAGCCCCTGTGGTTTACCACTTGAGGAGAGACGAGAACATGGTGAGGCACCCTTACTTAGATGCTGATTCCCAGGGAGTACCTAAATCCAGGACTAGTATGTACCATTGAGAAAAAGCCTATGTCAGACCATCTTCACCACTACCACCAGTGCCATCCCCAAAAGGGACAAATTAGAGGAAGTTTGAAGAATGTCATACACCGACATTCTAGGAATCAGCAAACTGAAATGGACTGGAATGGGTGAATTTAACTCACATGATCATTATATCTACTACTGCGGGCAGGAATCCCTCAGAAGAAATGGAGTGGCCATCATGGTCAACAAAAGAGTCCGAAATGCAGTACTTGGATGCAATCTCAAAAACGACAGAATAATCTCTGTTCGTTTCCAAGGCAAACCATTCAATATCACAGTAATCCAAGTCTATGCCCCAACCAGTAACACTGAAGAAGCTGAAGTTGAACGGTTCTATGAAGACCTACAAGACCTTTTAGAACTAACACCCAAAAAAGATGTCCTTTTCATGATAGGGGACTGGAATGCAGAAGTAGGAAGTCAAGAAACACCTGGAGTAAGGCAAATTTGGCCTTGGAATACGGAATGAAGCAGGGCAAAGACTAATAGAGTTTTGCCAAGAAAATGCACTGGTCATAACAAACACCCTCTTCCAGCCACACAAGAGAAGACTCTATACATGGAAATCACCAGATGGTCAACACCGAAATCAGATTGATTATATTCTTTGCAGCCAAAGATGGAGAAGCTCTATACAGTCAGCAAAAACAAGACCAGGAGCTGACTGTGGCTCAACCATGAACTCCTTATTGCCAAATTCAGACTGAAATTGAAGAAAGTAGGGAAAACCACTAGACCATTCAGGTATGACCTAAATCAAATCCCTTATGATTATACAGTGGAAGTGAGAAATAGATTTAAGGGCCTAGATCTGACAGAGTGCCTGATGAACTATGGAATGAGGTTCGTGACATTGTACAGGAGACAGGGATCAAGACCATCCCCATGGAAAAGAAATGCAAAAAAGTAAAATGGCTGTCTGGGGAGGCCTTACAAATAGCTGTGAAAAGAAGAGAAGCGAAAAGCAAAGGAGAAAAGGAGAGATATAAACATCTGAATGCAGAGTTCCAAAGAATAGCAAGAAGAGCCTTCTTCAGCGATCAATGCAAAGAAATAGAGGAAAACAACACAATGGGAAAGACTAGGGATCTCTTCAAGAAAACCAGAGATACTAAAGGAACATTTCATGCAAAGATGAGCTCGATAAAGGACAGAAATGGTATGGGCCTAACAGAAGCAGAAGATATTAAGAAGAGATGGCAAGAATACACAGAAGAACTGTACAAAAAAGAGCTTCATGACCCAGATAATCACAGTGGTGTGATCACTGACCTAGAGCCAGACATCCTGGAATGTGAAGTCAAGTGGGCCTTAGAAAGCATCACTACGAACAAAGCTAGTGGAGGTGATGGAATTCCAGTTGAGCTATTCCAAATCCTGAAAGATGATGCTGTGAAAGTGCTGCACTCAATATGCCAGCAAATTTGGAAAACTCAGCAGTGGCCACAGGACTGAAAAACGTCAGTTTTCATTCCAATCCCAAAGAAAGGCAATGCCAAAGAATGCTCAAACAACTGCACAGTTGCACTCATCTCACATGCTAGTAAAGTAATGCTCAAAATTCTCCAAGCCAGGCTTCAGCAATACGTGAACCGTGAACTTTCTGATGTTCCAGCTGGTTTTAGAAAAGGCAGAGGAACCAGAGATCAAATTGCCAACATCCGCTGGATCATGGAAAAAGCAAGAGGGTTCCAGAAAAACATCTATTTCTGCTTTATTGACTATGCCAAAGCCTTTGACTGTGTGGATCACAATAAACTGTGGAAAATTCTGAAAGAGATGGGAATACCAGACCACCTGATCTGCCTCTTGAGAAATTTGTATGCATGTCAGGAAGCAACAGTT
>NW_011494823.1:961596-962042 GCF_000754665.1 Bison bison bison | reverse complement strand
TGGGCTTAAAGCTCAACATTCAGAAAACGAAGATCATGGCATCCGGTCCCACCACTTCATGGGAAATAGATGGGGAAACAGTGGAAACAGTGTCAGACTTTATTTTTCTGGGCTCCAAAATCACTACAGATGGTGATTGCAGCCATGAAATTAAAAGACGCTTACTCCTTGGAAGGAAAGTTATGACCAACCTAGATAGCATATTCAAAAGCAGAGACATTACTTTGCCAACAAAGGTCCGTCTAGTCAAGGCTATGGTTTTTCCTGTGGTCATGTATGGATGTGAGAGTTGGACTGTGAAGAAGGCTGAGCGCCGAGGAATTGATGCTTTTGAATCGTGGTGTTGGAGAAGACTCTTTGAGAGTCCCTTGGACTGCAAGGAGATCCAACCAGTCCATTCTGAAGGAGATCAGCTCTGGGATTTCTTTGGAAGGAATGATGCTAAA
>NW_011494823.1:939490-961496 GCF_000754665.1 Bison bison bison | reverse complement strand
AGTACTTTGGCCACCTCATGCGAAGAGTTGACTCATTGGAAAAGACTCTGATGCTGGGAGGGATTGGGGGCATGAGGAGAAGGGGACAACAGAGGATGAGTTGGCTGGATAGCATCGCTGACTCAATGGACATGAGTCTGAGTGAATTCCGGGAGTTGGTGATGGACAGGGAGGCCTGGCGTGCTGCGATTCATGGGGTTGCAAAGAGTTGGACACCACTGAGCGACTGATCTGATCTGATCTGAAGGTAATCATGTCAGCAACAGAACTCAGATCCAGCTCAATTCCGGATTGAATTGATTCCACCCTCCAGAATAACAGCAGAATAAGCATGTCCTTTTTGTTCTCTGTTGCCCTGCAAATAATGTTCAATATTAAATTTAAAATTTTGAGACAAAAAAGCAAAACAAAAATCTCTCACTACCACTACCACCAGCACTACCAACAACAAAATGTTGACAAGAGAAGAAATTTACAGAAAAAAGACTCAGATGACTTAGGTGATGGAACTATCAGCAAGAGTATTTAAAATAAATATAGTTACTATGCTTCAGAATTTTGTGGAAAGGTAGATAACGTAGAAGAACAGATGGTAAATTTCAGCTGAGAGGTGGTGGAAACTCTAATAAACAGTCTAATGAATAGGCTGTAAACCAAAAACAGCACCGATCAAGGATGCCTTTGACAGACTCATTGGTATTCAGCACAACTGAGGAAAGAATCATTAAATTTGAAGATCGGTCAATAGAAATGATCTAACCTGAAGTACAAAGAGATTCTTTCACATCAAACTAAATTATTTCATTAGCAGTGGTCTTATACTTCAAGGAATAATAAATGAACTTCTGCAGCAGAAGAAATATAATACCATACAGAAACTTGGCTCTACACACAAAAATTGAGAGATCCAGAAATGGTTGAAAGGGAGATATTATAAAGACATTTTCTTATTAGTTTTAATTTATTTTTAATTGAAGGATAATTGCTTTACAGTATGATGTTGGGTTCTACCCAACATCAACATGAATAGGTCTACCCATGTCTCTTCCCACTTGAACATCCCTCGCACTTCCCCCTCATCCCACCCCTCTAGGTTGTCACTGAGCCCAGACTTAAGTTCCCTGAGTCATACTGCAAATTCCCATTGGCTGTCTATTTTACATATGGTAATGTATGTTACCATGTTACTCTGTCCATACATCTCACCCTCTCCTTCCTCCCTCCCTCCCCAAGCCATGTCCACAAGTCTGTTCTCAATGTCTGTGTCTCCATTGCTGCTGTGCAAATAGGTTCATCGGTTTTTCTTATTTTTAGTTGCTCTAGAAGGCTATTGATATTCTAATGCAACAGCAATGTTTTGGGGTTTGTAACAGGTGTAAAATAAAATTTATGAAGTGTTTTAAGAGTGGAGAAGGGAAGAGTTGGGAATGTATTGTTTTCAGGATTTTATACTCTACATGAGCTGGTTTAATCTTATTTGAAGGTAGACTGTAAGTTATATATTGTAAACTCTGAGGCAACCACTAGAAATTTTCAGTTCAGTTCAGTCGCTCAGTTGTGTCTGACTCTTTGCGACCCCATGAATCACAGCACTCCAGGCCTCCCTGTCCATCACCAACTCCTGGAGTTCACTCAAACTCATTGTGCATCGAGTCAGTGATGCCATCCAGCCATCTCATCGTCTGTCATCCCCTTCTCCTCCTGCCCCCAATCCCTCCCAGCATCAGGGTCTTTTCCAATGAATCAACTAGAAAGTTTAGGGGGAGGTAAGAGTAAGCCAATAATGAAGAAAGAGGGAATAAAAAAATAATCCAAAAGCATTTAAAAAGAGGGATAAAGAAACAAAGAATAAGTGAACATCAAGGAACACATCAAGAAAACAGCTAACAAAGTGGTTGTTTTTAACTAAATATATCAGTGATTATATTAAGTGTACATGTTCTAAATACCACAATTAAGATTATTGAGATTTTATAAGGATAAAAAAGACCCAACTAAATGCTATCTACAAGAAGCACATTTTTAATATAAAGTAATAGGTTAAAGTAAAAGAATAAAAAAGTACACTATGCCAGTACCAACCAAAAGAAAGCGAAAGTGACTCTATTAATATCAGGCAAGGTTGACTTCAGAACAGTGAATATTACTTGGAATAAAGAGGGATATTACACTATGGTGCAGAGACTAGTTCATGAAAAGATAAAGCAATTCTAAATATGTACGAATATAACAACAGAGCTTATATATATATAAGCAAAAACTGAAAGGAGATACAGCTAAATACACAGTTGTAGTTGGTAAGCATAACACTCATTTCTCAATAATTTATGTACCAAGTAGACAAGCAGTGAGCATAAAAGACATTAACAATATAATCCACTAACTTGGCCTAATTAAGCAGAATATACTTTTTTTTTTCCCCAAGTACTTATGGGATATTTAGTTAGGCCAGATTTGGTGTCATAAATAAATACAAATAATCAAAAAAATGCAAAGTATTGTGTATCTTCATACATATACATATCATGGGTCAAAGCAGAAATAACAAGGAAAATTGGAAAATACTTTTGTCTGAATGAAAATATGTCAACATCTAAAGGGATGCTAGCCTAGAGGAAATTTATACCATTTGATACTTATAGTAGAAAAGAAAGTCCTTCATTTAGTAACCTAAGCTTACATCTTAACTAGAAAAGAAGAGCAAATTAAACCCAAATCAAGCAGAAGGAAGGAAATAATTAAGGTCAGAAATCAGTGAACTTGAAAACAAAAGAGTAGAGAATGTCAATGAAACTAAAAGGTGTTCTTTGAAAAGATCAATATAATTGATAAGCCTCTAGCCAGACTGACCAAGTAAAAAGAGAGAAAGCATGAATTAACAAATGAGAGAGGAAGTATCACTACAGATCCTACAGCAATTAAAATGATAATAATGTTTTGAATAGCATGATCACAGGACATCAGAAGGGCACTCGAGCATGCCTGATCAAATCTGGTACCACTTGAGCACCAAAATAATTAAATACAAAATCTTTGAAAAATAAAAGAGAATTCATGGTTCCATATTGATAATAGATAACTAATGGAGAAGGAAGGCCTCTTGCTTAGAGAAGAATGTTGAATGCTAACTGATAAATATGGAGGGGGCACTGGAATTTGAATATTATTTTACAACCATTGTAGTAAAGAATGATTCAAGCAAAAGATACCAGTCAATGCTGAATCTTGAGAAAATCAGATGAGAAGCAAGATATATCTGTGGTCTGAAAGATAGATATCATTGCTTCTAGATATGTAATATCCTTGGGAGAACACAACACCAGTTGTGTAGTATTCAGGCTGGTAATATATAACCTGAACAACATGTGAAGAGATTGAGCACGTCATTGCCTCTTTGTTACTACTTCTTATGAAGTGACTTTGGAACTTAGGTTGACTTTTCTGAGGTTCCAAGGTTAATATAAACACAAAAGACTATGCATAAGTATTAATCATTGCCATGCAAATATTTAGAGATACTTGGTTCTTCTCTACCTGAGCCTAGCTAAACCAGTCGCAGTTTTGTTCCAGAGAACACTATGTAACCAATGAGAGGTGTATTATCTTTTAACAGAAAAATGTGGAGAGATGGTGCCTTAGATGGTGCCTCTGCGTTTTAAAGCTGTAGTTCTTTTTTTAAAAATATAAATTTATTTATTTTAATTGGAAGCTAATTACTTTACAATATTATATTGGTTTTGCCATACATTGACATGAATCCGCCACGGGTGTACATGTGTTCCCCATCCTGAACCCCCCTCCCACCTCCCTCCCCATCCCATCCCTCTGGGTTATCCAGTGCACCAACCCCGAGCACCCTGTATCATGTATTGAACCTGGACTGGTGATTCATTTCACATATGATAATATACATGTTTCAATGCCATTCTCCCAAATCACCCCACCCTCGCCCTCTCCCACAGAGTCCAAAAGACTGTTCTATACATCTGTGTCTCTTTTGCAGTCTCGCATACAGGGTTATCGTTACCATCTTTCTAAATTCCATATGTATTAAAGCCTTAGTTCTTTTAAAGCCTGTGGAAAAGCCTTGTAGGAGACCTTTTTCTGGGTTTGGATATATTCTTCTTTTTATTTGAGAATAATTTTGGACTTAAGAAAAACTGCAAGAATAAGAAGAGTACAGAGAACACCTGTATTCTTCACCCAGATTTACCCATTGTTAACCTTTTACCCCATCTGTTAGCTGGCTAGTGTATATTTTTATTTTCTTTGTTTTGCAAATGTTTTGTTTTCTTTTGGTCATGTAATATGTTCTAAAGACCTTCAAAGCTAAAGAGGGTGTATAACATTTGCATTTCAAAACCCAGATCTGTCTTGGCCTTATTTGTGATTTCAGTAGAATTGAGGCAGCCTTTTATCTGGGATGAAAAATAAGATTGCAAATTTGTATAGTAGTGGAAGAATTCATGTGCTTTCTGGAAAAAGTACATGAGGTGAGGGGTGGAAGTTGTCAATCTGACTGTCTTCTGAAATTGTTGAGAGCGAAATCTGGGGAGGAATTATATTGGAGCTAAAGAAGATAAGTAGTATTTCTTGATTAAGTTCTGTCTGGGGAGCAGAGTTAATAACTTACTGGTCATTAACATACAGTTGAGAGAGAAGAACAGGGTGCTTAGACATATGTTGATAAAATTACTTAGGTTGGTGATTTTAGGGCTCAAGTCCAAACTATATTTTGATCAGTTAATCTACTTCTGGCTCCTCACTAGAGGAGATGTACAGAAGATGTACGGCTACCATTTCCTGTTAATCACGATTCTTGGAACTGAACTCCTTTTTAAAGATCTAGAACTTAGTATGTAAGGATCTAAGACTGTTTTTCTGTGCTTTAGGACCTTTGGAATTTTCAGGCCTGGTTATCAAGAGCCTGAGACAGGATCATTTTTTAGAGTAAGAAGATGTAAAAGGATTTTATGATCACATAAATGAAAATGGAGGTCCCAAAGTTAATATAAACACTAAAGACTAGGCATATATACACAAATATTAATTATTGCCATGCAAATACTTAGAGGAAATTAAATGTCCTGTAATGGAATTGAGGTATTGGACTATCAGTTAAAATGTAGACTGTTCTTTTAATTCACTTCTACTGAGTTATATTTTACAAGCCATTAAACATTGTAACTCAGACTATCTGTCAACATGTAAAAATGCTTGAGACATAATTTGGAAAAATCAGAATATATATTTCCTGCACACTATGATTGTAACTAAAGCTATTTATACATATGAATAAGATGAATCATCATAAAAAAACTTAATTTACGAACTACTATACTATAGTAGTCGATATGCAGGTAATTTTTCCTGCTCTGTTACTTTTTATACTTTCAACAATGTTCTGTATTATTTGTGGTTGAAAATAGATTAACCACTTGAAAAAATAAGCTTTATTTTTTAGAGCAGTTTTAGGTGCATAGCAAAATTGATCAGAAGGTACAGATTCCCCATATACTCCCAAACCCTACCTGTGCATAGCTTCCCCTACTAGAGGGGTACATTTGTTACAGTTGATTAACTTTTAGTAAATCATCCTTAACACCCAGAGTTCATAGCCAGTTTTTAATTTTTTTAGTGAAGTTGTCTGAATTTTGAACATCTCATTGGGGATTCTTGATCAGCAACACAGAAATCTGTAGGTAGGGAATCTTGAACTCTTACTATTTGACTCCTGCTAGAGACTGTGTAAAAATGGAAGCAATCGGAATTTTACTCTGGTTAATCCGCCCGAAAGTCCTCTGTCCTCATTTTACCTTTTACTCTTTTTATTTTCCTCTCACAGTTGGGGGACTGGGCTCTGCCTGTTTGGTTGTGACTGGGCAGTCCTGTCTGCAGTGTTACATCTGGAATTGTCTCCTTTCATCTCTCTCTAGGAAGTACATTTTCAGCTGAGCACCTCAAGCTTCAACTCCAAAAGGAATCCCTAAATGAGTTGAGAAAGGAGTGTACCGCGAAAAGGTAAGCGGAACACTGAGAATGGTTGTTAGGAGTGTTGAGTTTGAGGAGAGGATTTAGAAACGGAGCGTTTTTTAAGCTGCCAGTGTTTTTGCCAGTTACTACGCTCAGTGCCACTTTCATTTATTCAGCCCCTATTGTGTCAGGCACTGTGCTAGAGGCAGTTATGAGGGCGCCTAGTACGTAGTCGGAATCGGAAGCCTGAACGCTGTTCTTCTAGATTGCAGGGCGTCAGTACCATGACTTCATGTTTGAATCTCCTCCTCTTCCAGTCTTCGACATTTAGTGCAGCTTACAGTTTTTCTTTAGTAATTTCTTCAGTCTTTAGCTCACTTGCCTTACCTCTGCAGTTCTCAGATTCTCTAACATAAGTCTCTCCAGCTGTCCAGTTCATTCTCCATGTTGCTAGCAGACTTCTCCTAAAATACTATTTTACCATTATTTTTTTCTTTTCTTAAGAACAAGTTGTGATTATTTTCCTTCACTGTCAAATATAAAATGGTCCCCAGTGGCTCAGGGGTAAAGAATCTGCCTGCAATGCAGGAGGTGCGGGTTCGATACCTGAGTCAGAAAGATCCCCTGGAGGAGGAAATGGCAACCCACTCCAGTATTCTTGCCTGGAGAATTCCATGGACAGGGGAGCCTGATGGGCTACAGTCCATGGGGTCACAAGCAGTCAGACATGACCGACTGCACATGCACTGGAGATAGAACTGTAGCTGATTTCAGTTGCTCCATGACAGTCATTTAACAAATGCTAATAGTTTTCCCTTTATTTTTTGCAGCATATGCTTAACTTGTTGCCACCTCTGATCTTCTTCTCATCTTCACTCACTTTTACTGGAAAGTCATCCCATTGTGCATTTTTGTTTAAGAAATTTTAGCAATTAAGAAACCTGGAAAGAGCCTTGGAGATCATCTAATCTAATCCTCTCAATTTGCAGATAGGGAGGCAAAACTGTGGAGGTTACTTTTTGTCTGGTTCACTAGGAAAGCAGAACTAGATGCCTTTAAGTCTTCAGCGCTCTTTGCATTGTACTGCTTTATGTTCCACTCTAACCTGCTGCATTTCCTAAATTACCTCCTTTTTAATTGTGGACACAGTTGAGCAGGTAATATGCGCTATGGGTAATTTAGCTGTTAGTCATGTTTCTTAAATAGTGTAAGGGAAAAGCGGCATCGTCTCATGCCACACCTTTTGGCTTTGTCCTTTTTATTCTTTTACTTTTGTAATATGACAGCAGGTTATTTTTTGAGGTAGTTGTAACATCTGTAGTTGTAAATGAAAGTAGAATGCTGTTTTGAGGAAACACCATATGGGTATTTCCCGCAAATTGGCCTCAGTTTAAATGAGATTTTGGTCAGTTTACTGAGCCTCTCTAAATCTTGTTTTCTTGTTTGTAAAATGGGTATAGTAATATCAACCGAATAAGTTGTCATTGATATGATAATTAAAGCCATTTGTAAAGCTCCTGGCATACAGTAGTAGGTGTCCAGTCAGTGATTATTTGTACGTTTTACATCTCTTTTCATGGTGCTGGATACATACAATAGGCCTCCTTATATAGTTAGGATGATTGATGGTATATAGAGATAGGTCAGGACTCATGTTAGCTGTTATTCTTGCTTCTGCTTCTGAATTTCTGTGGCCCAGTGCAGATCATTTAATTTTTCTCTGTGTCAGTTAGTTGGAAATAACTGTTAGAAAGCAAGGAAACCTGTTTGTTTTTTGTTTTTTAACAAATGTGCTTTTTTCTTTCCTCATTAGAGAACTCTTTCTGAAGACTAATGCTCAGTTGACAATTCGTTGCAGGCAGTTACTATCTGAGCTTTCCTACATTTACCCTATTGATTTGGTAAGTTTCAGATTTTCTGGGGGAAAAAAATTTTTTTTAAGAGATTTCTGTTTGAAATTTCCTCTCAAAGCAAACACCATTGCTCTAGTCTTAATCATATGCTCTGTTGTTATTCATTCAGAAGCTAATATTTATTTAAAAAGTAGATTTAGAATTAGTTGGCATTAGGTTTCACTAGTTTGTTTATTTTTTTCTGTCTATTTAGTGGTGGAGTGAACTCATCTTCACCTGAAAGAATGCCAAATTATTTCTGGTTGCTTTAGGACTTTTTCTCTCAACCACATTATCATCTTCTACCTTATCTGAGACATGCATGCAGATACATACACATTGCTTTAAATATATAACTACTAATTAATTTATCTTTATTAGTATTACTTAAGATACCCCTGTGGTAGCTGTCAAGATGTTAAGTTTCTGTATTTGGTTTCTTAGAGTAAGTACAAATGTAAATTATTAGGATTCTTTTTTAGAGAATTAAATCTGCTAAATTTGGTGATTTTATTTTCTTTCTAATGCAAAGGGACTTAAAAGACTAATTCTCTGAGAGGAAAGCTAATAGGGTTTTAGATTACTCACAGACTTGTTAATTCTACTTAAAAATTCTCATTTATAGCTTTGAATTGGTCAAAGAATAGTTAGCTTTATGGTTAAAAATTTACATGACTTTTTGTTAGATATGTTTTTAAATGTATTATATAGAAAATTTAGAGTATATATCAAGATACAGATAATAATATAATAAATCATTATGTATTCAGCTTCAACAATTAGGGTAATATTTTATATCTGACAGTATTGTCTTTGAATTAACACCTAAATTTTTTAGATTTAGAGCTTCTTTGTTTATACATAAAATTCATTTCATTCTTTGGTTATATTCGCAGAATGAGCATAAAGATTACTTTGTATGTGGTGTCAAGTTGCCGAACTCTGAAGACTTCCAAGGTATTTTATTTCTTTTTCTTTCTAAAGATTTGGTATAAAATATGGGTGTGTTGCAAGGAAAAAGAGATATCTTGAAATGTTGGTTGCCTGTCCCTCCTTCCAGAAAAGTTTTGGAACCTTCCTGTCCCTTCCCAATTGTAAGTATATAGCATCAGTTTCCCCAATGGAAGACTTAAGAGGATATTTGGTCTAATCATGGGGGGAAAATTGTTGAGCTTTCTATTTGAAAGTTAAAATAGTTTTTGAATGGGGTTTAAGAAAATCAGACAGTAGGCTTCTCAAGAATGCTAATAATATTCCTGTCCTTTTGGTTTGATTTTTCATGAAAAAATTGTGTTGGGAGCAAAGCTGTAAACCTTAGTCTGCTCTGTTTATAAAGTTATATTTCTGCTGACATAAAATGTATTTGAAAATTAAATTTTGTGACATTCCCACTCCCATAGGTTAAACTTGTTATACTGTCATCTCTGTCCTTTAATTAAAAGAAATTTACATTAAAGATGTTACAAATAACATTCACAGTAATAGCTATATTTTAAAATATTTTTCCTAATCTCTTTACCAGTATGCCAGAGAAAAGAACTTATTTGACATTTGGGTAGAAAGATGACTTTTATTGTTAGCAGAGTGGGTTCTTTTCTCCTAATGTAAACAATGCTTTGAGGACTACTAAAAAGTTATATAGATTATACCCAAAGCTAGCACATTAATCTATTTGGGAACAGGTTATTCCAGAATAGAGCATTACTAGTGCTTATTGGGACTTTCTTCCATTTCCCTGTAAAGAATCTGTTATTTGTGATCCTTTAACATTTAAGACTGCTTTAGTGTATTACTTTTTTGTCCTTTACAACAAGTAGTTGGGACATAATGTAAAAAGTGTTATAAATGAACCTGGCTAAGAAACAAAACTAGAATCAGGGACATAGAGAATAGGCTAGTGGTTGCCACGAGGGAAGGGATGGTAGAAGGTAGGAGCTGGAGTTTGGGATTAATAGATGCAAACTGATACATATAGAAACAACAAGGTCCCACTGTATAGGAAAGAGAACCATATTCAATATCCTTTGATAAACGATAATGGAAAAGAATACAAAAAAGAATGTGTGTGTCTGTGTGTGTGTGTATAGTTATATATATATAACTGAGTCACTTTGCTGTACAGCAGAAATTAATACAGTGTTGTAAATTCAACTATTGAGGTGGTTTAGTTGCTAAATTGTGGCCGACTTTTGCAACCCCAGGGACTGTAGCCCACCAGGCTTCTCTGGGCATGGGATTTTTCAGGCAGGAATACTGGAATGGTTTGCCATTTCCTTCTGCAGGGTATCTTTCCGACCCAGGGATCCAGCCCAAGTCTCCTGCACTGCAGCAGATTCTTTACCGACTGAGCTACCATTAAACTGTACTGCAATTAAAAAAAAAATTTTTTTTTTAATGATTAAAACAGGAATGGGAAGACCTGTATTTGAGTCCTGGTTCCCTTTCTAGAAACCATGTATTTTGGACCAATTCATCATCTAAGCTTTGAGTTGATCTTCTAATTGATAGTATGAACACAGTAGTTCATGTACTACGTACTTTACATGATTGTTAAGATTTTATTTAAGAGCAAGACATTTTGCCTTATCTTTAATCCTCCCAAAAACAAAATAACCCAGTAAGAAAGGTGGTATAATGTGTTAATGAGCTATTTAGTGACTTGCTCAAGACCACAAAACTAGGTAATGATCTTGCTGGGATTTGTCTGTTTTCCATTGTACAGTGTTCCCACTTATCTCTGTAAGTCATACACATGTGCTTTGGTGTTAATTTTAGGTCATGGTGTCTTGAAGTTCTTGATACATCTTTTTCCCCATTCTTTCATTCATTTATTTAATAAACCTAATAAGTACCTTGAGCCCTGGGCCAGGTTGTAGGAATACAGAATATTCTTTCTTTGAAAAAAATATCAACTGAGCACCTAAATGCCAGGCATGTGCTGCTTTGAGGATATGATGATGGAAAAAGCAAATATATTCTCTTCTTTCATAGAGCGTACACGCTCTTAAAGGAGGTAAAAAATAAAGGCAATAAATAAGAAAAGAAGTATTTAACAAGTATTTAATAAAAGAGTATGCTATCTTAGAGAATAGGGAAACCTACTGTAGATAAAGTAATCAGAGAAGACCTCTCTGAGGAGAAATGTTTAACAGAAAATCTGAAGGCTGAAAGGAACCAGGCTTCCCTGGTGGCTCAGCTGGTAAAGAATCCGCCTGCCATGCGGGTGACCTGGGTTCAATCCCTGGGTTGGGAAGATCCCCTGGAGAAGGGAATGCCTACCCACTCCAGTATTCTGGCCTGGAGAATTCCATGGACTATATAGTCTATAGGGTTGCAAAGAGTTATACACGACTGATTGACTTTCACTTCACCTACTACAGCTGGGGGAGAATTCCTAGAAGAGGGGGGCATCATGATTGAGGATTCTGAGGAATCAGCTTGATATATCTGAAAAAATTCAGGGTAAGGGGCATGGGAGAAGATACATGTATTCTGGGAAAATCATGTTATTTCTCACAGCTTAAGTCATGTATGGATGTGAGAGTTGGACTATAAAGAAAGCTGAGCATGGAAGAATTGATGCTTTTGAATTGTGGTGTTGGAGAAGACTCTTGAGAGTCCCTTGGACTGCAAGGAGATCCAACCAGTCCATCCTAAATGAGATCAGTCCTGGGTGTTCATTGGAAGGACTGATGTTGAAGCTGAAACTCCAATACTTTGGCCACCTAATGCGAAGAGCTGACTCATTTGAAAAGACCCTGATGCTGGGAAAGATTGGACAGGAGGAGAAGGGGATGACAGAGGATGAGATGGTTGGATGGCATCACAAACTCAATGGACATGAGTTTGGGTAGGCTCAGGGAGTTGGTGATGGACAGGGAGGCCTGGCACGCTGCAGTTCATGGGGTTGCAAAGAGTCAGACACGACTGAGCGACTGAACTGAACTGAACTGAATTTCTTCACCTGTAAAATGAGGTAATATTTACATCTTCAGTTCATTGTGATGATTGAATGAGATAGCATTTGAAAGAGCTTTTCCTATATAAGGCAGTCAATAAATGTAATTGGAATTAGTTGCCAGAGAGAGGAAGGAAGGACAGACCAGGACAAACCTGTGTGGCTGGGGCAGGGTGAGAAAAGAGAAGAATTCCATCAGTAGATGTAGGAGAGTCAGCCAGGGTCTTGAGGCCACTGAAAGGAGTTCCTATTTTATTCTCAGTGGAGTGGGAAACCCTGAAGAGCTTCAAGAAGGGGGATGATATGAATGGATGTTTTTTAAAAGTCACTCTGGCTGCTACATATAGAATGATTTGAGAGGTGGCAACAGGAGAAGCCGGAGAAGGCAATGGCACACCACTCTGGTACTCTTGCCTGGAAAATCCCATGAACGGAGGAGCCTGGTGGGCTGCAGTCCATGGGGTCACTAAGAGTCGGACATGACTGACTTCACTTTCACTTTTCACTTTCATCTATTGGAGAAGGAAATGGCAACCCACTCCAGTGTTCTTGCCTGGAGAATCCCAGGAACATCGGAGCCTGGTGGGCTGCCCTCTATGGGGTCGCACCGAGTCGGACACGACTGAAGTGACTTAGCAGCAGTAGCAACAAGAGAAGCAGGGATACTACTGGTATTAGAGTATCACCTCAATTCATTCTGGGATGTTTCTTGATTCTATTTTTGTTTTCTGGAGTTAATTTATTTCCTAATTTTTCCCAGCTTTTGTTCTCTATTCATCCAAGCTGAATACATTCCTTCTTCCCCTAAAAAAATTAGTTTATCTTTTAGTTTTAGTGCAGTTTTTACTGCTAAAAAAATGAAATGAAGTCAATGTTTAATTCTCCTCTAAGGCCCTGTTTATTTACCGTAACTTGTAGGAATTGGTTTTAGAAGCACACATGGCAGTATTGGACTTTAAGACCTCACGTTCGCATTCTGCAAGGTACTTCCACGTACTTTGGAATTATCGAGTGCCTTGTGTGTTATTTATGGTGCCAGGTGCTGGGGTATGCAGAGGCGACCGAGGCACTGATCCTACCTCAGTGAAACTTCAGTCCACTTGAGGCTAACTTGTAATCAAGCCAATCAGTAAATATCTCTTGAATTTGTACTCTGTGTCAGGCACTTAGAAGTTTATACCAGGTATGTGGGACTTAAAGAAGTGGGAATAATCAGATCTACCAGGAGGAAATCAGGAAAGTCTTACAGAGAAGATGATACCTGAGGTATTTTTAAAGATAAAATAGTATTACCTTGTTGAAAGAAGGACGGGAAATTTTAGATTCAGTGAGTAGAAATATGCAACATGGAGCATCATACATGGTGCTGTCTTGTTTACTTAATTCCCACCACTGTGAGAATCGGTTCCTTCTGTGAGGGAAAGAATTATACTCAGCTCTTTTTTTGTTGTTGTTTTTTTCTAAAGACAAGAAAATTGAGGCTCAGCGAGATTAGTTAATTTTTCCGAAGACTCATACTAGCCAGTGGCAGAACTAAAGTCATCCCTGGTTGGCCTGATTTTAAGGCCCGTATTACTCCTGTCATGATGCAGTTTTCCTCCTTGTTTTGAATAATAACCTCTTCCAGACATCTAACAAGTTTTTAGTGTTCTGTAGCAGCTGCATGCTTAGTAAGACTCTAGTGATGGAAGTCTAAACTGGTATTCTGTTATATTCATGAAACTTTGCTGGGATAGACTTTACTTGCATGGCTTGATACTGTTTGGAAAACTCCTGCATAGTGGCCCAACATTTGTTGTGTTCTTCTTTCTAACTGGGTAAGTTTCTGTTAGGATATGGCAGAGAGACCTGGACACAAGTGGGGAAAGTTTTCCTGTGAAGGGTGTTCACTTGAGTTCCATTGACTGGGACATTTCTCATCTAAAAAAAGAAAAAAACTGTTTGTGTGTGTTTTTAAGTAATCTATAACACAAGAGCCTTTTGTGGTAATGAGACCCAGATTTCCTTCTGTGTCTGTATCCCTTTATGCAGGCATGATTTCTTGGAAAGGAGAGTCCATATGTCAAACACTGTCTCATTGAGAACGTGGAATGATTCCATAGATGCTGTGGCAATGATTAGAGTCTTAAATATTTTGTCCTGTCTGGATCAGTGGGTGCTTGGTTCCTTACCAAATCAACTGCCTCAGTGATTGGGAAGGCAGGATGGTAAGAGCTTTTAGATCACTTATTGTACTTGGATGCATTTGAATATTAATAGTTTGTCCAACTTGTAAGTCAAAGAGACATTTAAATTAATTTATAATGTTGTCATGGCCATTGTGAGTTTGTGGAATCTATTATCATAAAAATTACATAAAAGAGGCTAATGTAATTGTTCTGAGCATGCTTAAAACAGACTAGGCAAGACTAGGTTAGATATTTTAAATCCATTTAAAAACATTTAAAATTTTCAGCCTACAAGATTTTCAACTTGAAATGAATTTATCGGGATGTAAACCCATTGTAAACTGAGGAAGATCTGTAATGTAATGTGAATCAGATCCGCATTATTATCTTAATTAACCAAAATAAATGCATGTCTAAGTCTTTTCAGCTTAAAAAAAAAGAAAAATTATATAAAAGATTTATTATCACAAAAATTACTACAGCCCCAAGTAAATGTAGCTACCTACAGTTAAAAAAACAAATAGGAAATACTTATTGTGAGGAAACTGCAGAATTTTGTTTTGTGAGCCCCTTAAAACATTATTTTAATCAGGGCTTTTTTCCTTTATCTGAGTCTTAACAGCTTATTCCTGTTCTTCCCTGAACCCTCCCATTCCCCCTCTAGCTTCTTTTCTCCAACAAGCCTGTCATCTGTGACCTCTTTAACCCACAGAGCAGCATAAGGAACACAAGCCTCTGCTCTGCATCAGGTGTTAGGGACGTCATTAATGGTTCCTGGAAAAGCACACCCCTGAGAGCCAGGTTTTGGCTTTGGCAGGTAAAAAGTCTTTTAGATCTTGGAATGCTGGAAACCTTAAACCTTTCAGTTTTTTTAGCTAAAGTGATTGGCAACAGAATGTGATATCTGAGGTTTCGTGGCCAGCAATAGCCATAATTAACCACATGAGCTCACGTTTTCCCACTGGAGAGTCAGTGGTCTTGGGGTGATGAAAGTGACTTCCCTACCAGGAGGTGGTTTTCCTTTCGAGGGTATTGGAGTACCCGTGGGCCCTGTAATGCCTCACCCGTGGTCCTTCTAAAATGCTTTTTAATATAAAGCTTCAATATTGGAAATCCAACACCATGGTGTTTAACTGTGAGGCTGTGACTAAGCACTATGGCCTGGAATGGGAAGCAACCTAGGGTTTTTAATGGGTGAGTGGAGGGAGTCTTGTGGTAGAAATAATGGTGAGTGTGAATAACCAGAATCAAAGCTGGTTTCCAGTATTACCCAGTTTTCAGTTTTTGCTATTTCTCTTTGGTTTTTGCTGTATGTATACAGGATTCTTTTAGAGATGCCCTTTTATGTTTAATTTAAGCAAAATTATTGAAAGGAGGTAATGTTAGAAGACCAATTTCTGTTCTTTTACTAGATATGTAGATGTAGTCCTTGAAATAGACAAATGTAATGCTTTAGTATTACCCTTTTAGTAATATGGAAAAATGGAGATGCTTGAGTGTTTAATATTGGTTAGGTTTTTTAAAACATTCATAGTTTGCATTTGACCTGTTTGGCAGGCTGAGGCCCTCTGATTTTTGGAAGTTTTCAAATCCTTTTCTGTAGATCACATAGAAAAGTAGAAGCTTAGTATAAAGCACGCATGTGTGTGGGTGCTCAGTCACTCAGTCGTGTTCGACTCTGCAACCCCATGGACTCTCGCCCACCAGGCTCCTCTTTCCATGGAATTTTCCAGGCAAGAATACTGAAGCAGGTTGCCATTTTCCATTCTAGGGAATTGATCCTGATGCAGGGATCGAACCTGCCTCTCCTGCTTGCCAGACAGATTCTTTACCACTGCACCTCCTGGGAATCCCAAAGTACACAAAGAAAAATCCAAACTTAATGTAGTTTTATTCTTCATTACTTACTGAAAGTTTTCTTTTTCTTCTTCTTTTTGTCTCCCTTCAAAAGAGGATTCTTAAAGACCAAGTCCTTGTACTAATAGGAATATTTTCAATTTAATAAGCCCTATTCTTAAAGAAAACAGGAGGTGGGATTCAGCAGCCTCTTTCATGGAATTCTTTGTCCCAGCTGTGATTCCAGGGATAGATACTTGAATGGGCTGGGGTGTAGATACAATTCTCTTACTCCCGCATTCATAGTTTTTACTTATATGGCTTTAACTAACTCACTTATACCACTTGAATCTTATTTTTCTCATTTCTAAATTAGTAGCATCAGATTCAGTGATTTCTAAGGCTTTTCCCAGCCCTGATATTATATGATGATTAAATTATATTGTGACGAATTTACAATATAATATAATTTTAGTCTCTATGGTAGTCTGATATGCATATTTCAACAGAAGTAAAGTATTGTAGTACTCAAGGTACTTGAGTGGGACTGAACTAGGAGCACATGGTCTCTAAAAATAGTTAGGCATGTCCAATAGTCAGTTGAAAGGAATGCTGTTTGATTTTTTTTTTCATCAATTTGATTTGAGAGAACATGTCACCAAAGATTCACAGACTTTTCATGTGTTTTTTGCTCTTATTAGAAAAGAGTGAAGAAACTAAAATAATAAACATGTGTCATATGCTTCTAGACTCCCAAGTTAGAAAAATTGTTATGTATTCCACAGTAACGTTCTGCAACAGTATGGTAGAGCGCTTAAAGACAAAGGCCTTGGTGTCAGGTCAACTGCTATACTCACTGTATTAGTTTGAACTGGTTCCTTAACTTCTTGAACCTTATTTATTCATCTGTAAATTGAATGAAATAGCATATAAAACATGCCCAGTTTATTAATTTTTGATGAATGAGTGACTGCCAGAAATAGAGCACCATGGTCAATTCCTGGCAGGAAGAAAAAAAAGTGTACAATAAAAGTTACCTATTTTTACAGTATGATCAAAGAATCTGTTTTGGTAGTCAAGTGTGGAGAATGTACTGAGTGGTATATGGCAATAGTGGCTTTCCTATACAGTAAGAAGATAGTGCTTAGATAACCAGGTTTAAATATAAAAGAAGAAAAAAATAAATATAAAAGAAGAACGTGGGAAATATTACTAACAATTGAAGTTAAAGTTACTTTTAGAAATCAGGAAATACTCAAGCCAAGGTCATCTCAATCATTTTAGCCTTTCTGTAGCCAGAAGTATTCCAGATATGTGTTAAATCTGTGTGTGTGTGAGAGAGAGAGAGAGAGACAAAGAGAGAACTTTCTAAAGTATTTTAAGAATATCATATACCAAGTAGTTACTTTTTTTTCTCCCTTGGGGCAAGCTTAAAACTTCTTATTGTATTATTCTCAGTTCTGAATACTTGAATGATTATCACTTCATAGGCAGTAGCAGAAATCTAGATGTTGAGTTAAAAAATCTGTGACTTCTTACAAGATATGTACTGTAGGATACATGTATTCTTTTTCCAACACTTACTTCCACCGAAATTGGATCAATAGGACGTATTAATATATGAACAGTCTGGTTTTTTTACCTTTTACAATTTAAAACACTTTTTTTCACTATCCTATCTCAAACATCACTGACTTATTTAAACAATGCTCTCTTTTTGAATATTGAGAATGTACCCTGTAAGGATGTGCTATGCTATTTCACTTCACCTTAGAATTAATAGTGTTGTACAATAGTATTACAGTACGACTATTTTGCTTAGTAAAGACGTTAATGAATAAAATGTATGATGTTTATATAGTATGCAATGTTTAAATCTCGGAAACTAATTTTCACATTGTATAATAGACTCAAGTATTATTTTTGGCATTAAAAATGCTGGGAAAGAAAGTAATGAAGACTTGACTGTACGAAGAACTCTTAAGATTATATATCAAATGTTAATCTCACCACATTAATTATTGGGAAATAGTTTTAAATATAGTAGATGAAATTTCAAATCTTATTAATATATTTAGATGTGTGTAAAACCATAATTTATATAGATGAATAATATTTTATCAATTATTTCTTATAAAATCTCTCTTGAAATTGATTCGTTATGATCTCATGGCTTCATTTATGGAGTAAATTGCTGTTTTCTGTTTCTCTGTTTTTGAATTAACAGCAAAAGATGATGGGAGCATTGCTGTTGCCCTTGGTTATACTGCACATTTGGTATCCATGATCTCCTTTTTCCTACAAGTGCCCCTCAGATATCCTGTAATTCATAAGGGGTCTAGATCAACAATCAAAGATAATATTAATGACAAGCTGACTGAAAAGGAGAGAGAGTAAGTATCCTTTTACAATATACTTTTAACATTGGGCCAGTATGAAGCATCGGGTGTATTAACAATATAAAAGGTGACCTAGATTGTGGTAATTTTTGTATATCCTTTGTGTAGTGCTCCATTTCTTTTAAATAAAATGTAGGCAGAATTGCTGCTGCTGCTGCTAAGTCACTTCAGTTGTGTCTGACTCTGCCTATAATCCCATAGACAGGAGCCTGGGGGCTATAGTCCACAGGTTGCAAAGAGTTGGACACAGCTGAGCAACATGCATGCAATAGTGGCCTTACAGAAAGCATTATGAAGTATTCCCTCTCTTCTTCTTTCTTGGAAGAGTTTGAGGTTTGCTGTTAATTTTTCTTTTAAATGTTTGTTAGAATTTACCAGTGGAGCCATGTGATTTTGTACTCTTCTTTGTTGGGAGGTTTTTGATTAGTGATTCAATTATAGGTCTGTTCATATTTTTTATATATTCTTGACTCAGTTTAGGTAATTTGTGTGTTTCCAAGAACAATACCATTTCATCTAGGTTATGAATTTATTGGTGATAGTAGTTCATAGTATTATTA
This sequence comes from Bison bison bison, assembly GCF_000754665.1. NCBI lineage: Eukaryota > Metazoa > Chordata > Mammalia > Artiodactyla > Bovidae > Bison > Bison bison. The sequence continues at coordinate 942,710 of NW_011494823.1, read as the reverse complement.
TATAATCCTTTTCATTTCTGTAAGCTCTTTAATGATGTCTATTTTCATTTCTGATTTTAGCTGTTTGTGTCTTTTTTATTTTCTTATTGATGTAAAAAACTTACCTAGAATAAGAAGAATTGATGGATCTTTTCAAAGAACTCACTTTTTATTTTGTTGATTTTATTATTTTTGTATTCTCTTTTATCTCCACTCTAATCTTTATTATTTCCTTCATTCTGCTAGCTTTGGGTTTCATTTTCTGTTACTTAGATGTAAAGTTAGGTTACTGATATGAGAGCTTTCTTTTTTGGTGTCAGGGTTTTATATCTTTAAACTTCTACTTCCATAATAAATTGTGGCATGTTACATTTTTATTTTCATTCATCTCAAAGTATTTTCTAATTCCCCATGTGATTTCTTCAGTTAACCCATTGGTTGTTTTAAAAGGGTTTAGTTTTCACATTTGTGAATTTTCTAGTTTTCCTTCTGTTATTGAACTCTAATTCCATTGTAATGGAGAAATAGATAGTTTGTATGAGTTCAGTATGTTTAAATTTATTAAGACTTGTTTTGTTGCCTAATATATGGTCTGTCCTAGAGAATGTTGCACATGCATTTGAGAAGAAAATATCTTCTGTTGTTAGATGTAATGTTCTACATATATGTTAGGTTTAGTTCATTTATAGTGTTGTCAAGTCTTAGATGTCCTTATTGATGTTCTGTCTAGATATGCTGTCCATTATTGAAAATGGAGTGTTAAACTCTCCAACTATATTACTGTAGGACTATTTCTCCTTCAGTTCTGTCAATGTTTGCTTCTTTTATTTGGGGGCTCTGTCATTTGGTGCATATGTTTTGAGATACTATTTCTTGATGAACTGACCCTTTTATCATTATATAATGAACTTTTTTGCCTCTTGAAACAAGTTTGACCTAAAAACTATTTTGCCTGATATTAGCATGACCTCTCAGCTCTCTTTTGGTTACTGTATTTGGGAATATCTTTCCCATCTTTTCACTTTGAACCTATTTGTGTCTTTGGATCTAAAATGAGTCTCATAGGCAGTATATAGTGGATCATTTTATTTTAACTCCTTTCTGCGGATCTTTGCCTTTTGATTGGAAAGTTTCATTTACTTCTATTTAACATAATTTGTGGTATAAAAGGACTTCCTTCTGCCATTCCCCCTCCCCACCATATTTCTTAGACCTTTTTTTGTGCCTCATTTTCCTCCATTACTGCCTTTTCTTTTCTTCATTGATTTTCTGTAGTGTACCATTTTGATTCCTGTCTCATTTCTTTTTCAGTGTATTTAAGATATTTTCTTATTGGTGACTCTGGGATTATAGTTAACATTCTATAACAGTCTACTTTGAAATACTAGCCACTTAGCTTCATTAGTATGTACAGACTCTGCTCCTCTATGCCTGTCTCCCCACCTTCAGGCTCTTACTGTCACTGATGACATCTTGATGCACTGTGTGCCCACACTGCTGTCTTTTTAGTTTACCTGTGTAGTTATCTTCCCTGGAGACCTTCGTTTCTTTGTTCAGGAACTGTGTAGTGTCCTTTCATTTCAACCAGAAGGCCTTAGCCTTCACTTCTTACAGTAAGCGGGTTAGCCAGAGGTGAAAGCCTAGGGTCTTCTCAGGTCTTTTCTGAACATGCATTCTGTTCTGAGCATGTATACAACGTCCTTTGTATTTTAAAATTTTTTATTTAATTATTTAGTTTTTATTTTGTATTGGAGTGTTGGTTAGCAATAGTGTGTTAGTTTCATGTGCACAGCAAAGTGATTCAGTTAAACATATACATGTATCTATTCTTTTTCTATTTAGGTTATTACAGAATACTGAACAGATATACCTACAGAATACAGTAGGTCCTTGTTGGTTATCTGTTTTAAAAATAGCAGTGTATACATGTCATTCTCAAACTCCTAATCTGTCCCTCCCCTGACCCTTCACCCCTGGTAACCATAAGTCTACTCTCTGTGAGTCTGTTTCTGTTTTGTAAATAAGTTCATTTGTATCATTCTTTCAGTTCAGTTCAGTTCAGTTCAGTTCAGTCACTCAGCCCTGTCTGACTCTTTGCAACCCCATGAATCGCAGCACACCAGGCCTCCCTGTCCATCACCAACTCCTGGAGTTCACTCAGACTTATGTCCATCAAGTTAGTGATGCCATCCAGCCATCTCATCCTCTGGCGTCCCCTTCTCCTCCTGCCCCCAATCGCTCCCAGCATCAGAGTCTTTTCCAATGAGTCAGCTCTTCGCATGAGGTGGCCAAAGTATTGGAGTTTCAGTTTTAGCATCAGTCCTTCCAATGAACACCCAGGACGGATCTCCTTTAGGATGGACTGGTTGTACTTCCTTGCAGTCCAAGGGACTCTCAAGAGTCTTCTCCAACGCCACAGTTCATTCTTTAAGATTCTTCATATTAGCTATATCATAAGATACTTGTCTTTGTTTGACTAACATCACTTAGTATAGTAATCTTCATGTCCATCCATGTTGCTGCAAATGGCATTATTTTGTTCTTTTTTATGGCTGAGTAATAGTCCGTTGTATATATGTACTATATTTTCTTTATCCGTTCATCTGTCAGTGGATATTTAGGTTGCATCTATATCTTGGCTATGGTGAGCAGTGATGTGATGAGCATTGCAGTGCATATATCTTTTCAAGCCATGTTTTTCTCTGGATATATGTTCAGGAGTGGGATTGCTGAATCATACAGCAATTCTGCTTCGGTTTTCTGAAGAATCTCCATACTGCTTTGCCCAGTGGCTATACCCACTTACATTCCCACCATAACTTCTGATTCCACAGTGTGTGGGGATACTTTTGAATACACTAATTTCTGAAAGAAGTTCTCCGCAGCTGTTCCTCCCAGACTAGACAGTCTGTTGTGTGTCTCAGCCTTAATCTTTTGCCTAAGGAAGTAGTTAGGTTTGTTTGTTTGCCTTACTTCTTGAACATTGTCCTGTTTTTACTCTCTGAGTGAGTTCTGACTAGGCAAAACAAAGGCAGGTGCCTTGCATTCATCCTTCAGGTTGCCCCCAGACAAGTTAGGACAAACCAACACAAATTTTTTACGGTGCTGATAAAAAAAATAAGATTTGCTCTGCTCCCTTAAGAACCAGGAGTCAGGGCCTCACCCTGGCAGTCTGCTGTCTGTAGGACCACTGCTGAGCTGGAGAGGAGGTGAGGGACAGGATAAGTAAAAATACTGCAAA
>NW_011494823.1:936155-939390 GCF_000754665.1 Bison bison bison | reverse complement strand
TTGAGTTTGCTTTTTCTTGATTGATTGTTCAGCCAGTTGTGAACCTTTGATGGACAGTTTTTGCTTGATTTTCTTTTTTTCAGTGTTTCTCTATAGGGACAAGTCCTTTGATCTACTTACTCTACCATTTTTGCTGATACCATTCCATTTGTTCATGTAATGATGAAAAATACTACTTATAAGGGATGAAGGGATCCCCTAGGTGGTTTTAAGAGGAGAGAATACCATAACCAGATATAGATATGTCTTTCACAAAGATAACCTTGTAGTTTTGTGCAGAATGCCCACCTCTCCCAACTTTCTCTTGGCTCCATATTAATAAAATTAAGTATCTCTCCAGATTTTTATCAAATTTGCTCATGATGATCTGCCTTAAAATAATAGTTATATAGGAAATTACTTTGGGAGCTTGAAGGAGGGGTGCTCCTCAGAATGATAAATACTGTCTCTCCAGATCAGCTGTGCACGTTCATTTGTGAAAGGACCAGCTCTACATGTGGGCACTCCATGTAGTGTATGCTCCATGTGAGTAGTCGTGATGATGTGCTTATTGACTGATTGATTTTCCTAAGCAGTCTGGGAAGGCCAGTTAGATTTAGGTGATTACATTGCTCTTTTTTTTTTCCCCTTTGGCAGCCAGGAAAACCACAAGAATTGCTTTTTAGTGAATGAATTTTATATTCTACCTCTTTCTTCCCCATTTTACTGAAACAAAAAAATGTATTTTATTGATTCTAATGTAAGTACTTTTGACATCTTACTAATATTGCTAAAAATGAGATACATCTTCCAGTTAATGGCATGATAAATATGGTGTTTTATCATATAAAAAATAAAAAATGATATTTTTATCTTTTCTTGGTGGTACATAAGTTAATAATTCAGTTCACAGTTGAAGCAGTCTTATATTTTATGAACTGTCAAGTATTTCCTCTGGGGCAGTAAAGCACCTCAGATCCTTTTTGGAACAGCATCGATGTGTAAATATATCTCTAAATACAAATGCATTTATTAATTATGGTTATTGATTAAATCAACCTCTCAGTTATTAGCCTGGATCACTGAAAGAGTGTGTCGATTTTGATGTGAACTTTTCCAGGGTATTAGGTAGAATCAGGTCTTCATGAGAAAATAGGAATTAAATGATTCATTGGACAAATTATATTTAATGTAATAGGCCTAGGAATCCTCAGCTTCTGTCCTCTCTGATTACCGGTTTCCTCTGGCTATGGGCATGTGATACGTTAGGGTTGAGAGTCCTGTTTAGCTAGTTTTGCTAAACTAGGTTTTTTCCCTTTGTCTGGTCTGTTGGAAGCCCAGGTCTGGACTGACGCCTTGCCCAAGCCATTACTGATGCACCTGCACACTGTAAAGGGAAACCCTGCAATCTTTGCTGCATTTCATTTTGAGGCTCAGACCACAAAACACAAAGGAATGTAGCCAGAGTCCAGCTGCAATGTTCCTTTACCCCTTATTTCTTTTTTCACTGAGGACCGAAAAGTAGATTTTAAAGTGATTTTTGAAATGTGTTGGTCATTGTTATTTCTCTCCTATTACCTAATATTAGGTAATACATTCACAATAGAGCAGTGAAACAGTCATTGACTAGGACATAGCTGGTCAGAGCCTTTGGCTTTTTCAAGTCCTCAAAAGATGTCTGACATTTTTTTGTTTTATTCTCAGAAGGAGAAATAGGGAGTGGTGTAAATTGGCAGGCACTTTTGAAACTTCCTGGCCTGTCCACCACAAGGTTTTACAGATCTCTAAGAGCTGGTCAGCTCTTTTCCTCTAGTGGAATTATTGAAACTGAGAGAAATGTTAGTGCTGCTTTTCCCATTTCATGAATATTTTTGTGCTTATGTTTATTCCAATGGAAGATCTTGACTAAAAGGCCAGGAGTTGCCTTTTTTACCTGATTGATTCTGATTTCTTTTAAAAACAAAAAATTCTAGAGTACAAAGAAATTGTGATATATCCAAAATCAGATATTCATGGGCCCAGACCATAGTCACTGCATGTGGATCTCCTGCTCATGAGAGAAGGAATAGTCTGTTTTAATGATCTACCACCTTTTTTTTGTGAGTGGGTGCATGTGGCGATCGTGCATACTTATCTATAAAGGAACTGGCTGGACAGGTCCCCAAGTCTGTGACTTGAGCCGCTTGTAGCCACCTGGCCATGTCTGGATGTTTATAGATGTTTATCTTCCCCTTCAGCATAACCAAGTTGCCTTTTTTTCAGAGGGGAAGGGACAAAGGAATTTGCAAGTGGCAGTGATCAGACTGATTCCTGTCTCTCTATTCCTATAGCCTCTCTCTTGACCTGGTAACACTGACCTGTTAATAAATGAATGTGAATTTTTTCTAGTGGCATCTCCTTGAAACCGTTAAAATACTTTGAATGTTATTTGCATAAGTAGCAAATTCTCCATAGCAATAGTGACTGGCCCTTGGGATTTCATTGGCATGTATTGAAGACATAAATGTTTTCACGCTGCTGTAATTTTCAGACAGCTATAATTCTGACTCCTCATTTCTGTTTTTACCTGCTTGGTGCTGCTGCTGCTGCTGTTAAATAGCTTCAGTCATGTCCGACTCTGTGCGACCCATAGACGGCAGCCCACCAGGCTTCCTGTCCCTGGGATTCTCCAAGCAAGAACACTGGAGTGGGTTGCCATTTTACTTTGCTTGCTTAATGCATACTTAAACACCTGTGGACACATCTTACATTAAAAATTCTTTCCTATAAACACTTTCAGCTTCTGTTTGCTAATCAAGCTGTTCTAATGTGAAGAGTTCAGAAGTGGTCACCGTTTCCACTAAATTGCCATGTTTGCTTTCATGGCGTCCAATTAAATCGGATGGCCTCCTTCCAGAAGTGGGAGATTTTCACATCATGCTTAGGCTTAAATGCTGTGGCTTTAATTTTCAACTCTTCTTCTGTTTATCCTATAAATTAGAACACTCTTTGTAACCTTTCATCTTCATTTTTATTATAGGTTGTTGTTCAGATGCTGGCATTTAAAGTACTCAGGAACTCAGACCTCAGATCTTTAAATTGAACAATGATTGTTACGACTTGAGGCAGTGGGTGAACCAAATGCTGTGGTTTTCTATTTTTTTCTTGTTGTGCAACTTAGAAGTATAATCAAATAAATATTTTTCAGGGTGACTAATATAACTGAAATGAATAGAATTATTAGTTCTTTCAGGTGTTCCACTTGATTACAGGAATG
>NW_011494823.1:919304-936055 GCF_000754665.1 Bison bison bison | reverse complement strand
ATGTGACCTAAGTTGAAAAATTGCCGTTCGTGTGAAAGCTTTCCCAAATGTCTTCGGTCCAGCTCCATTGTAACTACCTAAGGGTATACCGTAAAACAGAAATAGAAGGGGAAAAGTGTTTATGTACCTGCTGAATTGTAGACATTGTGTTTTAGAACCAGACAAAATATTCCTAGATCGTATGATTCAACCCTTCATTTCACAAATGAAGGTTGAACAATGAAGTAAGGTCATATAAGAAGTTAACTAAGCTTTCACTTTAATCTGTTCCACTGAGGAAATGAAGCCCCAGAGATGGTGTACCAGTTGTAAGTGAAGTATTTTTAAGCAAACATTTTTCGGAGATGGAAGGGCTTCCCCGGTGGCTCAGTGGTAAAGAATCCTCCTGCCAGTGCAGGAGACGTGGGTTCGCTCCCCGGGTTGGGAAGATCCCCTGGAGAAGGAAATGATAACCCACTCCAGTATTCTTGCCTGGGAAATCCCATGGACAGAGGAACTGGCAGGCTGTAGTCTGTGAAGTTGCAAAAGAGTTGGACATAACTTAGTGACTAAACAGCAAGACAAAGGAGATGGAAGAAGTGTATTTATCAAAAAGGGGCTATACATGAGACTGAAATACCCCTTTCCTTTTTAGGGAAAGCTCACTGGTGAAAAATGCCTTGATGTAAATTCCTGTATATTATGTGGAGTTCCCATGTTAAGTTCTTATTGAAAACATTAATTATTTAAATCTTATTTATCTGTTGGTTCACTTTGACATTTTTTTTTTCTTTAAAAGCTACAGTGCACAATGCTTCTCTTTTCTTCTCCCTTTCCTCAATTTATTTAAACTGGGCAGTTTTTTGTTCATTTTGTTTATTTTATTTTTAATTACTTAAGGCTTTGAAGTTACATTGGGACTTCACATCTAATCAAGAGTGACTGGGGAAATGTCCTCCATTTCTTGGTTCACCTGGCATAATATCTGTGGCAGTAGGTTATCATGAGGTTTAAATGAAGCACAGTGCTTGGCATGTAGATGATGCTCAATAAAATTTTCCAATTACTGTTATTTATACATTGAGCTTTGCAACAGGAATTCCAGGCAGCTGTGCAATTTCTTTTTTTTTTTTTCCCCCACTAATTCTAGGTGCTTAAAGGGAAAGTTGGCCTAAGAAAAGGTTATTGTTGTTAAATCCTATTTGACTTGACTCTGTGACCCCATAGACTGTAGCCCACCAAGCTAGACTCCTTTGTCCATGGGTTTCCCAGGCAAGAATACTGAACTGAGTTGCCATTTCCTTCTCCAGGGGATCTTCCCAACCCAGGGATCAAACCCGTGGCTCCTGCATCAGCAGGTAGATTCTTTACCACTGAGCCACCAGGGAAGCTCAAGAAAAGGTTAAGGAAAATTAAAAATGCAGGCCCCATAGCATAGTACTAGATTTTGTTTTCTAGAAACACCAGGAGGTACATCATCTTTCCATCAGTGGTGTGAATGGAGAGGACTAATGAAGTTTCCCAGAGCACGGGGTGGTGGGTGGGGGGGCGGGAAACTATTGCAGATCTTAAGGCTTGTCTCTTTTTTCTTCAACTGCTCAGGGAGTTTACTGCCTTATATACGCTAATGAGGCAAGTAAGTGTCTGTGTTTGGAATCTATCAGTATAGTAAATACTGAAGCCCTTATTCTTAAAAGAAACTTAGATCATGTTCAAATAATTCAACAGTTCCCAACCTGGCCCTCTACTTACTCTTTTTAGTCTTACCCCGGGGTACTCTCAGTTCCTGACCTGTGCTTCAGTCAAACTGTTGTTTTCCAAACACATCACATTATTTCCCACTTGATACTCTTTGTCCTTACTATTCTACTTATCTGGAATGCCTTCCCTAGCCATCTCTAGGATCATAATTGTGGTTGTACTTAAAGCCTTTCTCTTATTTTCTAAAACTTTCTTCATAAAGTCTTTCTTAATTCCCCATAGTTTGATGGACTGTAATAGCCTTCTGTAATCCTATGAAGAATTCTCTCTATATAGTACCTCAGAAATGAACTATGTTGATATATGTTCTCATTTCTTTTTAACAGCAACTCAGTGATACAAGTATTTGTCCTATTCTTGTCTGAAATGTTTTCAGTCTAGAAACTGCATCTTACTTGGCACAAAACTCATTCCATTGCCTTACCGAGAGCCTTGTATTGTGTAAACACTCAATAAATTTTTTTTTTGAGTTTAATTAGGAGAGCAAAAGGGATGTTACTTTTGCAAATGCTATTAAGTAATCTGACACTCCACATTCTAGCCCATAGTTTTAACTCTAGATGCTCTGGCCAGGACAATCCTTATTTCATACACTCCCTTAGGACCATGAGAAGCTATTAACTTCAGTGCCTGTTGTAATCCAAGGCACAGGCAGCAGTGCTGATGGGGTTGTGTTTAGGAGTGAGAGCAAAGAGTGTGTTTTAAATGAAGAATCCCCATGGAAATTTAGGCAGGAGAGATCAACAGAATAAAAATGCAGAAGGTGGTTGCTGGGTGAAACAGGAAATGAACACCTTATGAAGATTAGGCATTCCAGTGAGAGAGGGGAAATGTAGAAAACGAGTCAAAAGTAATTGCGCAGCCATTTCATCGCCAATACTTGAGAGCACACTGCTGGGTGTGTTGTTTTTAATGAAGTGTGCTTTTATAGTGCTGATGTTATTATCTGGATGAGGAAGTCTTCTCTAGTATTATTGTCATCTCAGCTTTCTGCAACCAACTAAATTAAAATACAGTAATGTAATGAGTCAGTGGAATAAAAAAGAAAACCAGATGACTCTGACATGTGACCCCAAGTTGAACTTACTGCTTTTCTGGTTCACAGTGTAGTCCAGTCAGAGTAAAGAGGTTCGATGTAATGCTTTGGAGGAAAAGGGAAGGTAGAGGAATAATATATTTAGTTAATAGTGGGCTATGTCATGGGTTAAATATTGCTATATTATTAGAGTATCTGAGATCAGTGTTTCTCAACAGGCGGTCCCCAGAGCCTCACTGAGTTCTCCAGGTAGCATGGACTGGCCTTCTCCAGTCTATTATTATTGTGTATCATATGACAGCATAGATACTTTGGGTTCTGATATGCATTAATCATTTACTTTAATGAATAAGACTTTATTGATAGTACACTGGGGCTTCCCTGGTGGCTCAGCTGGTAAAGAATCTGCCGGCAGTGCAGGAGACCTGGGTTCGTTCCCTGGGTTGGGAGGATCCCTGGAGAAGCGAATGGCTACCCACTCCAGTTTTCTGGCCTAGAGAATTTCATGGACTGTGTATAGTCCATGGGGTCACAAAGAGTGGGACATGACTGAGCGACTTTCAAAAGAGACCACATTGAAAGCAGCTCTTTCTTTCCTTTAATTCTTTTTTTTTTTTTTTGTGGCTGTGCTGGGTCTGAGTTGCTGCGCAGAGCTTTCTCTAGTCGGGACGAGCAGAGGCTACTCTTTGGTTGTGGCGCATGGGCTTCTCATTGCGGTGGCTTCTCTTGTTGCGGAGCACGGGCTCTAGGCACGCGGGCTTCAGTAGTTGCCACATGTGGGCTCAGTAGTTGTGGCACATGGGCTTAGTTACCCCGTGACATGTGGAATCTTCCCAGAACAGGGATTGAACCCCTGCCCCCTGCATTGGCAGGTGGATTCTCAGCCACCAGACCACCAGGGAAGTCCTCCTTTAAATTCTTATGTTTGATTTTTGGTAGGCAAACAACAAGGGACATGAGGATAATTATATCAAGTCAGAAAGTTTGGATTAAATGATTTGTGGAATCTTTTGGTTTCCTGAAGGAAAAAATGGATAGAAGGAGTAAGAAAATTATTTTTAGGTAGATATGAACTATTTTAACTTCCCAAAGCATCTTACTGTAATAGTTCTGTAGACAGTTTCCTAGTGGTAACACTTATGTCCTGGACAATAGTACATTATACAACAAAGTAATATTCTTTGAACCACATAGTTCTATTCACCGCCATGTTTTATACCTCTCCCTACAATAATTTAGTTATAAGATCACCAAATGTAACCTCTGAATCAGATTAAATGATCAATTGATTTTCAGAGTGTTTTTCTTCTCTAATTCCTTGAAAAATTGATATGAAAGTTAATTCATGTATAGTTAAATCACAAGAGATAAATTACAAAAGGTGACATCACTGAAGTCAAACCATACGTTGAGGCCTAGTACATATTTGTCACTGCACAAGATGCTGGCATTAGGTAAAATTACTCAGCTGTCAAAGTAGTATCAGGAATGGAGAGCAAGTCAGTAGACAGTTATCCTCAGCATTCTAAGGCTCGCGTTAGAAATACATGGGATTGAGTTGAATAGTCAGCAAAGGTATGTTTTAGGAGGTGGCCCTAAATGTCTGAGCCCCTGAGTGTGGAAGAGACTTAGAAGCTGCCCAGCAGACTAGATAACAGCGGAAACACACATACCCGGCACAAAATAGGTATTGCACCTTTGCATTGATCAAAGCATCTAGTTTCTCACTCAGCCTGGTGAATGACTTCACTGTACATTGCTCAGTGGTTTTCTCTTAGGCATAAATAAGAGAAACGTCAATTAATAATTCAATCCTTAGTGGACATAAAAATGAAAATTACTTTCAAAGATGATCAGGTTTGAGTGTCTAAATAGCAATAAACAGATATTCATTTATTCAAAGCATAGTAATATATAAAGTGTTCTGGATCACAGAGTGGTTATAATAAATATGTGACTACTTTGACTTAAACATATATTCACTTCCATATATAATTATTTAACAGGGATAAACTACATTGCACGTAAATAATTAAAGTATTCTAAACTTAAGAAAGGAGAAACCGTGGCTTTCCACTTTGACTTTTCTGAAAGAACTTTGGTGTTAGACGTATCTTGAACCACTTTATTTCACCTCACTAGTCTCAGTGTGGGCTTCCCTTGAGGCTTAACTGGTAAAGAATCCACCTGCAATTCAGGAGACCTGGGTTCGATCCCTGGGTTGGGAAGATCCCCTGGAGAAATGCAAGGCCACCCATTCCAGTATTCTGGCCTGGAGAATTCCATGGACTCTATAGTCCATGGGGTGGCAAAGAGTCAGACACGGCCGAGTAGCTTTCGCTTTCACTAGTCTCAGTGTACTCATCTGAAAATGAAGACAGTGGCTTTAGAGAAACGTGAAGAATTAAAGAGGGAATTTATATAAAATTGCCATTGCAAATAATAGTCACTCAGTAAATATTTATGTATTGAGTGACAATAGTAAGTAGAAATGAGAAATTTGAAAAGTCCATGCCTTCTGATTCAGAAAAGATCTCTTTATAAATCACAGAAACATACAGACCTTAATATGGGAAATGATTCATATATTTGATTTCATTTTTTAAACTTGCTTATAACAAAAGAAGACAAAATGGAAAGATAAGCCACTTATCAAGAGAAGAGATTTATGTCACAAAGATTTAACCAAGGATCAATATTCAAGATACATAAGAAAAACCTTTATATATTAATATGAAAAGGAGCAGTCAACCGCAGAGTAATATGGGCATAGTATATTAGGAAACTTACAGAAGAACAAAACCTAAATTTCTAATAACATAAGAAAAATTCCTCAGTCTCACTAGTGATCAGGAAAATGCAAATTAACTCCACAAGAGTTTCACATCAATCAACCTGGCCAAAAAGAGAATGTCTGTTTAGTACCTAATTTGGTGAGCATATAGAAGAAAAGGAACTTTCATCCGTTGTGAGAGTTTCAATTAGTTTGTATATTTCAGAGGGCAGTTTGATAATAGAGTTAAATCTGCACAAACCTTTCTCAACCTAACAACCTCACTCCTGCTTATATATTAGATTCTTGAGGAGTACATATATGTAGTCTACTAATATTTATTGTGTCTATATTATATAGATAATTAAGCGAATTATTTCTTGGTTACTTCAGTTACTCTGTATTGGAGTTTTTCACAATTTATAAAGCTAGTATTTAATTTTTGTTAAGTGCCTCTATCCTTTTGTACTGTTCCTCTCAGGGTCTCTGTTACAGTGAAACATTATTTTCTATTTTTCTTAAAGCTACTTTCTTTAAGACTAGAATAGTGTTGCTTTGTATACAGCCTCTCCTTTCTCATTCCTTACACAGAGTTGATACAGTGAGGTTTTTTTAAATTCATGTCATTTCATATATCAGTTCTTGATTCATATTCATATTCATTTATACTAGTAATTCCCTGTATTTCCTTTTGAGCAAATACTGATGATAATCATGCCTCAAATTTTGAGTGTTACTGATTTATATTATTGGAAACCTTTTTAAAATTTACAAAAGAATTAATTCTTCCCACAGTGCTTGTTAGTAACTCCCATTAATATAAATGATGACTCCCAGGTTCATGATGTGGCGAGTCTAGTGCTGAAAAATGTAGAAGTGTTAACTGTAGTTAGTTATAGAAATTTACTGCTGTAAGTTAATTAAACACCAGTAAGCAACAGGAGCATTTCATTTAATTTGTATAAATATAAGGTTGGTAACCTACTGAGAAGTGCCAGGTCTCTTGAAGTTTGATTGTCAGCTGTACTAAACCTTTTAAAATATGTAGATGATGACTGAATTTATTGAGACAACTTCTGTTGTAAGATATCCCATAGAGGGGATATTTATGAGTGTGCAGTAGCATAATTTTGTCATTTCTGACTTTATGGTTACTAGAGGAAAAACTTTTTAGAATTCACCTCCTAATACTGAATTTGCTAAAGAGTGTTCAGTGTGAAAGAGTCAGGAATTTCTTTTATTATTTTTCTGGCTCCTATATGATTTGTGATCTTTGCATAAATCACAAAATGAGAGATTCATACGTTGGTCAAAGAGGAATTTGGTAAATAGCATATAATTTTCCTTCAGAGATTTCTAGGAGAAATGCTAAGCAGTATTCCGTCCTAAGGGGATACAGGTTGTCACATTTAATTGGAAAAGTTTCCCTTCTCATGTTGTATCATTCGGGGGAGCCTATCTGTCTTTTTAATACGCAATTTGGAATAGTATTTGTGTTATCAAATTCAATATGGTTGAATCTAGAGATTGTCCTACTGAGTGAAGTAAGTCAGAGGAAGACAAATATGATAACACTTACATATGGAATTCTAAAAAAAGGGGTCCAAATGAACTTATCTACAAAACGGAAATGGAGTTACAGATGTAGAAAACAAACTTATGGTTACCAGGGGATGAGAGAGAGATATATTGGGAGATTGGGACTGACATATGCACACTACTATATGTAAAATAGATAACTGATGAGAGCCTACTGTCTAGCGCAGGGAATTCTACTTAGTCCTCTGTAATGGTCTGTGTGAGAAAGAATGTAAAAAGAGTGGAAATATGTATGGGTATAACTGATTGACTTTGCTGATTGACAGCTGAAACTAATACAACATTGTAAATCAGCTATACTCCGACAAATTTTTTTAAAAATACTAATTCAAAAAGTTTATAGTATCAGAATTATAAACAGTGAAATTAACCTGCTCACCTGTTCACTCATTCTTCAAATGTTTAGCAAGTATATCCTGCCCAACAGACGTTTTTCTAGGTATTTGAGTTATAGTAATGAGCAACATCAAGAGTTAAAACCATCTTTTTTTCTTTTTAAAATAAATGTTTAGTTTAAAATCAATTCTGTAAGGGCTAGATGTTTTCATAGAGCAGATACAGACTAAGAGAGTGTATTATCTCAGCTTATTATCTAATTTGTGTTGGTCCTTTTATTCACTAACACTCCTTTTTTTACCTGCTATGCCCTTGTCTTAGGACCACATTGCAAGATTCATCCCAGGGAGAGCAAAAAAAAAAAAAATCTGATTTTGAACAGAGAAAGATATGGCTGGTTGATTGGTGGTTTGTGATATAAAATTAATTTCAACAGTCATTTTGTCACTAAGAGTAAAGGCCCAATTATTAACTAGACAGTACTTTTTAAAGTTTTAGGACCAACTTACAAATTACTAACTGAGAATATCTATTTTAGTTTTTTGGCTTTCAAATGAAAATAACGTAATTATACTTAAATGACCCAGTATTCACACCCTGTAAAAATACACTGACATCAGGACCTGTTTGTGTGACAAGATTAATTCAGAGGAACAATAGTAGTGTTTACTCACTCAAAACTAGCCAATGAAATAAAAGCTATAAATATTAAATTATCAATGATTCATTGTTATCAATGTTTCACTCATGGGTGTACCTGAGTGTACATGTGTACACACAGAGCAACGTCAGATAATCCTAGAAAAACATCCATTCCTAGAACTCAATTAATCATCATGTTCACCAGATGTCTTTTGAGGAAAAGAATCCTCTTTTCTATTGTGTTTCAAACACTTGAACTCCTGGAAGACACTAAAAATCATTGTGAATACAGATACACTTGAAGATTGCCCAATCTCTATCATTATCTAAGATTCATACACTTACTGAAGGTTAAATTGCTTATAGCTCTTTCAGTTATCTCTTTTGCTACTTTGCTGTTAAGCTGCTAAGTCACTTCAGTCATGTACGACTCTGTGCGACCCCAAAGACAGCAGCCCACCAGGCTTTCCCGTCCCTGGGATTCTCCAGGCAAGAACACTGGAGTGGGTTGCCATTTCCTTCTCCAAGAAGTTGCTACTTTAATCTTTTATAAAATATCCTAAGAGTAGGAAATCCAAAGGGGGTAATCCATGGATATACAAAGGAAGAAAAGTCAAAAAATAGGAGAATATACGTCTAAGGAAATAATAATATTTTAAAAAGGACTGCTAAAAATTTCAGAATTTCCAAAAACAAAGGAGGAAATAGCATCCATAAAGAAAAAGAATGAGAGTCTATGAAACAGAAAAAGGTAGTTGTGATGCGTAAAACATAGAAAAAAATATTTTAAAACCTTCATAAATAGTAGACTAGACACACTTAAGGAGAAACTTTGTGAACAGTAAAATAGAAATGAAAACATCACCCATTATGCAGCCCAAAGAGATAAAAAGATATATGAAACAAATTATAGGACATAGGGATTATTAGAGAAGTATCAACACGTATCTAATAGGAATCCTAGGAATAGAGATTAGAGGGAATGGCAGTGAAGAAGTATTATTTAAAAGTGGCTGAGTAAAAAAAATAGAGGAAATTATGACAACAAAAAAGGAGACACTTATAGATACAGTAGAGATTGAAAAATCATTACATACTATGGACAACTTTTAATAAGAATGGAAATTTTTAGAAGTATAAAAAAATTGATTTATAAAGAGATGGAACACTGAATAGGACCTGTTTCCAGAGCATCATAGAATAGATAACTGGTTGTTGTTGTTCAGTCATTAAGTTGTGTTGGACTCTTTGTGACCCCATGAACTGCAACATGCCAGGATTCCCTGTTCTTCACTATCTCCTGGAGTTTGCTCAAACTCATGTCCATTGAGTCAGTGATGCCATCTAACCATCTTATCCTCTGTTGCCCCCTTCTCCTCTTGCCCTCAATCTTTCCCAGCATCATGGTCTTTTCCAGTGAGTCAGCTCTTTGCATCAGGTAGCCAAAGTATTGGAGCTTCAGCTTCAGCATTAGTTCATTCCAGTGAATATCCAAGGTTGATTTCCTTTCCTGATTGGTTTGATTTCCTTAATGTCCAAGGGACTCTCAAGATTCTTCTCCAGGACCACAGTTTGAAAGCATCAATTCTTCAGCAGTCTGCTTCTCCATGGTCCAACTCTCACATCCATACATGACTGCTGGAAAACCATAGTTTTGACTATGCTATGCTATGCTATGCTAAGTCGCTTCAGTCGTGTCCGACTCTGTGCGACCCCATAGACAGCAGCCCACCAGGCTCCGTCATCCCTGGGATTCTCCAGGCAAGAATACTGGAGTGGGTTGCCATTTCCTTCTCCAGTGCATGAAAAGAGAAAAGTGAAAGTGAAGTCACTCAGTCACGTCCAACTCTTAGAGACCTCATGGACTGCAGCCTACCAGGCTCCTCCGTCCATGGGATTTTCCAGGCAAGAGTACTGGAGTGGGGTGCCATTGCCTTCTCCAAGCTTTGACTATATGGACCTTTATTAGCAGAGTGATGTTTCTGCTTTTTAATATGCTGTCTAGTTTGGTCACAGCTTTTTAAAAGCACGCGTCTTTTACTTTCATGGCTACAGCCACAGTCCAGAGTGATTTTGGAGCCCAAGAAAATAAAATCTCTCACTGTTTCCCCATCTATTTGCCATGGAGTGATGGGACTAGATGCCAAGATCTTAGTTTTATAGAATGTTGAGTTTTAAGCCAGCTTTTTCACTCTCTTCTTTCACCCTCATCAAGAGGCTTTTTAGTTCCTCTTTGCTTTCTGCCATTAAGTGGTATCATCTGCAAATCTGAGGTTGTTGATATTCCTTCTGGCAGTCTTGACTCCAGCTTGTGATTCATACAGCCTGGCTTTTTGCGTGATATACTCTGCAAATAAGTTAAATAAGCAGGGTGACAATATACAGCCTTGATGTATGTAATCCTTTCCCTATTTGGAACCAGTCTGTTTTTCCATGTCCAGTTCTAACTGTTTCTTCCTGACCTGCATACAGATTTCTCAAGAGGCAGGTCAGGTGGTCTGGTATTCCCATCCCTTGAAGAATTTTCCAGTTTGTTGTGATCCACACAGTCAAAGGTTTTGGCATAGTCAATAAAGCAGAAGTAGATGCTTTTCTGGAACTCTCTTGCTTTTTCCATGATCCAGTGGATGTTGACAATTTGATCTCTGGTTCCTCTGCCTTTTCTAAATCCAGCTTGTCCATCTGGAAGTTCTTGGTTCATGTACAGTTGAAGTCTAGCTTGAAGGATTTTGAGCATTACCATGCTAGCTTGTGAAATGAGCTAAAGAATCTGCCTGCCAATTCAGGAGACTCAGGAGACATGGGTTCCATCCCTGGGTCGGGAATATCCCTTGGAGTAGGAAATGTCAACCCACTTCAATGTTTTTGCCTGGAAAATTCCATGGGCAGAGAGGCCTGGTGGGCTAAAAGGTCCGTGGAATTGCAAAAGTGTCAGCCATGACTGAGCAATTCACACACATAGCAATCATTTTTTTTTTTTTGGCTTCCCTGATGGCTCAGAATCTGCCTGCAATGTGGGAGACCTGGGTTCAGTCCCTGGGTTGAAAGATCCTCTGGAGAAGGGAATGGCTACCCACTCCAGTATTCTTGCCTGGAGAATCACATGGATAGAGGAACCTGTCAGGCTGCTGTTCATGGACTACAAAGAATCAGACATGAGCAACTAGATATCTGGACCAACACTGAAAATGTAGTATTAAAAAAAGAATCTTAAATGTACCTATTAGTTAACACTAAAATAAGGAATACTTAGGTCAAAAACTGAGTGAAGGCAATAACTTAAAGAGGTACGGTAAGCAAACTTTTGCCTTGAAGGCATTTAATAAACAATCCGATCAGGACAATATGCAAAACAAACTAATAGACAAATCAATCTATGGACATAAATACAAAAATACAAGTTAAAATGTATGCAAGCTGAATCTAGCAGCAGTTCAGAAGAGTCCATGGTTCAGCCTTAAAGTCTTTTACATAATTTACTCATTAACAGAAATATTATATAGTTGTTTTAATAAATGCAGGAAAAGCATTCAGTAAAATTCAACACTTATTTAGAAAGACAATAATAGGTTTTCATTAGGAGCATAAACTGTGGAACCACATGGCATCAGTTTGAATCCAGACGCTTATTTATTGTGTCCAGTTGGCAGAATTGAAAACAACACTCCAGTTCCCACTCTCCTGATATACATGCCCTGTGCAGTTCCTTCTCCTTGGGTGTGACAGGACTCACATAATGGAGTGAATGAACGGAATTAATATAATGGAATTTCACTCCCATAATGAAGGCCACTAATCGTTTGAATTTTAAGTTAGTATTAAAGGAGATTATCTGGTGGGCCAGACCTAATCACCTGGCCCCCCAAAAGAGCCAAGAAGTAGTGACAGATACTCCTTGCTAACCTGCAGACATGCAGACTGCTATGTTGTCAACTGCTTATGGAGCAGGCCATGTGGCTAAGACAACAAGGCAACCTCTAAGAGCTGAGAGTGAAATCCGGCTGATGGCTCACAAGGAGCTTGCTCAACCCTACAACCACAGGAACTGAATTCTGCTAACAAGCTGAGTGAGCCTGGAGAATGATGCTGAGCTATACATGAGAGCACAGCCTGGCCAATGTCTTGATTTTGTACTTGTTAGATGTTGGGCAGAAAAGTCACCTATGCTTTGCATGGACTTTTGACCTACAGAACATATGAGCTAATAAATGAGTAGTTTTTTTAAAAATTAAGGTATGATTGACCTATAACATTGCATTAGTTTCAGATATACAATATAATGATTGAATATTTGTATATGCTGAGAATTAATCATTATAATAAGGCTAGTTACCATCCATCACCTACAAAATTATGATTTTTCCCTTGTAATGTAAACTTTTAAGATTTATCATATGTATTGTTTTAATCTGATAAATGTTTTATATTTCTTTAAAACAATAATAGGAAAATATTTCTTTAAAACAATAATAGGAAACCACTACACTCTGTGACCTTGGACAGATTATTTGTCTCCCAATGCTTTATTGTCTGTAAAATGGAGATAATAATAGTACCCACCTGGTTAGGAGTCTGTGTGGATTAAATAAGCCAATATATGAAAAATATATGTGGCATTTAGTAAAGCCTGAAATGATTGCAGATAGTAGTATCAGTTGTTGTAAAACTAGAAAAAAACAGAATTTCCTTAAAATGATAAAGAATAGTTATCAAACCTATAGCAACTATTAGGTTAAATAATGAGACTATTTCCATGAAAGTCAAAAAGCAGATTAGGATGCTAGTTATTATCTTTAGAATAAAATGTTATACTTGACTTCCTGGTCTATGTAATTAATAGAGAAAATAGATAGGTATAAATATTTTAAATGGATAAATTTTTACCAATATGAATATTATAATATAAAAAATGTGAGGGGATCTGTAAACTATTAGAATTAGAAAATTAGCGCAT
The DNA here is from genome assembly GCF_000754665.1 of Bison bison bison. Classification (NCBI taxonomy): domain Eukaryota; kingdom Metazoa; phylum Chordata; class Mammalia; order Artiodactyla; family Bovidae; genus Bison; species Bison bison. The sequence goes on along the minus strand of NW_011494823.1, from coordinate 922,975 downwards.
TTGTTGGATATAAAATCAGCATGAAAATTAATAAGATTTTATATATCAGTAATAACCTAATAGAAAGTGAGTACCATATGAGTACCTTGTGATATATTTAATAAAAATGTGAAAGACCTTTATCAATGAAAAATGTAAAGCATTATAAAAATGATAATGAAGGACATGAAAGATATAAATAAATGAATGTACATATATATATGTGGTTGGTTTAACTAGGTCATTTGCTACTCTGATTTTTGTGAAAGTATATCAGAAACTAATTTGGCTAAAAATAAATAGGATATTCAAGTACTTTTTGGAAACTGTGATTTTTTTGTGCAGAAAATCATTGGAGATCCCTTCTTCCTACCAAGGTGGAATTTAAAAAAATTCCTTGTATAAGTTAGTGAGTGAAAACTTTAGCATATAAGTAGCAAAAGAAAGGAAGGAAAGAAGGAAGGATGGAACACAGACAATGTAAAAAGCTTTTGGTTCAGTAGTTAAGGTAAACAGCTCAATCAAAGGATTATGAAAGGATATTAATTCCATCAGATTTCAGTCAGGTAAGCAGAATCACTATGAATATTATGGTATAAGGGAATTATTATAGGAGTAAGATATTATAAAATTGTAGGAGAAGCTGGAGAAGAGTCCAAAAGGGGGAGTTGGAAGACTAGAGAAAGTCACTAACCAGTTCTACAGAAGCTTGATGCAGGTGGACAGCTCAGGCCAGGAAATGGGAAGCAAGATCTCACCAGCTGCTGAGTGGAACCCCAAAGGAGAGCAGGTGGGGAGACGTCTATGGAAGACTGTTACTGCTGCATCTGTCAGTGGGCCTGGAGTCGCTGTTTGTCAGCAGCACCAGCAGTTGGGAACAAGAGCTCAACGCAGAACGGGAGCACAAAGACCAGATGGAGCCGCAGGCGGCCTGATGTCTATCTCTTACTGGGTCTAACCACCATTTGCCTCAGAGCTTAATGGTGGCTGCTTCACTTCTGTCTTCCAAATCTCATACCAATTGTTGTTCAGTTCTAGCCTGGATCCAATGGGTGATGGTATTCTGGGAAATAGTTCCTGTTTAGCCAAATGCACACAGTAAAAACCCACAATAAATATGAATAGATTCTGTATTCTAGGAATACAAAGATTAATAACAACAATAGTAGTCACTCAGAAAATTATAGTTGCTCTTACTGTGTTTCAGATACTGTTGAAAATGATTTACCTATATAATTATATATTTATTGTCACAACAGCAGTATGAGGTTAATGCTGTTATTATTCCCCTTATAATAAAAAAAAAAATATTGAGGGGAAAAGTGAGTTGCAGAATGATATACATGGTCTATCATTATTGATTTAAACATTTGTATTTTAAGAGTATAAAAAGTGATGTATATAGATGTTCACCAAATTTATAAAGCTAGTGGCTTGTGAGAAAAGCCATTGCAGGTGAAGTTGCTTGTCTGCCCACAGCCATTCTTGGATTCCTACTTATCAGCAGAGATCCATTTGGTTACTACTTTCTCTTCATTTGCTGTATGGAAGTTGGGGCTCAGCCCCAGGGAGCAAATTAGAACTGGCTTTTTACCAGTCAGAGTAATTCCATTCCATCACCAGTGCCTGGTTCCATGCATAAACTCTGTCACAGTTAAGGCAAGTTTTCTGAGGTGTTTCTGGGAATGGTTTTATGTACTAAGCCACATATGACTTGGGGAGCTAGTAATATATATAGATAGTGGCAGAGAGGAAGGATGGGAAATCCTGGGTTTTGGATAAAGTTATCAAGTTCCTGAGTTAGTTGAAACTAAAGACCCTGATGCTGGGAAGGATTGGGGGCAGGAGGAGAGGGGACGACAGATGATGAGATGGCTGGGTGGCATCACTGACTCAATGGACGTGAGTTTGTGTAAACTCCAGGAGTTAATGATGGACAGGGAGGCCTGGTGTGCTGCGATTCATAAGGTCGCAAAGAGTCGGACACGACTGAGTAACTGAACTGAATCTTTCTCCATTCTTTTTATTTAAATCAGTTAATTTGGATTTTCTGTTAGTTGAAGTTGAGAGAGTCCTAACTAATGGTAGTAGGAGTAAGGAACAAAGGAGGCTTACTTTATCTGTAAATGCTTCATTTATTTTAACAAAAAAGGCAAAAAATTTTAAAAAATAGGTAGTAAGTGTATAGTAATTTCCTCATTATTCTCCAATTTAAAATTTAAAATAGAAGAGTGCCACATGAGTTATATATGCATCATCAACAAAGACATGGAAATAATTACTATCAGTTGAGGGGCATCTGGGAAGTATTTCTCAGCAAATCAGTTAAGAACCGATTTGTTAATAAATACATTACTGGCTTTTTACTCTCTCTGTAAGCTACTGTACCATTTAATGTGGGGCTTATGTTTGGAATCAGTTTTTTATTCGTGAAGAGCATCTTAATAACTGGTATGGATCTTCATAATTCTGTACAATAACTTCCCTTCTGTCTGTGCTAAAGTCTACCTTTTCAATTAGATAGGTCATTTCTAACAGTATATCCACATTTAGGGAAAAACACATAACTGATTTTGCATGATTCAAAAGCATATTTTCCTATCATTTAGTTAAGTAAAATTCAGAAAAGAAGTTATTCTTACCTCTTGTGTAAGAGTGAGCAGAACTCTGGCTCATACATTTATATTATTTTTTCGTGGGATAGTAATCAGATTAAATTCTCAAATTGTGACATATATGTGTATCTGGTTCTAGGATACAATAGTTTGAAGAAAGGTTTGAAGAAAGCCTGTGGTTAAAATACGGACTTTGGTATAAGACCTGAGTTAGCTCTCCTCCTTCTCACCCTAATCTTGGACAAATCACTTTCCAAGCTTCATTTTGGGGAAATGGTATCGGTTTGAGGTTTGTCTGTATATAACAGAAGCCTCAAATTAACAAAGACTTAAGCATATAAAATTTTATTATTGCACATAAAAATCCAGGAATCAGTAATCCAGGGTTGGAATGAAGTTCCATAAATGCTTCAGAAAATCCAGGCTCCTTCAAGCTCTATGCTCTGCCATCCCCAGGGTATAGCTCTTATCAAACAAAATGGTTGTTGGAGTGTCAGTCATTATTCAACCAGCAAGAAAAGGGTGCTCTTCCCTTCTCTGAAGATCTAAAGACTTCCACATTCTCCAGCCTCCACAAGAGACCGAGAAATATGTTTCTTCTGAGTGAACTAATAACCTTTAGGGGTCTGCTAACCACAAAAAAAGAGAATGAATATTGGGTAATGATGACCCATCTCTGCCATAGGGTTGTTTTAAAAATTCGATTATATGTGTAAAGCACAGCACACAAATATGACAGATAAAAGCTATTTTAGTTGTTAATGACCTTTAAACTTCTAACTGAACAGATGTGCTTATTTTTTATCCCCTAAGTGACACTAAAAAAAAAAAAAGGATTAAAATTTTAAAGGCATAAACCTTTCTCCAAAGAAGACATACAGATGGCTAACAAATACATGAAAAGATGCTCAACATCACTCATTATCAGAGAAATGCAAATCAAGACCACTATGAGGTACCATTTCACACCAGTCAGAATGGCTGCGATCCAAAAGTCTACAAATAATAAATGTTGGAGAGGGTGTGGAGGAAAGGGAACCCTCTTACACTGTTGGTGGGAATGCAAACTAGTACAGC
>NW_011494823.1:918231-918846 GCF_000754665.1 Bison bison bison | reverse complement strand
TCTTTGGAGAAATGTCTATTTAGTTCTTTGTCCCACTGCTGGGCATACACACTGAGGAAACCAGAAGGGAAAGAGACACGTGTACCCCAATGTTCATCGCAGCACTGTTTATAATAGCCAGGACATGGAAGCAACCTAGATGTCCATCAGCAGATGAATGGATAAGAAAGCTGTGGTACATATACACAATGGAGTATTACTCAGCCATTAAAAAGAATACATTTGAATCAGTTCTAATGAGGTGGATGAAACTGGAGCCTATTATACAGAGTGAAGTAAGCCAGAAGGAAAAACACCAATACAGTATACTAACGCATATATATGGAATTTAGAAAGATGATAACAATAAACCTGTGTACGAGACAGCAAAAGTGACGCTGATGTATGGAACAGTCTTATGGACTCTGTGGGAGAGGGAGAGGGTGGGAAGATTTGGGAGAATGGCATTGAAACATGTAAAATATCACGTATGAAATGAGATGCCAGTCCAGGTTCAATGCACGATACTGGATGCTTGGGGCTGGTGCACTGGGACGACCTGGAGGGATGGTATGGGGAGGGAGGAGGGAGGAGGGTTCAGGAGGGGGAGCACATGTATACCTGTGATGGATTCAT
>NW_011494823.1:914186-918131 GCF_000754665.1 Bison bison bison | reverse complement strand
AGAAGAGAGGACAATTTTCTTTTTAGTTATTTATAGTTAAAGTTGGTGTTAAACATTGATTTTTTTTTTATCTCCTGTAAACTGGTTTATAAATCATTTTTCTATTGAAAGTGTTTTTAAATGGCATTTACTCATCACACAGACAACTATTTAAAAATGTGGATAAGTTTATGTTGTATTTTCTTGCTTTTGCACCTTGAAAATAACAAGGGGCTTTTATTTTGCACTCTAAATTAAGAGTTGTTCATTACTTTATTTGGTAATATGTAATTACAATTTTGAAAATACATTTGTTGTAGTCTGAAAAAAAAAAAAAGAGATGGAATGAACTAGACTAACCCTGGGTTTAGGGACAGCCACCATAAATAAAGGCAGAGTTGTCAAACTAAGAAGAGAAATTAAGTATGTCTACATAGCTCAGTTGGTAAAGAACCCGCCTGCAATGCAGGAGACTCCGGTTCGATTCCTAGATTGGGAAGATTCGCTAGAGAAGGAATAGGCTACCCACTCCAGTGTTCTTGGGCTTCCCTTGTGGCTCAGCTGGTAAAGAATCCGCCTGCAATGCAGGAGATCTGGGTTTGATCCCTGGGTTGGGAAGATCCCCTAGAGAAGGGAAAGGCTACCCAGTCCTGTATTCGGCCTGGAGAATTCCAAGGGTCACAAAGAGTTGGACACAACTGAGCAACTTTCACTTCACAAGAGTAAATACAATTCCTTACAGTTGTATGTGTTCCACTGAAACTGTTAAGCCTTAGCGGACCACCCCAGAGTAATAAAACTTGCCACTTGGCCAATCCTGTGGCAAATTTTCAGTCACTTTTTTAGTGCCTCACTTTTTTAATGCCTCACTTTTAAAATGAATGGTCAACCAAGGATCATCAGATATTTGGAGAGAGCTCTTACATGAAATATGGAAGCTAAAATAATCAAAGAAATGTGGAAGGAAGAAAACAGGGATCAACAAAAAACTGAAAAATCTATAAGTACCTAACACTGTACAGCGGGACTAATATAATGTTACATATCAATTATACCTCAGTAAACTTGACTTCATATAAAAGGCAAAAAAAATTTAAAGACTATTAATATGCTCTATGAGACAAGGAAAAGTACTTAATCCAAGAACAAAAACAAGATGGTATGAAAATGAGCATTCATTAGAAGACAGACAGAGCTTCAGAAAGGAAAATGATGGAATAAAAAAATCAGGACAGAAAGTTGGAAGGTGAACTTGAGGAAATCTCAACAACAACCAAAAAAAAAAAAAACCATTAAAAATTCAATGCAACATTCATGTAACAATGAGGACAGGAAAAGAGGAGAAAACAGGAGGGTAGGAGATTATCCCAAGAAGTAATACAAGAAAAATTCCGGTCATTGAAAGATTTGATTTCAGACTGTAGGAGTGAGTGAGTGCCCAGCAGCATGATACTAATATTTTGAAATGGTAGAGGTACGGTGAAGATTCTGAAGGCTTGCAGAGGGGGCAGATACATGTGGTGGAATGGGAATGGTGCTATCTGACTGCTCAAAGGCAACACTGAAAGAAAGTGAAGGAACAGGGCCCTCAAAATGCCATGGGAAAATTATCTCTATAAGTTCAGCTTACATATGACATACCTCAGCAAGACTGTGGGCTTGATTCTGGGCTGCCACAATAAAGCTAATTTTTTGGTTTCCTATGGCAACCCACTCCAGTGTTCTTGCCTGGAGAATCCCAGGGACAGGAGAGCCTGGTGGGCTGCTGTTTATGGTGTCACACAGAGTCGGACACAACTGAAGTGACTTAGCAGCAGCAGCAGTGCATATAAAAGTTAGGTCTACACTATACTGTAGTCTATCATGTACAGTAGCATTATGTCTAAAAAGAGAATGTACATACCTTAATAAAAAAATACTTCACTACTAAAAATTGTTAACTATCATCTGAGCCTTCAGCAAGTGGTAATCTTTTTGCAATAGTAACATCAAAGATGTTTTTTATTATCAAAAATAGTAACATCAAAGACATTACTTTGCCAACAAAGGTCCGTCTAGTCAAGGCTATGGTTTTTCCTGTGGTCATGTATGGATGTGAGAGTTGGTCTGTGAAGAAGGCTGAGCACCAAAGAATTGATGCTTTAGAACTGTGGTGTTGGAGAATACTCTTGAGAGTCCCTTGGACTGCAAGGAGATCCAACCAGTCCATTCTGAAGGAGATCAGCCCTGGGATTTCTTAGGAGGGAATGATGCTAAAGCTGAAACTCCAGTACTTTGGCCACCTCACTCAAAGAGTTGACTCATTGGAAAAGACTCTGATGCTGGGAGGGATTGGGGGCAGGAGGAGAAGGGGACGAGAGAGGATGAGATGGCTGGATGGCATCACTGACTCCATGGACGTGAGTCTGGGTGAACTCTGGGAGTTGGTGATGGACAGGGAGGCCTGGCATGCTGCGATTCATGGGGTCGCAAAGAGTCAGAGACAACTGAGCGACTGAACTGAACTGAACATCAAAGATCACTGATCACAGATCACCATAATAAATAAAATAATGAAAACGTTTGAAATACTGCAAAAATTATCAAAATGTGGCACAGAGACGTGAAAGTGAGCAAATTCTGTCCAAAAGAAGTGGTGCTGGTAGACTTACCACAGGGTTGCCACAACCTTCAATTTGTAAAAAATGCAGTATCTGTGAAGCATGATAAAGCAAAGCACGATAAAAACAAGGTATGCCTGTATGTGTTAAAGTATCAATCAGATAAGAGGGTAGAAAAGTCATTTCAGTCATAGAGATCCTAAAAATTGGACCTACACACCTTTCGTAGGGAACTCCTGAAAGATGTGCTCTACTAATACAGGGGAACAAACCAAGTGAAAGGTAGACATTATTCAAGGAAAAGAAGGGATCCAGAGCAGCAGAGAAGCAAAGGGCTCTCAGAATGATGGTGAAGGGAAACTGTAGAAGGTCAGCTCTTCAACTGGCCTACAGAGCAGGCAGGCAAAGAGTGAAGTGGACAAATTGTCTGATTTAGTCAATTACATTTTGAGGAAATTTTCATTGCTTTCAGGGAGTCAGGGTATGAATTAGTTAGAGGTACATCAATGAAGCTTCCCTAGTGGCTCATACAGTGAAGAATCTGCTTGCAATGCAGGAGACCTGGTTTCTATTCCTGGGTTGGGAAGAGCTAGAGAAGGGAATGGCAGCCTACTCCAGTGTTCTTGCCTGAGAAATTCCATGGACAGAGGAGCCTGATGGGACAGTCCATGGGATCACAAAGAGTCAGACACGACTGAGTGACAAACACACACTACATCAGTAAATGAAGAAACTAGATGGCTGTTGAACTCCAGGAAGAACCAAGTTGAAAAGAAAGAAAATACAAGTGTTATTCATTGTGTGACTCAACTCAGAGTAGTAGTTACGTAGTTATAATATTGTAACATTGCATATTAATTTCACCCCAAAATGTGGTGTGTTTTTTTTTTTGGTCACACGTGGCTTGTGGGGTCTTAGTTTCCCAGCTAATGGACTGAACCTGGGCCCTGGCAGTGAAAGCACTAAGTCTTAACCGCCAGAACACCAGGGAATTCCAAAAAACTCTGATGTTGACCCTGTTGAGAAAATGTTAAAAAGTGTGGGTGTTTTGGTAAGAGATGGGGAAGCAACGTGTAAAAGAGAAATTCTCGTCTTCCTCAGTAGGTTGTCAATAGATTGTTTCTAAAGCCAGAGAATCATGAAACAGGAATATAGGATATTAATTATATTTATGTGTAGGGTAAAGTTTTTATTTTTTTTCCTTTTTTTATTTTTTAACTTTACAATATTGTATTGGTTTTGCCATATATCAACATGAATCCACCACAGGTTTACACGTGTTCCCTATCCTGAACCCTCCTCCCTCCTCCCTCCCCATACCATCCCTCTGGTCTTCCCAGTGCACCAGCCCCAAGCATCCAGTATC
>NW_011494823.1:888764-914012 GCF_000754665.1 Bison bison bison | reverse complement strand
ACTCATTTCATATATGATATTATACATATTTCAATGCCATTCTCCCAAATCATCCCACCCTCTCCCTCTCCCACAGAGTCCAAAAGACTGTTCTATACAAAGTGTCTCTTTTGCTGTCTCGTGTACAGGGTTATTGTTACTGTCTTTCTAAATTCCACATATATACGTCAGTATACTGTATTGGTGTTTTTCTTTCTGGCTTACTTCACTCTGTATAATAGGCTCCAGTTTCATCCACCTCATTAGAACTGATTCAAATGTATTCTTTTTAATGGCTGAGTAATGCTCCATTGTGTATATGTACCACAGCTTTCTTATCCATTCATCTGCTGATGGACATCTAGGTTGCTTCCATGTCCTGGCTATTATAAACAGTGCTGCGATGAACATTGGGATACACGTGTCTCTTTCATTTCTGGTTTCCTCAGTGTGTATGCCCAGCAGTGGGATTGCTGGGTCATAAGGCAGTTCTATTTCCAGTTTTTTAAGGAATCTCCACACTGTTCTCCATAGTGGCTGTACTAGCTTGCATTCCCACCAACAGTGTAAGAGGGTTCTACGTGTAGGGTAAAGTTTTTAAAAGCAGCTTAAAGCATTGGGTTTAGGAGTTGAGGTAGAGATAAGGTATTACCTAGTAAACATATAAACTAATATGTTTGTCATCAGGTTTTGTAGAGCAATTGACATTTTAAACCCTGTACATGTATTATTTTAATAAATAAATATAAAATTTTAAGTATGCTTTATTTATACAAAACCTGTTTTATTTGTAAACCAACTTAATGCAATTCAACGAGCATTTATTCAGTGCCTGTTATGTAATATATTGTACAAGAGAGAGACATGTAAATACATGATTGTAAAGCAAAGCTATACGTTGAGTACATGCTTCCAAATGAAGGGTAAATATGGATATATCTTAAAGCACCATCCATTCTGACCTGGGACCTGGGGGAGGCTTCAGTGGATTGAGTATTTGCGGTGGGCCTCAAAGGATGAGAGGAATATGAATGGGAGATTAAATGCCACCTGTGGCCAGTGTTGTCAGGTCCCACCATGACTGCAAATGTAACTGTATGGAAAAGTCTGGTAGAGCCGTGGGAGGCTGTGTTGACTTCTTTGCCTTTCCTAGTCATTTCTATTAGTCATTTTTTCCTGAGGATTTACTCCTCCATACCCTGTCACCCAGACACGCTGAATTTTAGTATTGACTTTACCATGCTGGGTTAGGTGGTGGTTCTCTGAGAGAGCTGCCGGCACCCTGCCTCTTAAACTTTTGGTCTCATTTAGAGAGGGATAAGGAGAGAAAAAGGGAAATTTGGTTTCACTTAGCCAGGTGTAGATTCCTTAATAAAAAGATAGGATACTGTCTTCCCTAACCACACAGCAGCTAGATATGGCTGGTGCCAGCTAGACAACCATTTTCGCAGTTTGAACATAATTCTTAGAAACCTCAAGAGTAATGTGGAACACATCTAATTATTTGCAAAAGAAATGTAATAATTTCGTATCTGTAAAATAATTCATTCCTGTTATTTGTCAAAAGTGCTATTCAGAAGTAATGGGGCAAGTAAGTGTGGGGGGTGTGTGTGTGTGTATGTAACATCCTCCAAATTTCTGTTTTTGTGCTCTGGATTTGTTTTCTTTTATATTGTTGGGTCCATAAGAGGAAAAGCTGGCCTAGAATGAAATAGCAGAGCTAAACCATATGTTTTGTACCAAATTAGAAACAGGTGAAGGTTGTTAAAATCCAGCAAGCGCTTACAAAAGCTTTAGACTCGAGTTTGTATTAAAGGCAGGTGGTTATATGTACAATAAAAAGCAGTCACCAGCACACCAGCTTATTGATACATATGTGATTGATCTTTTTGGATAAAAACAAGGAGGAGTTAATAAATCACTGCACAAAGCTATAAAGATGTTTGGGCTTGAAAGCCTAGCCTGTAAGAGCAAATGTGGACCCTGAAGGAAATTTATGAAGCATAGATCCTTTTAGCTTTACTTAACAGCTAACATCTGACTGACCCAGGGGGACCATGGAAATTTATTGCTGGGCCATTCAAATATTTAAGCTGTTGTGTGATGTAGAACAGGTAAAGATTAGCCCAATAACAAATATGAGGCAATAAAATAAAATGAGATTTCGATGACTTGTAAGTACTTGTCAGAGGTCAGCTCCAAATGACTGGTCAGAAATGGGAAAACCTTGTTGATAATTAAAGCAGATTGATTATGACAACCTAGATGTTAGCATTGGTTGCTCCCAGATCAATGATCCTTCAAGTTCCCTCCTCCTGTGAAATCCATACTTAAACAGAATGACTTTAGGGGCCCCTAAATTGTCTTTCTGTGTGTTGAAATTGGGTAAGATGATGAGTTGAGGTGATTCCTTTTGCAATTTTATAATTGCAAAAAAAACACAAGAGATACGTCTTTCTCAAACATACTGAGTATATGGAATTTGTAGACAGCATATTCATTCTAGGAAACTGACTAGCTAACTTATGTATGTAATTTTGAGCTTTGACATCTAGAAAGCAGGCAAGACGTTTTTAGGCTTTCTAATAAGTCATCTTAAATTAACCTTTAAACTTATGTAGTTAACAGATTTATGCACACAGTTATTGAAAAATCAGTTTAGTGAAATCAAGTGGATATTTCAAAAATTCATGGATTTATTTCCAAGCCTTTTATCTACTTTGCTTTATATAAGTCTCCAAAATAATAAATGTATGTAATATTGTTACTAGGATTTTAGAAGTTGTGTTTTGGACTGTAATAAGATCTATGGTTATTGGTGTCAACATATCTGCCTTTTTGACTTACTAAACCCAGAATGTTCTCATATGAAATAACTAGATTTGCTTGTTTTCATGGTGCCAGCTTATCAAATCAGTTGGTATATTTGGTAATAATTTGTTTCATTAACATCTAATTTGGGAGTTGAAGAAATCCCACAAATTTTTATAAAAATCTTGAATAAGTCAAGTTTACAAAATAATACAAATTTACACAATGGGATTATTATTAGGTGGGGCATTGGTGGGGACCAGGGTATAGAATTAAATCTAAAGTTAGGAGTCAGGGTGTCCCTGGCAGTCAGGGCTGAAGACCGCATGCTTCCCATGTAGCGGGTGCAGGTTCAGTCCTTGGTCAGGGAACTAAGATCCCACGTGTCACACAGCATGGCCAAAAATTTAAGAAAAGAAAAAAATTATTCGGAGTCAGGTACCAGTTGTAATTCTGCCTCCACCATTTCATCCGTTCATTCACTCCTGCCTACATTAAACAAGTAGAAGTGTTCCAGACATTATGTTCTAAGAGCTAGGATGCAGTATTAAGGTGACTTAGGCTCACAGTTTTCATTCTAGTGGAAGATACAGAGGAATAAACCCACAGTTACAATACAAAGTCGAAGGTGCTATGTTGGTGAGTGTGCGGGGTTCTACAGGAGAGAGAAATAACTAATCCCAGCTTGGGGCAGAGAAGTGAGGTCGAGGAGAGTAAGATCTGTGGTTGTAGTTGGGTGTTAGGAAAGACCGTGTGACCTTGGGCACCTAAGAAACAGTGCCGATAGGACAAGTGCTGGTGTTGTATGGATAATGTCTGCTAAGTGCAGTACCTACTGCATAACAGATATTCAGTTAATAAAATCCAGCATCAGCATTGCTGTTGTTTTGGCAGTGCTCATTGGCTCTTTCACTAGTGCTGAGTTCATTGCCTCCTGTTAATGCACAGCAAACCTCATTCTGTAACTTGAAATTTCCTCCCCACCAAGGGATTTTTCTTTTGAACAAAACTCAGGGCACTTTCTAAAAATAGGAGGCGGATGTCTAGGTATATTAAAATTAAGAAAAACAGTGAATGACAAAAATATTTCTGAATTTTAAAATCTTACCTTTTGGAAAATTTACTGGACTATATGTCACAGATATTTGTTAGTCTGTACTTAATGCTTGAATTTATTTGATGTATTCATTTATTTGCAGATATTTGTTGAGTACCTTCTGTAGCTAAGACTCCGAGCTTAACATCCATGTACTCAAGGAGCTTACATTTTAATAGAGGAAATAAGACAAATTTGTTATATGTATGGTTGAAAGTACTGGGGGAATAAGAATGCTTTGTGATTTTAGAAGAGAACAAATTGAATAACAAATATTCAGAAATGAATAAAATATAGTATCTTGTGCACTTAAGGACAAATACTGAGGAGGCAAAGCCTAGTAATAATAATTGAATGCCTGCTGAATCCTGGTAATCATGCCAGGTCTTAGATTTTTTGTTTAGTTTAATTCTCATAGCAGTCCTGAAAGATTGGTATTTTAAACCTATTTTAGAGATTTAAAAACATGTTGAGTAGTATGCACAAGTTCACACAAGTAAGTCACAGAGCTGGGGGCTGAGCCTATGCCTTTCTGACTTTAAAGCCTTAACTTCTTACACCTAAATCCCCCTTCTACTTTTCTTCACCTCCCAGAAATAGGTGTTATAATTAAATAATTTTGATGTAAAGTTGAGCACCTAAGTGGCTTACGTAGCATATACCATTAGTTGCACTGATACATTTAAGCAAACCTATATTATATGCACACATTGTGAAGTTGTCTTTAGAAATTTAAAATGGAGAGTGATTTTTCTTCCAAATTCATTTTCCATATGGAAACATCTTGGCATTTCCAAGTACGGTAGGTTTATGCACCTTGCATGCTTAATTGTAGGATTAAAAAAAAAAAACCTTTACAAATTTTGTGGGAAACAGGTGCTGTTAAACCTGGGCAGATGCAGATTGGCTGTTAATGCTGTGGAATGTGATTTTGATTTACTTGGCAGAATTTTTATTTTATAAAAATAGCTATTAAAATAGACATGCTTTCCATCTTTTAATTTTGCTCTGTTCATTGAAATTTGCTTATAGACTATTTTTCAACAGTTACTAAAAGGGTGTGGAAAAACTGGAAAGTTTCTACAAGGAAATTGATATTGAATTCTTTAACAATTTCCACAACCGTGCAACTTACCAAGTTTTAAAAAATGGGGATTATTTTTAACCTTCTTACTGAAATTATTTGGAATTCTATTTCCCTGAAATTCCCTTCTCTTTTTTAGTACAGCTCTGTCTAAAGAACTATATTTAATATTGGCAAAGAGAATAATCTGATGTAAATCTTTTCATTACATGATTTTTCTTTTAAAAACTTGTGATGGCATTTTACTACCTATTATATCAAATTTAATTTAGTTTTTCACAGTTATATGTGATTTCCTATTATATATTCTATTCTTCTTGTCTTTCCCCAAAGGAGGAGAGGGGAAGATCACTCCTCTTCTTACTCTTTTATGAGGACTTAACTTTTGTTACCCTCTGTCCAATCTATTATCCCTCTTCTCACTTCCCTCTGAGATCTTTGCTGTGTTTTCTGATATCGCTCTTCAGTGATTATTATATATACAAGTTTTCAACCTCTTTACTATATAACAGTAGTATAAAACTTCTTGATATAAGTTAAATCACTGTTTCTCCTCTGAAAGTATCACCCTGGAGTCTTCAAGAGGAGGCTGTTTCTTCTACCTCCCATGTCTCCGAGTGTAGAGAAGGTAATGTCAGAACCACTTCTCAGTTGCATATACCTCACGTTTTGACATTTAGAGTGGGTCTTTTTTTTTTTTTTAATGTGGACCATTTTTTAAATCTTTACTGAATTTGTTGCAATATTGCTTCTGTTTTGGTTTTGGTTTTTTGGCTGGAGGCACGTGGAGTCTAAGCTCCCTGACCAGGGACTGAACCGGCACTACTTGAGTTGGAAGGAGAAGTCTTAACTACTGGACCATCAGGGAAGGCCCAGGATGGATCATTTTCAATACCCTTTTCTCTATATGATAAAATTATTTTCGGTAACAACCATGAAATGACACAGATGATAATAGCCAAAAAAGAAAAGCAGAAAATTTTCTTTTATTGAAAAAAAAATACATATATATATGTATTTACTTTTTCTTTTGAACACGATTTCTGTGTACCCATCTTTAGGGAGCAATTTTAAAGGTTTGTGTTTTACTGTACCTTGTTCAAGGCTGATTGTAAATGTTTTTGTATCTGGATAACCTTCGAGTTGGACACGACTGAGCGACTGAACTGTGAACTGAACTGAACCTTATATAACTACACCAGGAAAAAAAATAGTTCAGAACTAAGAAAATTGCACATTGCTATATCATTGTTTATTTTGAAGCTACTGTTTAAGCATGGGAATATGTAATACCAGACAGTCTGGGGACACAGACTGTGTCCAGAGAAAGCTTGGAAGTAGTCCTTCAGATTAACTTTCATGTTGATATAAAGTTTAATATTAGCGTATGCATAATGAAGACATCCTAATTTGAAGATTGCATTTATATTGAAATCAAACAGTCACTTCAGCAGTTATTTAGAACTTAGACCAACAAAAGATTCCGCCCGCCCGCCCCCCCCACCCCGCCTCCGGAGGATTATTTTATCACTGGCATTAATTTGTTGTTTTTAATCTATTGTCATTTTAAAAGCCTATTGAGATTTATGCACCTTCTTATAGACTGCCTCCATCATCCTGCCCTTGTTAGGCCACTGTCGTTAACCTAGTAGCTTCAGGCTTATAGTTTGTCTCTTTTCAGTATCCTAAATATTCTTACTCCATCATCCTTAACCCACTTACCTACAGGAAAAAGAAATCAAACAGTTGGAAAGATTGGAGCACTGTAAATTCAGAGTCGTCTATTTCAGTTGGACTGATACATCCTAGATATCTGGTTTTTCTATCTGACTGTCTCAAGCCTCTTCTTGTGTTTACCCATCTGCAGTTTTCCCTTTCATTCTTGATAAAGCATCTCATTTCCGACTTTATAAAGAAAATAGAAGCTACCAAATGGGAATACCTCAACCTTCCATCAAAATACTTGTAAACCTTTTGTAATCGTCTCCATTTCCTTCAAAATGCCCTCTACTTTGTTGACCCTGAGCCAGCCATCTAGTCCCCCAGCTGCTTCCTCTAAAGTGCATTTGTAAAATCCTGTGTCTTTAGGCTCTCTTCTCAGGGAATTCTGCCTATCTCTTGCCCTAACTGAATCTGATGTTCTGAAGACCCCATGGGTACCCACTGGTAGCTGTTAATTTTCTTATATGCTAGTAGGTATATTCAGATTCAGGAGATGAGATTGGGGTTTTCATGCTCCACACTGCTTTTTCTAGATTCTAACCTCTTTACCCGGTTGGCAAAGCAAACATACAAAAACCTATTCCTTTGAGACATGCTCTTTTCCCCTGCCAGTCTCTGTTATAACCCCATTACTCATCATGTGTTTTGGCAACAGAGAAACAAAGTACACAGATAACATAGGAAAGAGAAACAGTTTTTCTTTGTATTGAAAAGCTTGTTATGATGGATGACATTAACACACAGATGATTCATCCAACACTTTGGCCTTTCATTTGCTTGATCTTTGGCACCGGCAACCTCTTGCGTCCCATCGTTTTTATTTACTCCCATGGTTCTACTCTGAATCAGGTCATCATTCTGTCAGTCCATATTCAGAATCTGATTCTAGCATCTTGCTCTCTGATGACTGCCTTGGCTTGTTCAGCCTGTATGTTAGCCTCCTGTTCATTGTTCTTCTTGGTGACCTTCAGACACGTCCTCTTTATCCAGTTACATTCAGTTCAGTTCAGTCTCTCAGTCGCATCTGCCTCTTTGCAACCCCATGGACTATAGCACCCCAGGCCTCCATGTCCATCGCCAACTCCCGGGGTTTACCCAAACTCATGTCCATTGAGTCAGTGATGCCATCCAACCATCTTGTCTTCTGTTGTTCCCTTCTCCTCCTGCCCTCAATCTTTCCCAGCATCAGGGTCTTTTCAAATGAGTCAGCTTGTCGCATCAAGTGGCCAAAGTATTGGAGTTTCAGCTTCAACATCAGTCCTTCCAATGAATACTCAGGACTGATCTCCTTTAGGATGGACTGGTTGGATCTCCTTGCAGTCCAAGGGACTCTCAACAGTCTTCTCAAACACCACAGTTCAAAAGCATCAATTCTTTGGCACTCAGCTTTCTTCACAGTCCAACTCTCTCATCTATACATGACCATTGGAAAAACCATAGCCTTGACTAGATGGACCTTTGTTGGCAAAATAATGTCTCTGCTTTTGAATATGCTGTTGAGGTTGGTCATAACTTTCCTTCCAAGGAGTAAGCGTCTTTTAATTTCATGGCTGCGGTCACCATCTGCAGTGATTTTGGAGCCCCCAAAATAAAGTCTGACAGTGTTTCCACTGTTTCCCCATGTATTTGCCATGAAGTGATGGGACCAGATGCCATGATCTTAGTTTTCTGAATGTTGAGCTTTAGGCCAACTTTTTCACTCTCCTCTTTCACTTTCATCAGGAGGCTCTTTAGTTCTTCTTCACTTTCTGCCATAAGGGTGGTATCATCTGCATATCTGAGGTTATTGATCTTTCTCCTGGCAATCTTGATTCCAGCTTGTGCTTCATCCAGCCCAGCGTTTCTCATGACCAGTTTACATTACATGGCCCATTATTTTAGTAACAACCTTGTCTTGCCCCACTGTGACTTCTTATCATTCTTATAGCCTTGCTGTCCATTTTCTCTCTACCTGCTGCATGCAAGCAGATGAGTAGAGAGTTACACAAGAGTTTCATTATAAACTCCAGATTAATGACCACTTCTTGGGCTCTCATTAGTGCTCAGCAGTTCTATTACATTTCTTTGTTCAACTTGTTCTTCCATTTGATCAAACTTTCATGCAAAACAAAACATTGAGTTATTTATGATCTCTCTCTCTTTATCACCTTTCACGTCCAAACCATAACCAAATTTTTATGATTTATCTCTTAAACATCTTCCAAATTAGTCTCCTTTTTTCCATGTCTAACATTGCCACATTCGTCCAAGCGCCCATGATCTCTCACCAAGGTCACTGCCACAGGAGAGTCTCTCACCTTCTCCAAACCATCCTCCACTTGCAGTCAGCATATTTTTTTCAAAATGTTAATCCGTCGTTGTCAGTAAAGTTCAAGGAGAAACAGTTGATTAAAGAAGGAACACATCAAATGAAAATGTGAGCAGGTTACACCTTTGTTTGAAATCCTTCCATGGTTTCTTATTTTTCTTAGGGGGAAAAAAAATCAGACTGTGACCTGACATGGTCTTGAGACCTTTGCATAATCCACCTTCCTATCCAGCTTTAACTTCCTCTCTTGCCAGAACTCCCCTCAGATGAACTGCACTGGCCTTCTTTCAATTCCATGTAGCAGCACGTGTTCCCCTGCGGTGGCTGCTTTGTATATGCTGCTTCCTTTAAACATTCTTTCCCTTAGTTCCTACTCATCTTTGAGGTCTCAGCTAAAACATCACTTTCTCTCAGAAGTCTTCCCTGACTCTCTCAGTCCTTGTCCACCTCTTTCCCAGAATAGTATTCCTTTCCTTCTTTGGTGGTGCGGTTATGTGAGCAATGTCTGTGTTGCTCCATTGTACTTGAAGCTCCATTGTCATCACCAACCTGGCTCACAGTGTGAGTGCAGTGGAAAATTGTTGAATGCGTTAGCCGTTCTGGTGATCACTTTCTTTCATTCTTCCTATTGTAAGGGAAGAGTTGGCCCACCTGCTATCCTGGGCAAATCCTCCTCCTGGGCCCTCCCCACCTGTAGGATGGAGAGCCCGTCCCCTCTCACCTTCTCAGGGCATCCTGCTATGCTTGACCATGTCATTCTAGTTACTGAGCTCTCCTCTCTTTGTGCCAAACTTTACATCATCTCCATTTCCTCACCTCATCACCCCTGAGCTTACACCAGTCTTTCTTCATCTCCCACTGCTTCATTTAAACTTGTCTTTACCATATTACCAAAGCTACCTACCAGTGAATTCATGTAATTACATCCAATAGACGTGTTTTCATGTCTGTTTGGCTTGAACCGTCAGCAGCATTTGACTACTGATGATATCTTCCTTCTTAAATTAACACTTTTTCTGTGCTTTTCTGGTGAGATACCTGGTTTTCCCCAAAATCCTTCTGAGCAGTCTTTCTCAGGCCCTTTTTTATTTTTCATCTCTTGTTGATATTCTTAAGCCTCTGAAACAACCCTGTTCTCCATGATTTCTTTAGGCCATCTCATTCATACCTGTGACTTTAGCTTCCATTTAAGTTTTTCTGTAATTCTTTAATTGATTTTTTTTTTTTTTAATGGAGGAGGCCATGGCAACCCACTCTAGTATTCTTGCCTGGAGAATCCCATGGACAGAGAAGCCTGGTGGGCTACAGTCCGTGTGGTTGCAAAGAGGTGGACACAACTGAGCACACAACTGAAAGGAGAATTGATATTTTTACCCCAAATTTCTCTCATAATTTTATGTATAATAACATTTTATGTAAAATTTATCATATATGTTGTACACATGAATAGTATGTATTACCTGCTTCTCTTCAGCCTTCCCTGTCTCAGTTCATAGACACCACTATCTGCCTAAGTCACTCTACTGAGAAACCAAAGTGTCATCTTTGACCCCTCTCTCTTCACCACGGTCACAACCATCAGTCACAAAGTTCTTGCATTCTGCCCACAAATTGTGGCTCAAGTCTTTTCATATATGTTCCTCTTGACTACTGGAACCCTAACCAAAACCATCACCACAGGACCCAGCAGTCCATCCTGGGCATGTACCTAGAGAAAATCATAATTCCAAAAGACACATGTATCCCAATGTTTACTGCAGCACTGTTTACAGTAGCCAGGACATGGAAGCAACCTAAATGTCCATCAGCAGAGGAATGGATAAAGAAGATGTGGTGCATATATAAAATGGAGTATTACTCAACCATAAAAAAAGAAAATAATGCCATTTGTAGCAACATGGATGGATCTAGAGATTGTCATACTGAGTGAAGTAAGTCAGACACAGAAAGACAAATATCATATGATATTTCTTATATGTCGAATCTAAAAAAAAGGGTACAAATGAACTTACTTCTCTGAGAGAAACTCATCTTTTCAGAACCTTCAGAGCTTCCCCTCTCATTCAGAGTAAAAACCAAAGTCCTTACTCTGTCCTGTGAGACCTGGTTTGATCTGGACCCATCACCTTGCTAACTTTGTCTCCTCTTCCTTTTCCCTCACCTTCTCTAGCCCTTTTCCATCTTGTGTGCCTCTGGCCCAACTTACAGTTCTTCTGTATTATCACCAACTTGCAGTGAGTTATGCATAAAACTTTAGTGATAAAACTCAGCAGAAAAACGTTTTCCTTTTATTAGTCATGACCAAATATAATAGTCTCTTTTACTCTGCCAGGTGGAAGGAAAGAGAGAGACGAGCATTTCCAGGAAGTTAGCAAAGGTAGAAAGAAAGGAGCTTGGTGTGTTCATGAGACTGTGAGGGACACACTTGAACAGGATAAGGTTGCAAATAAATCCTGCAACACGTCAGATCACTGAGGCCTTGAAACAGAGGCAGAGGAGTTGACATTTACAACAATAACGAATTAGGAAGCAGGGCTACTCACTGACATGATAAAAAGTTACTTAAGGAAAATAATAATACCTTATCCAGTGAGTAGAGGACAGGAATGGTGCTAAACATCCTGTAGTGCACACAACCACTAAGAACTTTCCAGAGTGGTGATGAGAACAGAGAGATGAGACTGTTTCACACACACAAAGAAAATGACTTGTGGACCTGTTGAACTGCATACATAAAATGCAAAAAGGAAGAAAAATCAAATGCCTGAGTAACTGAAGAAAGTTGTGGGGGATACTGACCTAGATGGGAGAAAGTAAGTTGAGTTTGAAGAAAACTGTTGGCCTTGGAACATATTGAGGACATGTCACATTTTCTATACATACAATGAGCAGAAGTGACCTTAATATGCACAATAAAGGTTTGGAATTAACCATAGCCATATCTTCATCCTCAACAGAGCCATCAAAGAGCCAGACATGGCTGTGGAACTCCAAAGGTGAAGCTGAGAAACTATAACCAATGTGGAATCCTTTTTAGAAATGTCTGGCTTGGGGAGGAGAGGAAAAGGCTTAATATAATTGTATCTTTTAGAAAAAAAGATTCAAAATAAATTTATTTCATAATTTTTTCCAAATTGAGTGCAGCATATTCTTAATATACATGTACACATAAAGTAATTTGAATATATATCATATATAAAATTTATGTGTATATATAAATTTTAAAAATGTTCCTACTTTCAGCACGTACATAGGAATCTGTTTTTCTCACATTTCATTTGCTGACACTTCAGTAGGTCTTCTTTGCAGGCTTAGCTGATGCCTATCATGATGACCCTATTTCATTATACTCTTGAAATATATTCTCAGTTCTGGAAGGAAATGTGAAGTTATAGTCAATATATTTAGTTTGGCATATTCAGAACTACAGGATCTTGGAGATGAATGAGATATTTTATCTCATCAAGTGCAGTGGGTCATCCAGTGTTTGATTCCCCCCTGTGTTAATTTCTAGGACTGCTGTAACAAATTATCACAGACTTGGTGACTTAAAGTAGCAGATATTTATTCTCTCATAGTTCTGGAGGCCAGAAGTCTGAAATCAGGGCACAGAAAGCTCTAGGGGAGACTCTTTCCTTGCCTTCTCCAGCTTCTGGCTCCAGGCATTCCTGGGCCTGTAACTGTGTAACTCACATCTCTGCCTCCATCTTCATATGACCGTCTCCTTTTCTCTATGTCCCTCCTCTGTATGTCCCTTAGAAGGACAGTTACTGGATTTAGGGCCCAAGTGGATAATCAAAGATAGTCTAATCCCAAGATTTTTACCCTTTTTCCAAATAATGTTGCATTCACAGGTTGTGGGTTTCCAGATACGGACATGTTTGGCGGCCACCATTCAGCCACCCCAGGCCTCTGAATGCATAGTTAGTATTTTTTGTAGCTGTATTTGTTTTTGTTTTTATTTTTATTACACAGAAGGAGAGAGGAAGCAAAGGGACAGGGCCCAATATCGTCCCTCACAGCAGCCTCTGAGGCAAAGGTTTGCCTGGGTTAATTTTGAAAAGGCAGTTTTGGGGTTTGTGTTCAAGAAATTCTCCGGTCTGTCAGTCTCAATGCAAACAGCTTAAAATAAAAACCTCCCAGCTGTTCACCACGCAGGCATATACCACAAAATACAAAACAAACCTGTTTGGAAAATGCCTGACCTTAAAACAAGAGTGAGGCCTTAAAGATGCATGAAATACAGATTCTTCCAGAAATCAAGTTAGGCTATAACTTCACAAAACCAGAAGCACAGAATAACATTTCTGTGCTTAATAAAAGTCACTCAGTCATGTCTGACTCTTTGACACCCCAAGGACTATACAGTCCATGTAATTCTTCAGGACAGAATACTGAAGTGGGGAGCCCTTCCCTTCTCCAGGGGATCTTCCCAACCCAGGGGTTGAATCCAGGTCTCCTGCATTGCAGGAGGACGTGAGCCACAAGGGAAGCCCAACTGTAGAACTCCTAGCTAACAAAAGAGGGGGAAGATCACAGATGACAGGTTGGGGGTCCACTCACAACACCTGCCTCTTTTTGTTCTAAAGAGACTCATAACCTGGAGAGTAGAAAAGCAGCCTTGGGGGTGGGAGCAGAAGCTCAGTGATGGCGGCTCAGTCTCTGGAGAACAGAGAGTTGGCTCACTGTTTGCCTGCCTCTCTGCTTTTCCGGCTGATCTCTGCCAGTGCCTGGGATCCCGCCTCGCCCAGCGGCCCCCTTGCCAGGGCCCTTCTGCTGCTGAAGCCACTGCTGCCACAGCCCTTGGCACCACCTCCCCCTTGACCATGTCGATGATCTCATCAGGGAGTTGATGGTGTTGCTGTGGATACAGCACTCAGGCACCCACCATAATTTGTCCCTGTTCCTGGACGTGCACATCACCTCACTGCAAGTTGATGTCCATCCAGTTGTTGCAGCTCACCGGGTGCCCACTGTACACCTCCCCACTTTGGAGGTCCACCAACATTGGGTGGTTCTGAGCCACTTCCAGCAGCAACAAGGGGAACGTGGAGTCAGCAGGGACCAGGCTCCCTGGCCACTTCCACCAGAGCCGCTGCAGCTCATCATATGATTATTATTTGTTGCTCAGCCTCTAATTGCTGCCTCTACTCAAGATGGTTTAGGTTTTAACTAATTCTGTGGTGACATCGATTTTCCTGTAACTTTTTAACCATTTACTTTGGATTTTCCTGCTTGAAGCCATGAGAACAAACCAACCCCTATTCTCTCTGAAAGTCCTTCATTTGTCATCCATGAGACTTCTGTCCTCCAGGCTAAACACCACTGGTTCCTTCAACCATTTCTCTCAAAACTCCTATGTCTCCTGTTCTTCCAATCATCCTGGGTATTCTTCTCTAAAGGACCCAGAGAAAGACTACTGAATATATAACTGAAGACCCAATGCTGAGGTCATATCTCTTCCACTAAGTAGGTGACTGAGGCAGGATAGTTTTTTTTAAATAACAAAATCACTGGGCCACCCTACTTCACTGCATGCTTTATATAGTCAAATGAGATTATTACAAAACCTGTAAGAAACATAACCTTTTAGAAAGGTTCCCAGTTATTTATCTGTATACTTGTAAAAAGAAATTTTAACTCCCAGAACCGAAAATAAATCTGTCAGTATAGTCTGAGCCAGTACAAAGTGGTTGACACTAGCATGTCCCCTGGTTATCTGCTCTGTTTCTGTTAATACAGCCTGGAAGCAAATTAGTTTTATGGTACTTATGTCATAATTCTCCATTCACACTGAAATTACTATGTACTAAAGAGTGCTAAGCCATCTTCACAGATAATCTATTCATTGCTTTCTGATTCACTGATTTTTGCCATGTAGAATCAGTGAATTTTTATACAACTTGGCAATATAATTTAAATTGAAAAAGAATTTAATATTGTTCATTTTAATTGCATTTTTTTGTAAAGGTATAATAATAGAAAATATATAGTTGTTCCTCTAGTTATTTCATGTAATATTCCCTTAAGTGAGTTCTACTTGTGCTAAGAGCATTTTTCTTGTTGTACTTAAATGACCACATTCCTGTCTAAACCTGCAGTTTGCTAGTGAGATTCTCTATGTATATTGAATTAAAATGCCTTTGATTTGTATCTTATGTCCTGATGGTAATAGATTTTACCCTTTTAGATGGATTTCATTTTCCTGGATTGCTTGTTAGTAGGTCTATAAATCCATGTACTATGTGGTAGTTCAACATGACATGACCTTTTAAGAATTTGAAAGCAATATAAGATGTGAACTCTGTCCTAATAGTTGATCTGTCTTAAAATTTCCCTATTTGAATCTTTGGCTCTACTCACTCTTTAGATTTGTTTTAATGGTACATGCACACCTTGGGGCTCTCTCTTTCTATGAAGAAATCCCAATGAAGTAATAATGTCAATGTTATAACATCCATTTTTCAGGATTTAGAGGCTTGGTTTTCAGTGTATGCTTAATTCAATTTATTTTCCAACATTTGAAACAGTTTCTGCATTTATAACTTGAAAGTGGAGATATATTGTGGGTTTGGAGAGCTGTGCAGATGGTCTACATGTAGTGATTTATAGAATAACAGCTATACAGTATAGAGCTTGAAGACTCTAGTAGATTTCTTCAATATACCCCTGTGCTGGTATATCCTTTCAATTAGGTAGTTTCTTTGCAAGCTATTCCATACAAATTTGAATGATTCCCAGATACCCTGTAAAAGCCTGGTGTGTTACACTTTGCTTATCCTGACTTTGCTTTGCTATCATTTTGAATGCATTTCAATTTAGGGCCAAGCCATATGTCCTACTTTATTTTTTTATAGCTTCAATTAAATACAAAGCTACATCTTCTTGATGGGTGTATGAAGCATTTGGTGTTCCACTGCAGAGCATAAAGACAGTTCATGACCTGGCTCGCTCCCCAGTGCCTATAATTTTATAGTGCAGCGAATTTACCTTTTGGACACTATGATATCAGCAACTTGAGAATTTAATATAAGGCTTTAAATTCTGTTTCCTTTCTTTTATTTTCCCTAGAAAACAATATATCCTTCAAGCATTATGGAATGTATCTTTTTCTCAGACAGTTAAACCACAATTGAAATTAAAACTATCTAGTAATTTATTTATTTCTGTAAGATTAAAATAATCATGTATTGCAAAACCAAGGACAGTAAAGTTTCTTCTTGACCATATTTAAGTTGTGATTGATCTGTCTATAAAGAAATCTATTGCAGAGGTTAAAATGTATGATTTGTCTGGAGAATCAGGAAAAAATATGATAGAACATAGATACATGCTAACCTTTTCTTCTTCATTTGTAGGAGTGGAAAAAGGAAAATAGTGAAGGAAACTTACTCCCTAAAATAACTCCTCACCTATATAACGATCTATAGATCTCACGCCTTTGTCGCCTCAGTGAGTCAGGTTCAAATGGAAAGCTTTAGAAGAACACTATGGCATGAGTACATTGCCTTGAAGAAGTAACATCCAAATGGCACTCCATACACGTGTAAATGAATTTTTGATGAATTTTTGCTCACTGGTGCTGTTGATTTGACTAACCACCTCAGAAGAAACAGAAAGCTTATATATTGCTTTCAAGTGTGATTTTTTTTTTCTTAATTTAATAGAAGTTGAGATGTCAGATCCAAAGAGTTAAAGGAAAAAAATTCTAGGATCTTAATCTTAGGGTGGTAAGTTTATACTACATAAATATGAGACATAGGGGCCTCAGCTCCTTGAGATTGGTGGATCACAATCTTATTTATTAGTCCCTTGTTGCAAGAGACTTACTCAGTTCTTCCTTTGAAACAAAACTGCCATCATCCTGATCTGCCTAATGTTATGAAGATATTAAGATAATAGGTTGCAGTGACTGTGTAAGTAGCTTAGTCCAAATTTTCAGATATTTATGCTGTATCCAAGACGCTTCCACCTTTGTCAACCACCTGGAGTTGCTTTAGTCCAATTTTGGAAAACTTCTGACCCTGCTTTACCTTTTTTAGGTTTCCATTATACCCAAAAGGAGGAGAGAAGTTGCAGTTTGATTACGGTGTGTATCTTCTGAACAAAAATATAGCACAGGTAAGTAACCCTTCTGTGCTCATCTCCTACTTGGCACATGGCAGCCTGCTTTCTTGGATTACTAACCCTCTTTATGAATAAGTTCTACAGTGTACTCTTTTTTTATTTTTTTTTAATATAAATTTATTTATTTTAATTGGAGGCTAATTACTTTACAATATTGTATTGGTTTTGCCATACATCAACATGAATCCACCACAGGTGTACATGTGTTCCCCATCCTGATCCCCCCGCCCACCTCCCTCCCCATACCATCCCTCTGGGTCATCCTAGTGCACCAGCCCCAGGCATCCTGTATCCTGCATCGAACCTGGACTGGCGATTCGTTTCATATATGATATTATACGTGTTTCAATGCCATTCTCCCAAATCATCCCACCCTCTCCCTCTCCCACAGAATCCAAAAGACTGTTCTATACATCTGTGTCTCTTTTGCTGTCTCGCATACAGGGTTATCATTACCATCTTTCTAAATTCCATATACATGCATTACTATACTGTATTGGCGGAGAAGGCAATGGCACCCTACCTCAGCACTCTTGCCTGGGAAATCCCAAGGATGGAGGAGCCTGGTAGGCTACAGTCCATGGAGTCACTAAGAGTCAGACACGACTGAGTGACTTCACTTTCACTTTTCACTTTCATGCATTGGAGAAGGAAATGGCAACCCACTCCAGTGTTTTTGCCTGGAGAATACCAGGGACAGAGGAGCCTGGTGGGCTGCCATCTATGGAGTCGCACAGAGTCGGACACGACTGATGTTACTTAGCAGCAGCAGCAGCATACTGTGTTGGTGTTTTTCTTTCTGGCTTACTTCACTCTGTATAATAGGTTCCAGTTTCATCCACCTCATTAGAACTGATTCAAATGTATTCTTTTTAATGGCTGAGTAATACTCCATTGTGTATATGTACCACAGCTTTCTTATCCATTCATCTGCTGATGGACATCTAGGTTGCTTCCTACAGTGTACTCTTTTATTTAACTAGTTACAATGATAATACACAGTTCTTTTTTTGCCACAGTATTTTTCTGTGCCATTATAAATACTACAGAGAAGCAGTGGGTACAAATTGGATTCCTCTTGCTACACTCAGAAGCCTTTTACTGAATTGTTACTTGCTAGTAGGTTGTAATTGAATGTGTGGGCTTTATAACCTCTTACCTCTGCAGCTTGACTGGTAATAGCTTTCTTCTCACATAACTTTCTTCTCTTAGACCACTTCTAGGAACTCATTTTGCATAGGGAGTTGTTTATGGAATAAAAGTTTAGTGACTTTGGCAAGTCCCTAACAGTCTCCTCACCTGTTATCCAAGGCCCCAAAGAAAAGTCCAAGCACATGGTCCTTCCAGCCCATCTTGGGTTTTTGTGGCTCTTCCAATGTCATACCCATTCATATCTCACTTAATATCTTTCCATATGCCATAGAAAGGCTATCAGATGCTTGCGTTTGCATTTTCCTGAAACAAATATACCACATTTCCTTAGCACACATGGCTCTACTTCAAGAGGTAACATGCCATAAATTTTCTAATTGTAGAGTAAGATCAGCTTCGGTGCCTTGTTTTTATTCAGACATCCTTCCAGTTGGACTGTCACATGGAAGAGATCCCACTGTTTGGCTGTTATTTAAAGACATTATCAGCTGTATCCTCAGACCTTTCTTTTATATAGAAGCAATAAGTTTTATGATGTTTTTGTTTTTATGAGCTGAGTTGCATTTTATCCATATGATTCTAAAGACTCACTGAACGATTCCCATATTCATTTCTCGTGGATCTAGAATTATTCTTCCCTATGGTGTCTCCTTTGCCTTTCTTCCTGTCATCTAACTTCAGTTTAATGTTGTTTGTTTTTTTTAATTTGGTTTTTATTAGACTCTTAACTTTTCCAATACTGAATCAGATTTCTAGTTTTCAGTCATCGATTAATCATTTGCTTATAACCTCACACTCACACTGCTTTTACTGTTACTGCCATCCAACTCGTGTTCTTCATTCCAGACGCAAGCAGCCTTGCTCACAGCCTCTAGCCCATGACTCATCTTTCCATGTGCCATTCTTCCCACAACTGAAGCTTTCCCTCCCTCCGGTTTTGGCAGAAGAATATCTTGGTCTAAGAAACAGGACCTTAATTTCAAGTCTGTGTAGCTCACATGACTAATGACAGCTGTCGTACCATAGAGAAGGTAGTGCTTAGATGAAAACTGTCAAGCAGTGGCCAGACTAAGGATGCATTAAGGGAGAAGAGATCTAAGTAAATTAGAGAGCACCTCCAGTGAAGTCAGCCAAGGTGGAAAAGAGCATGTGGACACTGGGGTCCAGAGTCTGGGAGTCAGGATGTCAGGAAGGTTGTCCTCATTTAGCAGAATTAAATTCTGATCTGAGTTCAGAGGTTCTTCTCTCTTTGCCCTCTTTTCTGTTTTTTGCCTTAAACGTGTAAGGCCTAAGTCAAGAGTCTTTTAGAAGTTTCCAGGTGAAACCTACTCCTAATTAAGGCTAGGGCTGAAATGCCTGGATTTCCTCATAAATCCCAGCTTCAAACACACACATGTGCACGCACACATGCACGCATGCACACACACACACACTTAATTCTTCTCAGGTCCAATAGGAATGGCAAAGTGAGGTGTAAAGGGGGTGCTAAGAACAGCCTCCTTTGAGAACAAGACCAAGAGGGAGGCTGACTAGGTGCAGTGGAAAACTGGGGACAGCCAGCCCTCTTCATCAGACTCTGCTCCAGCACTGTTTGGGCCTCACTTTAGAGCACTTCTAATTTTATCCTTAACTGAACTAAAGCCACAAGTATGCTGAGCTAGTTTTATTTCTTTGTTTAAAAAATGGATCATTTCTACTAATTTTGTATCTTCTACAACTTTATACTCTGAGATTCAGAGAGTAGTACATTTGTGTGTGTGTTTAATGGGTTAACCACTCTGATTCCATAGGGAGCAAGTATCTTGCTCTCTAGTGTTTTTTCATCACTGTTAGGCAGTTTTAAAAGGAGACGACAATAAACTTCTTATAAACAGACTTTCTTAGGTTTCATAGTTCATTCATGAGGCCTCTTCTGAACATTTAGAAAGAAACTTTCAACAAATTTGTGACCTTCACCTTTTTTCACGTTAACGCCATTTTGTCTTTAGCCTTACTACCATCACTTTCTTACATTTCAGCTTTTAAGAATTCATAGAACCATAATTATTATGGCTCCTAACCAGGTATTATATTAATAAGATACTTCCAACTTGTGAAGGTTAATTTTATATGTATATATACACACACACACATACATACACCAATACATGTTGTCAAAGGGGAGTTTGTCTTCTCAGCCAGTCTCACTCACACCCCATCTCTAGAGATGTGAGCAAATCATACTATTAAAATGGCCCCACCTCAGTAATTTATAAGCCACGTTGGTGGAGGTGGATGAAAGCACTGGCACGTGTTAAAGTGCCAGAGAAAAAGGAGTGAAGTCATTCAATACTGCATCCATAACTTGGTTGAGGGTTTGAATAGTCAATAGGACCTTTCATCACAACCAGAAGTAGTAGTAAAATCACTTTTTTTGGTAGAGGAAATGACAGAATATAGTAATATTTGTTACTTCAGTATTTGGGATCGTTCCAGCCCAAGTTTTGAAAGCCCAAGCTTAGAAAGACAGGCCTTCAAGTAGAAATCCTCAAGTGTTGTTTGAAGAGCTGAGAGGGTTGGTAAGGCCTGCCTGCCCTCTTCCTGTCACTGCTGTCTAAAGGGGTGTGTGTGTGCAGGGTTGGTGTTAAAAGTGAATAACGCAAAGTGCCTTGTTTTTAACACCATTTACTAATATTTTTCAAGTGCCAGCCCCTTTGGTTGGAAATAGTCTTCCCTCTTGGGCAGCCTGTAACACTATAGAAATGGACCTGGCAAAATTGAGGTACGGTGTAATTAACATGGTTTAAGAAACCAGCTCCTGCCATAATTGTCAGTAAGTTTATAAGGAGATTATATTAGTATTTGTGTATAGCACAGTAGTTTGCTTTTAGTTCCCAGAGTAGTAAATCAAAAATTATAATATTTTTTGGAGAGCTTTACAGTCTATAATATACATATATATATTAATTATCCAAGTGACCCTTGTCATCACCCTGCACAGTGAAAAGGGCAGCATTTGATCCAGCATTTCCACTTTGGGGTATTTGTCCAAAGAAAATGAAAACACTAACCTGAAAATCTATTCCCCCTCATGTTTACTGCAGCATTATTTAAAATAGCTCCTCTGCCCATGGGATTCTCCAGGCAAGAATACTGGAATGGGTTGCCATGCCCTTCTCCAGGGTATCTTCCGAATACAGGGATCAAACCTGGGTCTCCTGCATTGTGGACAGATTCTTTATCATCTGAGCCACCAGGGGAGCCCATTTAAAATAAGACATGGAAATTACTTGTGTCCATCAGTGGATGACTGGATAAAATGTGATATGTGTACACACATTCACACACACACACTAGAATATTATTCAGCTATGAAAAGAAGGAAATCCTGCCATTTGCAACAACAGGGACTGACCTTGAGGGTATTATGCTAAATGAAATAAATAGCATATGATCTCACTTGTACATGAAATCTGAATTAACAACAACAACAAAAAAAGCCCAAATTCATAGATAAAAAGAACATATTATGTGGTGGTTGTCACAGGTGAGGGTAGGAGGTGGCAGAACTGGGTGAAGGTTGTCAAAAGCTACCAACTTGCAGTTATAAAGTCAGTCAGTCCTGGGGATGTAATGTATAATAGAGCATGTTGACTACAGTTAATACCATATTGTATATTTGAAAGTTGTTGGGAGGGCATATCTTAATAATTTTCACCACAGGGAAAAAAAAAGTTTGCTACTCTGTGTGGTGATGGATGTTGACTTATTGCTGTGATCATTACACAATATATACATATACTGAATCACTGTGTTATATACCTGAAACTAATATAATACTATATATCCCAATATATTATGGGAGGTGAACTAATAGATTAAATGTGGGAGACTGGAGAAAAGGAGTAATCGAGAATGACTCCTAGGTTTTGTATGTGAGCAGCTAGACTATGAAAATGCTGTTTATTGAGATGGAGAAGGGTCCAGGAGTCAGGGTTTGGGAGAACCAAAAGTTCTACTTTGGAAATGTTTAACTTGAGTTGCCTTTTAGAAAGCCAAGTAGAGTCCTGAAGTAAGCAACAGGATATATGAGTCTGGAACTTAGGGTGGGAATTAGTACTAGATGTACAGATTTGGTCATCATCAATATAAAGGTGATGTCTAAATTCATGGTACCAGTGTGATCAACCAGGAAGAGAGTGCAGCGCTAGCTCCAAAGAGAGAGACAGGTACAGACAGAAGCGTACAGAGGGATTTAGCCCTGGGAATTCTGATTTAGAAGTTTAGAGGAAGATGAAACAGCAAAGACTGAGAGGAATGGCCAGTTGGATAGAGGGAAAACCAGGAGAAAGTAATAATTTGGTAACTAAGAGAATTTCTGGAAAGAAAGAGTAATCATCTATATGAAATCCTCCTATGAGATGAAGTATCCAGTGGACTTGGAAACATAGAAGTCATTGACAAGAGCATTTTCATTAGAGGAGTAGAAGAGTGAATAGGAAGTGAGGAAGTGACACTGATTGTAGAAAGCCCTTCTGAGGTGTTTTTTTGAAGTGAGATAGATGGGTTCATAATTGGAAAAGATTGTATGTTAAAGGGAGATTTTTTTATTTTCTTTTTTTTTAATTTGGTTTTGGAGGGATGTGGAACCTTTTTGGTGTGTTTTCTTTTTTTAAGATGGGAAATATCAAGGCATATTTATATGGTAATGTGAGTGATCAAATGAAGACAGAAATTGCCAATACAAAATAAAGAAGGAATAGTTGAAGAAGTAATGTCAAGAATGTCCTTGATAAAGCAGTAAAAGTTTTATTGTATTAAATGTTGACCCTTGAGTACATATTTTTAAAATATTCTGTGTGATAGAAAGGGAAATAGGCATAAAACACTTGTACAATTGAGTTGCTAACTAAACTAGCTGATTTTTTTCATGGAGCAATATTTTGAAAGATTGTCTAATAAACAGCCAACTGTACAGACTTAGGTATTTGGCAGACATTGTTTTCAAAAATGAATGAGGTGAGCGTTTCAAAGGAAATTAACTGATGATGAAATTCAAGATTTTGAATGAAAATAGTATGTTGGGAAACTTGCATTTGCCACCATAACATTGACAGCTTCCCATTTCTTAAAGATGTTTTTGGTGAAGTTGGTAGCAATACTTAACGGATGAGATTTTGAAATATTTTATAATAAACGTATAAGCTTTGAAAATCTATATAACTCAATGAGCCAGTATTTTCAAAATGACCAGTGTATGTTGCTCTGAAGTCATGGACAGGTGAAGATCTCTTCACAGTGCAAAAAGCCTAATGGATTTTATTTAACAGATGCAAAAAGTATATTGATAAGGCTTCAGATTCTATATTGCTGCTGCTGCTGCTGCTAAGTCGCTTCAGTCGTGTCTGACTCTGTGCGACCCCATAGATGGCAGCCCACCAGGCCCCACCGTCCCTGGGAATCTCCAGGCAAGAACGCTGGAGTGGGTTGCCATTTCCTCCTCCAATGGATGAAAGTGAAAAGTGAAAGTGAAGTCGCTCAGCCGTGTCCGACTCTTAGCGACCCCATGGACTGCAGCCTACCAGGCTCCTCTGCCCATGGGATTTTCCAGGCAAGAATACTGGAGTGGGGTGCCATTGCCTTCCTAACCTTTAAAAAACTACTACTTGTTAAGTATGGAGATAGTATCAGAGAAGAATATCTACAGTTGTCTGGAAAAGGCTGTTAAAATTCTCCTTTCTCGCCAAATTACATTTTCTCATGAAACAACATGTGGTAACAAAATGAATGCAGAAGGATATATGAGAATGCAGCTGTCTTCTGTTAAGGCAGGCATTGCAAGAGACTTGCAAAAATGTAACATGATGTCACTCATCTCACTAAATTTCTTTCTTTGAAATTATGCTTGTTTTTCATTAAAAGTGTTATTTATATTAACAAATAATAGATTTATTTTATTAAAGTGAATTAATAATATTTAAATGCTTTTTCAATTTTAACTTTTAATATAGTAAATATTTATATATGGACCTATTTAAACAAAAGCTTTTGGAGGTCCTCAATTTTAAGAGAGTAAAGGGATCTTGAGAGCAAAAATGTTGAGAACCACTGTCCCAGAAACCTCAATTGCTCATAGTCTGATAAACCAAGGCACATTTGTCAGTTCTCCAAGTGTAGAAACATTATATAAGAGACCTCAAATTTGGAATTCCAGTAATATGTGCAGTACAAGTCATCAGATCAGCAGCTCTCAGTGGATTCTCCTCTGTTGCTTTTGCTTTTGGGTTTTCTTAAAGCCAGGCTTCTTCTCTTCTTTCTTGAATGTCCAAGGAAACTTAAGAGTGTGGGTGTAGTTTACAAATACTAACCATAATATACACTTGTATTGACTTCAATGGCATTTGGTATACTTACACGTGTGATTCTCATTTCATACTCAGATCAGATCAGATCAGTCGCTCAGTCGTGTCCGACTCTTTGCGACCCCATGAATCGCAGCACGCCAGGCCTCCCTGTCCATCACCAACTCCCAGAGTTCACCCAGACTCACGTCCATCGAGTCAGTGATGCCATCCAGCCATCTCATCCTCTCTTGTCCCCTTCTCCTCCTGCCCCCAGTCCTTCCCAGCATCAGTCTTTTCCAATGAGTCAACTGTTCGCATGAGGTGGCCAAAGTACTGGAGTTTTCAGCTTTAGCATCATTCCTTCCAAAGAAATCCTAGGGCTGATCTCCTTCAGAATGGACTGGTTGGATCTCCTTGCAGTCCAAGGGACTCTCAAGAGTTTTCTCCAGCACCACAGTTCAAAAGCATCAATTCTTCGGCGCTCAGCCTTCTTCACAGTCCAACTCTCACATCCATACATGACCACTGGAAAAACCATAGCCTTGACTAGATGAACCTTTGTTGGCAAAGTAATGTCTGTGCTTTTGAATATGCTGTCTAGGTTGGTCATAACTTTCCTTACAAGGAGTAAGCATTTTTTAATTTC
>NW_011494823.1:867827-888664 GCF_000754665.1 Bison bison bison | reverse complement strand
TAATTTCATGGCTGCAGTCACCATCTGCAGTGATTTTGGAACCCAGAAAAATAAAGTCTGACACTGTTTCCACGGTTTCCCCATCTATTTCCCATGAAGTGATGGGACTGGATGCCATGATCTTCGTTTTCTGAATGTTGAGCTTTAAGCCAACCTTTTCACTGTCCACTTTCACTTTCATCAAGAGGCTTTTGAGTTCCTCTTCACTTTCTGCCATAAGGATGGTATCATCTGCATATCTGAGGTTATTGATATTTCTCCTGGAAATCTTGATTCCAGCTTGTGTTTCTTCCAGTCCAGCGTTTCTCATGATGTACTCTGCATATAAGTTAAATAAGCAGGGTGACAATATACAGCCTTGACATACTCCTTTTCCTATTTGGAACCAGTCTGTTGTTCCATGTCCAGTTCTAACTGTTGCTTCCTGACCTGCATACAAATTTCTCAAGAGGCAGGTCAGGTGGTCTGGTATTCCCATCTCTTTCAGAATTTTCCACAGTTTATTGT
The DNA here is from genome assembly GCF_000754665.1 of Bison bison bison. Taxonomy (NCBI): domain Eukaryota; kingdom Metazoa; phylum Chordata; class Mammalia; order Artiodactyla; family Bovidae; genus Bison; species Bison bison. The sequence goes on along the minus strand of NW_011494823.1, from coordinate 888,157 downwards.
GACCCACACAGTCAAAGGCTTTGGCATAGTCAATAAAGCAGAAATAGATGTTTTTCTGGAACTCTCTTGCTTTTTCCATGATATAGCAGATGTTGGCAATTTGATCTCTGGTTCTCTTCCTTTTCTAAAACCAGCTTGAACATCAGGAAATTCACGGTTCACATATTGCTGAAGCCTGGCTTGGAGAATTTCATACTCTGTGAAGTACATTGACCAGGTCTATCTTTAAGAAACTGACAAACAGAATTCAAGATCAAATCTTCTGAGGACAGATCTAACAATAGCCCGCTTTGTTTCTTCTTCTTTTTTCCTTTTTAATGTGGGTCTTATAACAATCTATGAGGTGAATAAGACATGGACAGTTATCTGCCTTTTACATATAAGACCCCTGAGATCAGGAATTCAGTAGAAGAACTAGGATTAGATCCTGGAGATTTCATGACCTCTCTTCTTTCTATCCTATTAACTCTCTTTTTTCTCAGTTTACTTTTAAGACTTCATAGAAAGTAAAAGTAGCTTCTCCTTCCAAAAACAGTTGGAAATTTCTGTTCTGCCAGGGACATAGTCTTTCTGTAAGACCTGACTACTCATGGGGCCCACAGTGCAGAGCTATTTAGAAGGGATCAGTGCCAGTTTATCCAGCGGCTTAAATTCACGTCTCTTTCTTTAACATACAGTTCAATGTATATGACACATGAGGAGAAAATGCTTTTTTATTTTCTTAATTCTTCTTGGAATTAAGAATTTAAATTCCAAGAATATTTTAATAGTCAAAATACCACCCACCCCCCCACCCCTGCCACTGCCTACAAAATTGCCAGTAACAGAGTAGAAACTTTTTAAATCCTGTATCTTAAAAAATAAACAACAATTTACTGAGATACAATTCACAAACCATACAACTGACCCATTTAAAATACAATTCAATGTCTTTTTAAAAAAAAATTCAACTAATTATGCAACTATCACCACAGTCAGTTTTAGAATGTTTTCGTTGCCCGTAAAGAAACCCTGTACTCATTTGTAGTCACACCCTGTTCCTGTAAGACTTCCAACCCTAGGCAGCCACCATTCTACTTCTGTGTCTCTTCTGAACATTTCATGGAATAGAATAAAATATGTGGTCTTTGTGACTGGTTTCTTTCCCTTAGGATAGGTTTACAGTTCATCCATGTTGTAGCATGCATCAGTCTTTGCTTTTTATTAACAAATCATTTTGGCAGTTCAAAGATGTATATGGATATACCACATTTTATTCATCCATTCATCAGTTGATAGACGTTCGGATTGTTTATAGTTTGGAGCTATTATAATAATGCTACTATGAGTACGCATGTACAAGTTTTCTGTGGGGACATGTTTAGAGTGGAGTTGCTGAGCCATATGGTAACTATGTTTAACATTTTGAGTAACTGCTAGACTGTGTGCTAAAAGCAATTACACCATTTTACATATCCACCATCGATGTATTAAAATTCCAATTTCTGTCACTTTTATTACAGCCTCCTACTGGGTATAAAGTGGTATCTAATTGTGGTTTTGATTTGAATTTCCCTAAAAGCTAATGATGTTGAGCATCTTTTCACGTGCTCATTGGACATTTGTGTATCTTCTTTGGAGACATGTCTGTTTAAACCCTTTGCCCATTTTTAAATTGGGTAATTTGTCTTTATTCTTGAGTTTAAGAGATCTTTATATAATTTAAATAAAAGTCCCTTCTCAGATGTATGATTTGCAACTATTTTCTTCCATTCTGTAGGTTGTCTTTTTCACTCTGTTGATAGTGTCTGTCGAAATACAGACATCTTTAGTTTCAGTGAAGTCCAGTTTTATCTACTTTTTCTTTTCTTGCTTATGCTTTTGATGTCATTTCCAAGAAACCTTAGCCCAAGTACTTTCAGGTTTTCTTCTGTGTTGTTTCAACTTGTGCATTTAGGTCTGTGGTCCATCTTGAATTAATTTTTTTGTGTAGTGTAAGGAAGGGGTCTAACTTCATTCTTTTCCATGTGAATATTCATTTAGCCCAGAAAAATTTGTTGAAAAGACTACTCGTACCCATTGAATTATCTTGGCACCTTTGTTGAAAATTAATTAACTGTAAGGACTTATATCTGAACTCTAAATTCTATTTCAATAATCTATATGTCTGTCCTTTAGATTTATATGTATACCTGTGGCAGATTCATTTTGACATTTGGCAAAACTAATACAATTATGTAAAGTTTAAAAATAAAAATAAAATTAGGAAAAAAAAAATAATACATTCCAATTGTAGAAATTTTTTAAAGTATGAAAGAAGATAGAAGAGCAGAATTTTTAAAATAGTCTACAGCTTACATGTACCTTCATTTCAAACTTTTTTGTCTTTTCCTTTATAGTTGGGATAGAATTATATATAGTGCTCAACATCTTTTTCCTTTGTTGACACAAGCATTTTGCCAAACCATTAAAAGCTCTCTCAGTATTTTTAATATGTAATATTAGGGGATCTTCCCGACCCAGGGATCGAACCCAGGTCTCCCGCATTGCAGGCAGACTCTTTAACCTCTGAGCCACCAGGGAAGCCCTGTGTGCATAGTGTGCATATTATAATATATAATTCATTTAACTGTTCCTCTAATCTTGGACATTTGTTCTTCCCTGTTTTTCTTTTCTTAAATATTAAGTTACCCTATTAGCACTTAAAGGTGTCTTACATATACATATATGGTCTTGTAGAGTGATGTTTTCAGTTATAATAGATTACAGTAAGGTCGATATTAAAACTCTTTATTGTGACAGAAATCCTATCTCTTAAGATTTTCCTTGGGCTTGACATTGTTTCATGTAAATCAGTTCAGACTTAAGCTTCATACTGCTGTGGACAAAGCAGATTTTCAGTCATATCCTCAGTTTGAAAGATGATAATGATGAACTCTACTCATAAGTGTTCCTTGGTGGGCTTTGTTTCTTTTTAATAGTAGAACCATCACATTTTCATATTATGTATGTAGTATCAATCACATATCTGAATGAGCTGTGCAAGGCCTATGAGAGGCTGATTTTATCCCCAAGATGTTTATATTCAGGAAGAAAAATATGCACACTATGTAAACCGTACAAGGCATGCAGATCCCTGTCAGAGGAGGAGTTCTTGTCCAAGTGTGGTTCTGGCTCAGCGGGGAGAGCCCCACACACGTGGATGTGTGTTCCACTGAGCGGGTGAACTTGGGCATGCCCCTCCACTCCCTTCTCTCTGTAGAGACTGGGCGCGTCCCATAGGATCGTTGCAGGGACAAGAAACAGTGAGGGTTAAGTTTGTAGCTCAGGCATCATCTACAGAAAGGGCACACGATAAATAGCAGCTACCATTTTTTGTTCTTTCTGTTGTCATTATTCTTGTTAGGCTGCTACGGGAACGCTTCAGTAGAAAGATTCGGCACCTGAACTGGAAATTCAAGGAAGGAAGCCTCTGGCTAGTGAGAGGGGAGGAGGGGCAGAGGTGCAAAGGAAGGCTGTTTAAGGTGTATCAAGGCCAACCTGGCTGGAATAGGTCACCTGACTAGTGGGGAAGGAAAGGTGTTTTTGGTTGACCACACTCAGCCCTAGCACCATACTGTTACCAGTTGTTGTACTTGGAACTGAAACTGGTCCGTGTGAGCTCCCTAGGCATGTGTAGTAAACACTTATTGAAAGAATGAGTGGTGAATGCATCAACTAGGAGATTGTTCTTTCCTCCTTAAGACTGACAGGTAATGAACTTATTTCTATTTAAATATGTGTGTATTTAAATATATATTTAAATATATCTTGACTTATCGCTAAATGGAAGCTTTACTTGAAGTAGAAAGTGTATATAGTTTTTTCAGAAGCTCCATTCTGTATTTAAGGGATCACATACTACCTTTATATACTTGCAAGTGATTGATTAAAAGTTCTTGTATTAATTTTTTTAAAGAATCATGTTGACAACCAGTTTACTAAACATTTTTAATGATGTATTGACTTTGATCACTGAACTTTGAAATGCTGAGAGTGATAAATTAACAAGATAAAATAATTTGCTTTTTCATCAGTTGGACATTTTCTCATATTTTAAACCGAAACTAGAAACCCAATGCCAAAAATATCCAAATGAGAAATAAAACAGTTTTAACTTGTACTCATATAGCTTACTTTACTTATATTACCTCTTTTGTCCTTTATAAAGGCCTAAATTGTTAGTATTATTATCTGCATTTTACATTTAGATAAACTGAGTCTCTGAATAGCAAGCAAAGAAATTCAGACCCTAATCATCTGACTTGTAAGTTCAGGGGATCGTACTTGCTGCCTTTCTTTTATCAGACAGAAAGAAACATTAAATAACAGGCTTCCCTTTTGTCTGAGGCCACCTAAGAGCCAAGTATAAGTTTAGCACTTCATTTGGTTTAACATCTTTTATACCTTCTATCTCCTCTTTTGTCCTAGTTACTAAAAATTCACTTTAGCTCCTTATTTTGCATATTTTAATATTTTAAGCAGGTAAATTATTTTCTTTAATTAAAGAAATAGATTGCTTATTCAGTAATGATGTGAGCCTTTTCCAAGACACCACTATGAGTGACATTGTTGCTGGGAGAAAAATATTTAAAGAATGAACTTCAGTTGAAATGAAATACATAATGCTTAGTTCAGAGAAGGTAGAATATAAATTGTAACTATTTTTTATGGCTAAGCCTCATGAAATGAATTACGAGAAATAATATATATGAAAAGTGAATTTGGTCTGATTTTAGTTGGCATCAAAAAGACCATCGTAGGTTTAAGCTTTTTAAAGAAAAGAACTTCAAAAAATCGTTATATGTAAATTTTGGTATCTACTAGAGAAAAGCATTTTAAAATATGCTGATTTGGGTTTCCAGGGAGGATAAAATTAGTACCCTAATTAGTGTAAATTTACTAAGGGAAAGGTCAAAATCCTAGAATGAAATGAATAAAGTGCAGCATAGTTGAATATTTAAGAGCAAGTACTATGGATTTAGATTACAAAGTTCAAATGCCCATTTATCACTTTAGCTATATGATTTTAGATAAGTTACTTAATCTCTCTGTGTTTCAGTGTCTTTATCTGTAAAATAGGGATAATAATACCTACAATTATAATTCCCATCTCTTAGAGTTGTTATAAAGTTGTAAAAAAGTTGTATATAAAGTTGTTTTAAAGCATTTAGAATAGTGCCCGAAACACATTTTAGAATAGTGCCTGAAACAGGGTAAGTAGTAAAAAAAAAAAAAGTGCTTGCAAAATAAATAAAATGCAAAGTGCAGTGTAATCCTTGTGACCAAGAAATTCCAGGCTCCACAAATACGAAATGAAGTGAAGCTGTATGGAAGTGGATTACAAGCTAAATGCAAGTTAAAAAGTAAAAGGGTAGGGGAGTTGCCTTTTTAGCTGCATCAGTGAGAATACTGCTATAGGGAAGGAAAATTCAGATAATTTGTTCACTCTCAATGTAGTGAGCTTTTAGTTGTTTCAAGTTAAGGCAATACTTTTCCTTTTTTTTTTTTTTCCAAAATAGAAGTAACTTTTCAAATCATACAAATGATTCAATCTCAGGATGAATTTATTTTTAAAATACACAAAAGTATTAAGGAAAAAAATTAAACCACTTTTGATTCTATTACTCAGAGATAAGTATTATAGTATTTTGGTGATCAGCTTTCCAAACATCTATGCAAATATACATGCCTAAATGAAACAGGTAAAATTTCCATAAACAGTGTCACATTGTGCATTCTGTTGTATGTCTTACTTTTTTCATTCAGTATATTGTGAAGATAGTTTCATATTGATGAATACAGTTGTATAAGATCTTGTTGTCCACACTGCACTCTGTTTGTGGACATTAGCAGTAGATTTCCAAGATTTGCCTGTTATGAACCACATTATGGTGAGAGAAGCATCTATCTTCTTAGATATACCTGTGTTCAGTTATTCCCTTAAGTATCAAATTGCTAGGTCAAAAAATACATAAATTTTAAAGTTTGAGTTTTTTATCCTCTTGCCAATGTTGTTTGTTATTAATCTTTTTTAATATGAGAGAAGAAACATAATATCTCTACCTTTATTTGTAGCTCTGATTATTAGTGAATGTTACGTTCAGGCATTTCATATAACTTTTTAAATACTGGGTTGGTTAAAAAAATTGGGGTTTTCCCATAAGATGGGTACAGGAAACCCAAATGAACTTTTTGGCCAACCCTATAAATATATATATTTCATTCATATAAATATATATATATACATTTTCTGTTTAAAGTTCTTTGGTGAATCACCAATACCTTTTGATAAATATGGCTTGTAAAAAAAATTATGGGTAGACTGTAGAACTCCCAAAATAATATAAGAAAATAATACATAGGCCTTACAAGTGAGGGTGAGGAATTCACTGAGTCACAAATTTGTGTCAGTTTTTCTCTGTTTTAACCTTCTTTCTTCCCCCAGTCCTCTCTAGGAGTGTCAGTTCCCCTGCTGTATAAAAAGCAGTCCATGGCAGTTAGGACAAAGGCTGGACTGAAGACAGCTTTTAGAAGAAGCATTTAAAATCCCAGCTCCTGCTGTCTAACTCATTTCTTCACTGTTTTCCTCTCCTTGGCACTTCTCATCTGCTCTAACATACTTCTCTTCTTTCATCTGAGTCCTGTGACTGGTATAATGACTTCTATTTCCTCTCTTGGTGTTTCTGTGGCTCCAAGCATTGCTGGTTGATCACTTACTGTATATCAGGTGCTGGGTTGGGCATTGAGGAGGTAAGGGTGAATAGGACTCTATTCTTAAACCTGGTTTACCCTCTAGCCAGGGTGACATTACAGTGTATTACACTAACAGGAGAGTAGATGTGTGTGTAGATCTGTATATCCTGTTGGTGTATTACACTAGATAAATGTGTAAAGTTCTTTGGGAAATACAGTTGTTGTTTTTTTTCTTTTAATTATCACCTTCAAGCTTTTTGACTTAACCCCAACATGATCAGAAAGATTTTAAGATTCTCTAAGATATAATTTACAAGCAGCATATGTTGGTAATTTTGTTTATAGAAAATAAGCAGAGATTTACAGAGTACCATGCCATATAAATAATGGGTCAATGTAAGTCAAGTACAAGATGAATTTATAATAATGATGATAATACCACCATATATTTGAGTAGTGCTTTGTAGTTTTCCAAAGGGCTTTCACACAAACAGCTCATAATTGATCCTCACAATATCTTCTCTGAAGTAGAGTTAATAAGAATTTTCAACTTTAAGAATTTCTTCTTAGGAACTCTATCATAAGGAAATAATTCTAACTTCCTGGAAACAGTTAAAAGACATTTATCATACTGAAAACAACTGTCTAGGGGTAAGTTAGATAAACTGAGAAACATCCATAGTCATTAAAACTTTTATGAAGATTAGATAATACCAAAGGATTCATTTGTTATTAGTGAAGAAAGGAGGATAGAGAGTTGAATACATATAACACAATTACAATTATTAAAATAAAAACTTTAAAGATACCAAACATTTACCCTTTCTGGAGGGGTAAGAAAACTGCCCAGATGTATGCTAAAATTGTGTTACATGCTTATCTTATGGGAGTGTTGCTACTTGATAATCGTGGTGTTGTCTAAGGTTTAACCCTAGTCTCAGTGTCCTTATTTATATAATGGGGCTCACAAAACTCAACAGAACATGGTCTTTGACTTGTTTTTCTAAACAGCTTTAAAACATTTTTGTGTCCCCACTGTGTTCACATGTATAGATGATGGTTATATCTCTTTCTTTCCAGACTGCTTTGCAAGGCAGTTTAGTGTCTTAGGAAGAGCTCTAGTATGCTAACCTCTAAGCAAAGAATCGCCTCCCAGTTATATTACGCAAGTCTCTTAATCTTTATAAGCTTTAGATTCTTTTATTAATAAAATAAGGAAGTTGAAATAAATAACCTCTTCATTTCATCTGGAAATTCTTTGATTCCTCCCAATCTGGTTTTGAGCACATGCATGATTTAAAAAAAAAAAAAGCACAATAAATTAGTTAGGTAGAGGTGATGAGAGTGTAAACTGATAAAATCATTTTAGAAAACACTTTGGTATTTTCCAGTGAAACTGAAGACATACATATGAGAATGTTTTTGACATCACTGTTCATAATAGCTGAAGACTGGAAATGAGTTGAAAATCTGTCACCAATATGTTTACCCTTAATCATGATATATTTCTATGATGGAGTACTGTGCAGGCTTGAAATCATAATTATATGCAGTAATAAGGATGAATTTCACAAACCTAATGTTGAGAGACCCCATGAACAGTATGAAAAGGCAAAAAGATAGGACACTGAAAGATGGACTTCCCAGGTCAGTAGGTGCCCAAATTGCTACTGGAGATCAGTGGAGAAATAACTGCAGGAAGAATGAAGAGACAGAGCCAAAGCAAAAACAACACCCCGCTGTGGATGTGACTGGTGATAGAAGCAAGGTCCGATGCTGTAAAGAGCAATATTGCATAGGAACCTGGAATGTCAGGTCCATGAATCAAGGCAAATTGGAAGTCATCAAACAGGAGATGGCAAAAGTGAACATCAACATTTTAGGAATCAGCAACCTAAAATGGACCGGAATGGCTGAATTTAACCCAGATGACCATTATATCTACTAGTATGGGCAAGAATCCCTCGAAGAAATGGAGTAGCCATCATGGTCAACAAAAGAGTCTGAAATGCAGTACTTTAATACAGTCTCAAAAACGACAAAATGATCTCTATCCATTTCCAAGGCAAACCATTCAATATCACAGTAATTCAAGTCTATGCCCTGCCCAGTAATGCTGAAGAAGCTGAAGTTGAACGGTTCTATGAAGACCTACAAGACCTTTTAGAACTAACACCCAAAAAAGATGTCCTTTTCATTATAGGGGACTGGAACGCAGAAGTAGGAAGTCAAGAAACACCTGGAGTAACAGGCAAATTTGGCCTTGGCATATGGAATGAAGCAGGGCAAAGGCTAATAGAGTTTTGCCAAGAGAACGCACTTATCATAGCAGATACCCTATTCCAACAACACAAGAGAAGACTCTACACATGGACATCACCAGATGGCCAACACCGAAATCAGATTGAGTATATTCTTTGCAGCCAAAGATGGAGAAGCTCTATCCAGTCAGCAAAAACAAGACTGCGAGCTGACTGTGGCTCAGATCATGAACTCCTTGCTAATTCAGACTTAAATTGAAGAAAGTAGGGAAAACCACCAGACCATTCAGGTATGACCTAAATCAAATCCCTTACCATTATACAGTGGAAGTGAGAAATAAATTTAAGGGGCTAGATGTGATAGACAGAGTACCTGATGAACTATGGATGGAGGTTCGTGACATTGTATAGGAGACAGGGATCAAGACCATCCCCAAGAAAAAGAAATGCAAAAAGGCAAAATGGCTGTCTGAGGAGGCCTTACAAATAGCTGTGAAAAGCAAAGGAGAAAAGGAAAGATATACCCATTTGAATGCAAAGTTCCAAACAATAGCAAGGAGAGATAAGAAAGCCTTCCTTAGTGATCAATGCAAAGAAATAGAGGAAAACAATAGAAGGGGAAAGACTAGAGATCTCTTCAAGAAAATTAGACATGCCAAGGGAACATTTCATGCAAAGACGGGCTCAATAAAGGACAGAAATGGTATGGACCAAACAGAAGCAGAAGATATTAAGAAGAGGTGGCAAGAATACACAGAAGAACCATACAAAAAAGATCTTCATGACCCAGATAATCACGATGTTATGATCACTCACCTAGAGCCAGACATCATGGAGTGCGAAGTCAAGTGGGCCTTAGGAATCATCACTATGAACAAAGCCAGTGGAGGTGATAGAATTCCAGCTGAGCTATTTCAAATCCTAAAAGATGATGCTATGAAAGTGCTGCCACTTAGTATGCCAGCAAATTTGGAAAACTCAGCAGTGGCCACAGGATTGGAAAGGTCAGTTTTCATTCCAATCCCAAGGAAAGGCAATGCCAAAGAATGCTCAAACTACCACACAATTACACTCATCTCACACGCTAGTAAAGTAATGCTCAAAATTCTCCAAGATAGGCTTCAGCAATACTTGAACTGTGAACTTCCAGATGTTCAAGCTCGTTTTAGAAAAGGCAGAGGAACCAGAGATGAAATTGCCAACATCCACTAGATCATCAAAGAAGCAAGAGAGTTCCAGAAAAATATCTCTTTCTGCCTTATTGACTATGCCAAAGCCTTTGACTGTGTGGGTCACAACAAACTATGGAAAATTCTGAAAGAGATGGGAATACCAGACCACCTGACTTGCCTCTTGAGAAGTCTGTATGCAGGTCAGGAAGCAACAGTTAAAACTGGACATGGAACAACAGACTGGTTCCAAATAGGAAAAGGAGTACATCAAGGCTGTGTATTGTCACCCTGCTTATTTAACTTATATGCAGAGTACATCATGAGAAACGCTGGGCTGAAAGAAGCACAAGCTGGAATCAAGATTGCTGGGAGAAATATCAATAACCTCAGATATTCAGATGACACCACCTTTATGGCAGAAAATGAAGAACTAAAGAGCCTCTTGATGGAAATGAAGGAGGAGAGTAAAAAAGTTGCCTTAAAGTTCAGCATTCAGAAAACTAAGATCATGGCATCCAGTCCCATCACTTCATGGCAAATAGATGGGGAAACAGTGCCAGATTTTATTTTTCTGGGCTCCAAAATCACTGCAGAAGTGACTGCAGCCATGAAATTAAAAGATGCTTACTCCTTGGAAGAAAAGCTATGACCAACCTAGACAGCATATTAAAAAGCAGAAACATTACTTTGCCAACACAAGTCCATCTAGTCAAGGCTATGGTTTTTCCAGTAGACATGTATGGATGTGAGAGTTGGACTCTAAAGAAAGCTCAGCACCAAAGAATTGATGCTTTTGAACTGTGGTGTTGGAGAAGACTCTTGAGAGTCCCTTGGACTGCAAGGAGATCCAATCAGTCCATCCTAAAGAAAATCGGTCCTGAATATTCATTGGAAGGACTGATGCTGAAGCTGAAACTCCAATACTTTGGCCACCTCTTGTAAAGAACTGACTCATTTGAAAAGACCCTGATGCTGGGAAAGGTGAAGGCGGGAGGAGAAGGGGGCGACAGAGGATGAGATGGTTGGATCACATCACCGACTCTATGGACATGAGTTTTGAGTAAACTCTGGGAGTTGGTGATGGACAGAGAGGCCTGATGTGCTGCAGTCTTTGGGGTCACAAAGTGTCGAACACAACTGAATGACTGAACTGATCTGAACTAAATGTTGAGTAGAAGAAGCAAAACAAAAGCGAATCTCCAGAAAGTTACTCTATTTATGTATAGTTCAAAAATGGGCAAGATTAGACTGTATTGTTAGGGATGAAAACTATATAAAAGCATGGAAAATGACAAGCTCTGAGAGACAGAGGGGCTGTAATGAGAAAGGGGTCACAGGGAGCTGGTAAGGCTCCAGCATCCCGTTTCTTGACTAAGTAGTGGTTATACCGGGGTTTGCTTTTATTTTTTTTATTTTTATTTTTTTCTAATTTTATTTTATTTTTAAACTTTACATAATTGTATTAGTTTTGCCAAATATCAAAATGAATCCGCCACAGGTATACATGTGGGGTTTGCTTTTAATGATCCTTTAAACAAAGCATTTTGCTTTGTATGTTGTATCCTCACATGTAAACAGTTATAGGAAAACAGCAATTAAAAAAGTATATATGTGGGAATTTCCTGACAGTCCAGTGGTTAGGACTCAGCACTTTCACTTCCGGGCCCTGAGTTCAATCTCTGGTCAGGGAACTAAGGTCCTGCAAGCCATGTGGCACTGCTGGAATAAAATATATATGACACCATTCTTATAGTCTTTGAGACATATTTACAAATGCAAAGGACTGGATAGTCATTGTCATAAACCAGAGGAAAAAGAATTTTGAAATAGAGCACTTGGAAATTCATTTGTTTTAGCTTCAAGAATAAGAATGTCTGCTTTTATTAATTTTACCTATATGCAAAGCACTTTTTCTTCTTTCTAATTTTTACAATAATGGCTTTTATTATTATCCTTATTTTACAAATGAGGAAACTGAGGCTTAGAGTAATTAAATAACTCCTTGGTAGAGGAGGAATTTTAAAGAAATCACTTAATAGATTTTAAATAAATTACTGAAAGAAATCTGCGTGGACTAGTTTTGACCTTTTTTTCCCTCCTCCATCTTGCGGTAAGGTAAATTGAAAACAACTTTTGTGAACATTTAAAAATATGTAATATGAAAATAAGCTCTGAACAAATGAATAGACTGAGTTTGGGATAGATATCTGTTTTTTTTTTTTCTTTTTTAAGATATCGTTTCTTTGTGCCCTAAAGTATGAAAGATTTCCAAGTGTCTAGTAGTAAATGAGTTTGTGGGTGTTTTGGCATTTACCACTTGTAGGTCAAGCCCCTGCACTCAGCGGTAAAATTGAACCTAATTAGACGAGAAAGAGAGAAACAATGTCTACATTTTTTATATACTAGTTGCGATGGGCACTTTATCCAGAGTTTGCTGGGCTGTGACAACTAAACTAACTCTCATGAAAAGGAAATTACTTTGTCTAGCTAAGCCTCCCCCGCTCAGAAAAAAAGTTGTTTTAGATTTAGTTTGTAATGTCACTTAAGGTTCTTCCTAAAGGCTTGTGAACCTTCACCTTCTTTTAATAAGGCTTCATAATGACAAAGTCCCCTGAGAGTGAAATCATCTATGTGGAATGTGCCCATGTCTTTAAAAAAATTCTGATAAACATCACTTCATGGTATTTAAGAGATTAAAAAAGACTTAAAATACATAAATGTTACTTTCAGGTTATTATAGCCAAGGAAACCTGTGGCCCAGCTATCAAAACATCTTAGCTGCAGCAAGTTCTGAGCAGTGGGCTTAGCCAAATTGGTTAGCCCTTTTTAGGACTGACTATACTGTCTTTGGAGTTGACCTTTAACTTAGAATATAGAATATAATTGTTTCATCTCTGAGGCACATTTATGTATCCCTTTGCCCCAACACTAATTCATCATCTGCTTTATAGTAATTCCACTCAGACGTCACCATCAAGCCCATTGGAGGCTACTAAAGGATGTGAGTGCATGTATTTCCTAATCAGTGACATTAGTTTATATCTCCTTATTAAGGTACCCATTAAATTCATCCTGAGAGAGATAACATGAACACTAATGCACTTCACATCTTCCATCAGTGCTTTTTTATTTATTTCTATAATGGAGTTATTAATATCTGAATTTAAAAGTACAAGAGAATGCAAAGCTTTTAGTAATGGTCTACGATCTTTTACTTTGGCAAGATGCGGAAGATATGAAAAGCAAAGTCATCCATTATTATGTTGACATTTTTATTCTCTCTCTCTAAAACATAGCCATTAAAATATACATGATACCGTTTATTTTTAAAGTAAGTTAATATCTTTTATATAATCGCCTCTTCTAAATAAAGTATATTATCTTAGTTTCCCTATAATTTATCTTTAAGTTATCTTGGTTTTCTAATTTTAATTTGAAACTCAAGAGTGTATGTCCCTTTTGAATATGCCAGTCATAAAGTACTAATTGAATGTACTGTTCTAGGCTCTGGTGGATATAAAAGTAGATGCCCTGTATGAAAAACAGTCCACATGTGTATAAAATCTAACTATTCTGGTGAATTCCCTTAACCAAAATAGATACTCCATAAATCTCTCTTCATTTCCATTCATTAGCACTTGCATTTGAGACATTTGGCAAAGTTGCTAATATGACTTTCCATTTGAGAAATCCATAAACTACTGCCTTCAAGGCCTACAGCAGCAGCTGGTACCTTTTTGTTTTGCTTTGAGTTTTTGCTATTACTGTTATTTCAAAGCTGGTAACATGAAATGAATAACGCCAAGAAGTAGCAGTTTGGCAGATCCGTTAGCACACACACTCCTGTTCGTCTCACTACCGACGGCGTTATTACCATCTGCCTTTGGTCCTCACTCTTAGTCTGTTACCCCAGGTGCAGAAAGAGAAGGTTAGGTAGTACAGCCTTTTTAATTTGCTCCTTACATCAGACTTCCTCTATGGTGAGTAAAACACAATATCTTAGACGCATTATATTTAAATCTGTACTAACATTCTCTTTCCCCCAAATAATCACATGGTTCAGTACTAGTACCCACGTTTACTGGTGCTGCATTAGTTTGGGTTTAATAAGAAGCAGACTTCAAGAGGGAATTAGAGGGACAAATGATTTATTGAAAGAAGGAGCAGAGGAAGGTGAAAAGAGCCTTCAGACTGCAGTACAGATATGATACTTGTAGAAGAAGGAAGGAAGGAAGGAGAACTGAGTTGGAAAACTCTTGGACTACAACTCAGGTCTAAGTTGATGTGAAATACTCAAGCCAAAGCTGCTCACTGGAAGAGTCCCATGTTTTACCCTATAGGGCCTACCTCAGCAACATTGCTGTGCATGTCATTGGCTTGGAGCAGCCTGTATGAAGTTTGGCATGAATGCATCGAGGATCCAGAGGTGCAGTAGCTGGAGCCATCAGCCTTCATATGTATTCCCTGCTGCAGAAGATCTAAGGGACGCATTTTATGACTTACATGACTTCAAATAAGTTTAACACCTCAGTTCAGAATGTAATACTGTCAATACAGTGTTATTGTAAAGGTTAAATAAGGTTAAATAATGTATTTTAAAACCTTGGGACATGATAATACTTAATAAATATTAGTTCTTTTTCTGCTGTCTAGAATGTGATGGTTTTCTAACTTACTTTCCATAGAAGAACATCGTTAGAGTAGCAAATGTGCTGATGTTGTCTATATTAGTACTACTCAAGGTGTGTTCTACAGACCAGTATGTTACTAGCAGCAAAATAAGGAGCTTATACCAGATGTAAGTCAATGATGTCAATAAACACACTACTTAGTTCAAATGCAAATTTTTTTTCATATCAAGACAAGTAAGGAAGCAGTGTATTTAGTTAAATTCCACCACAAGCCCCTTATTTATTGCGTATTGGCACTTTGAATAGTGTTGGACTTTAGTCAAATATAACCAAAATGTAATATCCTTTTAAAAATCTGATTTTCTTTTTCACCATATATACAACTTCATTATACCTATTTCTGCTTGTCTGCTAAAGAGGAACTCACTGGAAGCTGGGCCCTGGTAACTCATGTTACTTATGTCAGTGAAAGCCAGTAGCACTGTTAGCATTTGTCAGCTTCAGGGCCTGTGATCAAATATCAAAGTAGGCAGGTTTGTCACTGTCACATTTCTAGGCCCCTTGCCTAACTCTTACCAGCAAATACTCATCGAGCTTCCGCCCCCTCGAGATACCGTGTGCCTACTACTGTCCAGTGTTCTCACTCTGCTCTGTTACAGCCTTGCGAGCCCCCAAGTTGTGATGCTCCACCAAAATCTGCCTTCCCTCACAGTTCCAGGGAACTCCAAGTCCTGTTCCCTCAGTAATGCAGAGGTGACTTGATCTCCTAGTTACAAATTTGCAATTTAAGATTTGAGCCTGTTACTGGAACAATATTAGACACATTTTTGAACTGTGGATGCCATATCTAAATGCATGAGTTATAATCTTTCTTTGGTTCATTTCACCATGTATACCAGAAATACTTGTCATCACACATCTGTAAAGCTGCTGACCTCTGCCCTAAAGTGGGTGTTGAGTTTTCCCACAACCTTTCACTTTGGTAACCTTCTTCCATGGGATGACGTTGGGCACCGAGACATGAATCCAGGAAGTCAATCAGACCTTTTCCTTGTATGTTTAAGGATTTAAAATATTAGCTGCATATTGTTTTTAGTTGCAGGCATCCTTTCATATTCACACACATACACACACTTTCATATTGAAACTAATTAGATGGAGATTTAGTGTGTTTTTTTTCTATGTATTCCCAGGTCTTTGACGATGTGTTAACATGATGTAGTAGACTAGGAATATCTAGTTTTGCCTTCATGCTTTTAAAAACTAAAGTGCATGTTTCATAAAATTAAAGTGTCCCAAGAGTCGGTTAATATAAAGTAATATTTTGCCAAGGTCATAAGTGATTTAATATGAAAGATCATATTTTATCGTAACCATAACAGACTTAGCAAAACCTCGGCAGACAAATTGCTGGTTTAGAAATGATCTGAACTTACTTTTCCCCAAAACACAAAACCCACAAGATTGTGTATATAAGGCAACAGGCATTATTTCATTGATCCCCAAGGTTGTGGATCTAGCGGCAGCTATTACAACGTGCTTTGTTTTTATTATTGCTCTGTTTAGTTAGTCATCAAAATTCTAGCCATTTCTGTTTATAGCAAGATAGATTATATAACCCAGGCAGCACAGCTAGTCATACCTTTTTATTGATGTAATTTGACTTATTTTGGTTCCTTTCCTGGTGTCTAACATTTTGTGAAGCCCTAACATAAATTATTGGCTTGTATAACCCACTGCATCACCTTCACCCAGAGATTTGCTGCCTGTGCAGTTCCTTAATTTTCAAGTGTGAGAGATTTATTTTTCCTTAGTGAGTCCTAATGTTGCTGCACACACACGCACACATGCTTGTGCATGTGTGTGGGTATATAGGAATGCCAGTGAGAAAGTCCAACTTATTCTTGGTTAATTCCTGCATGAGATTCTGGAGAAATCTTTAAACTTAATAGATACTGGTTGCTGTGTTCTCAAGTTGACTTGATCGTGAACAGTTTGGTGGTGGTTTTAAATTTTTGCTCCAATTTTGCTTATTTTTCCTGGGGATTCTGACTAGTCAGGGTGCTGTACGCTTCATGTCCTCAGTGAATACTTACCGACTGTGTAACTGACCAATGACATTTCCTAAGCCCATGTAAATGACTCAGATACTATTACAAATATTGTATGTCAGACAAGCACTCTATGAGATAGATGGCCTTGTCCCCACTTGACAAACGAAGATTTTGGAGCTCAGAAAACGTAAACACTTTACCCAAAGTCATACAGTTTATACATGAAGGATTGGGATACTTTATCAGAAGATTTTTTTATGTACATGATTATATTTGATCTTTCAGTCCTTGAAGTGGACAGAATAAATTCATTTCTATGCTATTGAGTACATGGTCACTATAGTGGGCCTGGCTCAGTCCAGTACTATCCTCTGAACTCTGATATTACTTGGTGTTGGTTAAAGTTTGTAGGTCAGTAATGGCGTTGGTCACACCATTTTAGTGTGGTCACCAATGGCCGACTTTTGTTAAGTGATTCTCTGTTGCCTCCACGGTAGAGCCCCTGCTCAAATACTTGGTCTTCAAGTAAGCACTTTCATAATGAAAAAACAATGTGTGTGGAGGGCAGGGGGTGGGGGCAAGCCTTGCAGATCTGTCCATGTCAACCACCTGCTTAAAACCTTCAAATCATTTCCCGAGGTTACCTTCCCACAACCCTTCCCCCTCAAAAACAAATATTTCAGCATGCCAAAGGCTTCACATGATCTGTCTTCTTCCTCCCTTTTCAGCCTCACCTTCTGCTGCCACTTACCCCAAAACCCCTGCCACTGGCCCTTTATGCCAGGAAAGCTGAACTACTTCACTGAGGTGAGGCCCACCTTCTGCTTCTGCTTTTTTTTAAATCCCCTTTTACCCCCTTTACTTGATACCTCCCCCTGTCACTCATGTGCTAAATTCCCATTCGGTCTCCACTGTATAGCTCCGTGGTCTTTCCTACTATAAGCCTTTCTTTACCTTCCTGAATAGAGTTATTATTCATCTTCTACTTTCCCTGCTCAACTTTAAAAAAAAAATACTCATTTGGAACTTGCCTCGCAGTCCAGTAGTTAGGACTGGGTGCTTTCACTGCTGTCGGCCCAGGTTCCATCCCTGGTCGGGGGACCAAGATCCTACAAGCTGTGTAGCCTGGCCAAAAGACAAAACAAAGCCTCAGTCAAATATATCAGTATTTTTACATGTCTGTTGTCATTTATTGTATATGTAGATGTTCCCTACTAGACTAATAAACTCTGTTAAGGATGAGAGACCAAAATTTACTCATCCCTTTATCCCAACACAGTGTCTAGCACCAAAAATGGACTGAGCAAAGGTTTGTGCCTGGAAGACAGAAAGCATCAGTGACCCTCCTCTGGGAATTAAGGAATGAAAATTCAACACTAAAAGGAAAAGCCTGCCATTTGAAAGGAGAGCGGGGTACACATTAGTATCAAATGAAATTAGTGTCTTCACTTCTTATAAATGTGCTGGGCTTTGCATGTGTCTAGGACGATAATGCAGGGCTTTGAGAAGTGGAGTGAGATTAAAGAGAAGTTATACAGTGAGAGAGCATTTTCCTTTGGTAATAAGTTAAAGGTTATTGAGTACCTTTTTCTCTTCTAGTCAAACAGAAAGCTGACAAATGTTTTCCAAGTGTTATCAGAATTTTCTAATCTTTTGTCTTTCACTGACATTTTTATTTAATCATTTCAGATGCAATAGTAAATTACTGACCTTGTGTGTAATTCAACTAGTGCACTTAAAATGGCAATACAGGACAGATTGTTACCAGCTTACCAGGATGTGTGATGTGATACCATTTGAAGCTCTGAAAAGAGAAGGGAAGGGATTGTGTCTTCAGATAACTCAACCCTGGAGTTCTGGCCCATTAATACAGTTTTTAGTTGTATAAAAGTTACACATGCTGCTAGTTTAGCGAGTCAAATAGTTCCTTAAGGTTTATTATGAAACAGTATTTTTCCCTGTACCTAAAAGGAAACTACTTTAGTAATTTGAACAGATTCTGTCTTATGTGCGTTAGTCTCTTAGTCGTGTCCAACTCTTTGTGACCCCCATGGACTATAGCCCGCCAAGCTTCTCTGTCCATGGAATTCTCCAGGCAAGAATACTGGAGTGGGTTGCCATTCCCTTCTGCAGGGGATCTTCCCAACCCAGGGATCGAATCCGAGTCTTCACCATCTGAGCAACTGGGGACACTTACCTCCAAGTCACTAAATAACCTGACAGTATCGCTTCTTCTTGGGTTTTAAGATTATCAGTGATTCCTTCAGTAGAGGATGATAGTCTAGCTCCCTTTCACCACATCTTTACTGCAGGCATATTCCATTCTACCAATATGGATTCGTATTTAAACTACCAGTTCTATATAAAGTTCCCTCATAGATAAGACATACAGTATACTATGATTCAGAGAAGACAATGGCACCCCACTCCAGTACTCTTGCCTGGAAAATCCCACAGACAGAGGAGCCTGGTGGGCTGCAGTTGATGGGGTTGCGAAGACATGACTGAGCGACTTCACTTTCACTTTTCACTTTCTTGCATTGGAGAAGGAAATGGCAACCCACTCCAGTGTTCTTGCCAGGAGAATCCCAGGGACGGGGGAGCCTGGTGGGCTGCCGTCTATGGGGTCGCACAGAGTTGGACACGACTGAAGTGACTTAGCAGCAGCATACTATGATTACTTTTTCTCTACCTAATATTTTTTTGTTTTCTTTGAAGTTTATGATTCTCTTATTTTTACTTTGATTAGTTTTCAATATGCTTATACCTAATTCTACCCCAAACTCTCCACCAGTTATCTAAATCTCCTCTCAAGATGTTCAGACATGTCAGATGTACAGTCAGTTGCTTGTCAGATTTTCAGTCAATTTAATCTTTGGAAATCTCTCCTGCTCCAGTCTGACCTGCTCCGTTCTCTTTGCCTTACCTAAAATCCTCAGGATTCCCATCACTTCTCTTGTGTTGAAATTCATTTTCTGAATGGATTCCATGTCTTCTTCTTTCTCAGGTTACTCTCGTTTTGTTGACAAATGTCTTCCTTTAGCTTCCTGAGAAAGGATGTATGGAGGTAAATTTTGGTGACTTTGTAAAACTGAAAATATCTTTATTCTTTTTTTATTTGGTATGAAATAAGCTGGAAATATATATATATATATATATTTTTATATACCTATCAGTTCAGTTCAGTCGCTCAGTCGTGTCCGACTCTTGCGACCGCATGAATTACAGCATGCCAGGCCTCCCTGTCCATCACCAACTCCCAGAGTTCACTCAAACTCAGGTCCATCGAGTCGGTGATGCCATCCAGCCATCTCATCCTCTGTCATCCCCTTCTCCTCCTGCCCCTAATCCCTCCCAGCATCAGAGTCTTTTCCAATGAGTCAACTCTTCGCATGAGGTGGCCAAAGTACTGGAGTTTCAGCTTTAGCATCATTCCTTCCAAAGAATACCCAGGACTGATCTCCTTTAGAATGGACTGGTTGGATCTCCTTGCAGTCC
>NW_011494823.1:803492-867727 GCF_000754665.1 Bison bison bison | reverse complement strand
CACCACAGTTCAAAAGCATCAATTCGTCGGTGCTTAGCTTTCTTCACAGTCCAACTCTCACATCCATACATGACTACTGGAAAAACCATAGCCTTGACTAGATGGACCTTTGTTGGCAAAGTAACGTCTCTGCTTTTCAATATGCTATCTAGGTTGGTCATAACTTTCCTTACAAGGAGTAAGCGTCTTTTAATTTCATGGCTGCAATCACCATCTGCCGTGATTTTGGAGCCCAGAAAAATAAAGTCTGACACTGTTTCCACTGTTTCCCCATCTATTTCCCATGAAGTGATGGGACCAGATGCCATGATCTTCGTTTTCTGAATGTTGAGCCTTAAGCCAACTTTTTCACTCTCCTCTTTAACTTTCATCAAGAGGCTTCTAGTTTCTCTTCACTTTCTGCCATAAGGGTGGTGTCATCTGCATATCTGAGGTTATTGATATTTCTCCCAGCAATCTTGATTCCAGCTTGTGCTTCTTGGAGCCCACCATTTCTCATGATGTACTCTGCATAGAAGTTAAATAAGCAGGGTGACAATACACAGCCTTGACGTACTCCTTTTCCTACATAGGTATATAAAATAGCAACACCGACTCAATGAACAGGAGTTTGAGCAACCTTTGGGAGATAGTGAAGGACAGGGAAGCCTGGCGTGCTGCCATCCATGGGGTTCCATAGAGCTGAACACAGCTTAGCGACCTAACAACAACAGATATATTTTAAAGAATTTTCAAGTCAGTGCTCCATTATATTTTAGCTTCCAGTATTACTTTTGATGTTTGGTTTTTGTATTTGATTAGCCTAAAGATATTTGACTCCCCCACCCCCCTTTTTTTTAATGTGATCTATATACTTTGTTTTGCTTTGCTTTGTTTCCTTTCTGGAAATCTGTAGAAAACCTCTTGTCCTCAGTGTTTTAAAATTTCAGGCTGATGGGCCCTTGAGTTTATTTTTATCCATTGTGCTGGGTACTCAGTGAATCCTTTTAGTCTGAAAAATCAAGTCATTGAGTTCTGGGAAGTTTCTTTGAATTATTTCATTGATGATTTCTTCTTTATTTTCTGTTTCTAGACTACTGTTGTATTTAGGTAATAGATCTTCCGCACTGATCCTCTAATGTTATCTCTTTTCTCCTGTTTTCCATCTCTTAGTCATTTATTTTAACTCCTCAGACATTCCCTTAACTTTGTATCTTGCCCATCTATTTTTTGTTGTTCATATTTCACTTTCATATTTTAAATTGCTAAGAACTCTTTTTTCTCTGAATAGCATCCTGTGTGTAGTATCGTCTTTTATCCATCTGAGCATATTAATGGTTTTTGAAATATTTATTCTTATTTTTGTTTTCAGTTTGATCTTGATATTGTCATTTGCCTTAGAGGCACTTCTTAAGTTTAATGATACTTGATTGCATATTTCTTTTTAAGAGGAGAGGACTAGAAAACATTGGGAGCTCTTTGTGTTGTTAACTCTGAGGTTCACTTGCTGGGCTCTTTTCATTGAGGAATACCGAATGTCATCCTTCTTAGGTCTTTCCTCTGGGCTTGTCGAGGATCTTTCAGTATCCACCTGTAAAGTATTTGCCTGTGTTCTGGAAGCAGAGTGGAGGGAAGAGGGCTACAGGCCTCAGCATCTAGTATGCACACTTTCATTTAATCCCCTTGCTGGCAGTACAGTGCCTTTGCCCTTACCTGTGTTGATGTTTCCCTCTCCAAAATCTAAAATTCTAGTTTATTTGCCAAGGTGTAAGAGTGCTTGTTGCCTCAGTCTATGGAATTGAGAGGGGATCTGGAAATATAATTGTCCTGTTTTTTTTTTTTAATTGAGGTATAAGTGACGTACAACACTATATCAATTTCAAGTGCATAACATAATGACTCAGTATTTGTATACACTGCAAAATGATCACTCAGTTTTCTGTTTTTAGCCCCACTTTTACTGCCAGTTTAAGAAGTACTTAGGGGCCACCAATTCCTGAGCCTTATGGTTGTTACTGAATTATAGCTCACATTGCCTCTCAAACCCCCTCTTCTGGCTTAGAATTCAGCTTTTTAAAAAGCTGTCTATCCTGCTTTTCAACTTCCAAAATTTTGTTGCTGTTATAATCTTTGCAGCTCTTTCTTTGCTGTATTTACATATAAGCACAATACATACAGGGGATAATAATTTAAAACATTACTGTCTTCTCATTAGAAACAAAGGAAGCGTAAAGATAGAAAACCCCATTACTGACACTTTATGGAAGTTTCAGGAGGTTGCAGATGTCAGTGTACATGTTTCAATCTGCCATCTTAACCCACAAGTTCCCAAAAGTTTTTAAGTAGAGAAAAGTTTTTATAAAGGTAAAAGAAACCAGCAAACTTTAAAATATTTTTTATTTTAACCGAATTCAGCTTGATTTTATTTCCAACAGTAGAAGAATGAATCCAAATAAAACTAGTGAATGTCTCAAAGCCACAGCCAGGTTTTGATGAATATTTTTCCTTTTGTGATCAAGAATTAAAATCCAGAAGGTCACAAAACCTAGAGATTCAGAGATATTTCCACTAATTTCCAGCACTTTTCTCCAGTTTTCCTAGGAGGTACTCATCATGCTTCTCAAAGTTAATTGATGAGGTATTATTACCCTCTGAGAAACTTCATACATTAGACTGGGAAAAGAGAGAATGAAGTAGGTTAGAAAGTTGGTTCTGCCCCTCCTAATGTTCTTCCATAATATACACTTCACAGAAATAGTATCTTGGGAAGAGCATTATTTGATATTCATAACTTTAAATCAGATAGGCTAGAGTTTTATTGATTTTATCAGTTGTATAATCTTTAGGAGTTACTTAACCCTCTGAATTTGTATCTTCATCTTTGAAGCAAAGATTAAGTACAGTTGGCCCACCATGTCCATGGATTTGGCATCCCTGGTAACAGTGGGCCCATGCAGGGACTTGAGCATCTTTGGATTTTGGTATCTTCAGGGTTCTTGGAACCAATCCCCTACTGGTACCAAGGGGCATCTGTAATATTTTGAGGGTATATAAACTTTAAATAAGATACGATATTAAAGAACCTAGCACATAGAAGCTGAAGACCAAATGATACCCATTTTTCTTCTTACTGGTTCAATCAGGGTAAGCTTTTCAGTGTATAACATTTAGACTACATCTGAAGAGAGGATAAGCTTTTAAAAGATAAGCCAGAGATGGAGACCTTCCAGACTGAAAGAATAGCGTGACAAAAGCATGGCTATGTCAAAGAATCAAGTCTGAGACTTGTTTAAAGACTGGCAAGTACTTCCAGGTGTTTTGGACTGTCCAGCACATGAAAGGCTGCAGCACAATGGGAGTGAGGCTGGGAAGGTTTTGATATAGGGGCACCTCAGCAAGAAAATTAAAAGGCTGGTGTTCTCACATATTGCAGCACTGAGTGAGATACAGACAAAGCAAGGATCCATTGGGAAAGCAAGGCCCCCTTCTCTGGTAAAGCTTATTTAATATGGCTTTTTAACAGCTTGATCTGATAGAGATCAAAATTATAATGGAAGTTATTGATAAACTTGGAAAAATATATGAGATATATATATATATACACACACTCTAAACAAGTATACTTGTCATGTAACTTGTTTGTTACTCTAAACAAGTCAAGAACGTTAAGTAAAGACTATGTCCAAGAGAAGAAGATTGCTATCTTCATGTTTCAAAGGCTGTCAGGGGAATAAGGAGTAAAATTAA
The DNA here is from genome assembly GCF_000754665.1 of Bison bison bison. Lineage (NCBI taxonomy): Eukaryota > Metazoa > Chordata > Mammalia > Artiodactyla > Bovidae > Bison > Bison bison. The sequence goes on along the minus strand of NW_011494823.1, from coordinate 864,001 downwards.
ACCTTGATGATGGATCAGAAGAAATCAGAAAGGAGTTTTTAGTTCCCTTGAGAAATAATATTTTTTATCAGATCAAACTGCCCAATAGTGAAATGAAAAGCTTGAAGTGAATTAAAAATCTAGTCATTAGAGGTATATGTACTAGAGCTAAATAATTATCAGAGATGTTATAGAAAATGGGACTGTTTTGTGAAATGGTAAAAGCAAGTGCCTTCTAAGGTTATGCTCAACTCCATATGATTTTGTGCCTGACCAGGGCTCTTCTAGGTGTAAACTTTGTATCACGCTTTGCCCACAACAAACTATTCCACAAACTAGAACCTTGAGGATGGTTACAGATCCCCTGAGACAGTCCTGTCCTTTAGTCAACTATTTAAGCTGCTTGAGAGAGCTCCAGAAGCTGTCACTGGAGAGGAGGATTTTCTCCACAGTTCTGCTGAAAACAGTGGGACAGTCTCCATCCAAGTGGAGCCTTTGGCACTACGCCACAGACCTCAAGAACATCTTCACCTGCGTGGGAACCTCCAGCCACCTTGAGACAGGGCTTACCACCCCTGGCAAACCCCCAGTAGCTCTAAAACTCTTTCCTTTTCTTTGTCTTAACTGAAATCTGAGCCCCTTCCATTGGAGACTTGTTTTCTGACACTCCACAGGAGCAGAAGGTGATGAGGATGGAGGTTGGGATGGGTAATTTGTCCATTTCTCATTACCATTACTTTTCCCTCCTTGTTTAAAACCATCATCTTGCTTTGGAGCAGTTTAACTGTTCAACTATCATACCTAGCCACTGTTGCTGCTGCTGCTAAGTCACTTCAGTCACGTCCAACTCTGTGCGACCCCATAGACGGCAGCCCACCAGGCTCCCCCATCCCTGGGATTCTCCAGGCATGAACACTGGAGTGGGTTGCCATTTCCTTCTCCAATGCGTGAAAAGTGAAAGTGAAGTCGCTCAATCCTGTCTGACTCTTAGTGACCCCATGGACTGCAGTCCACCAGGCTCCTCCATTCATGGAATTTTCCAGGCAAGAGTACTGGAGTGGATTGCCATTGCCTTCTCCTACCTAGCCACATCATCTGGTATTCTGGCTATTTCTTTGGGGCACTCAGAACTTGGAACCTCACTTAAGATCTTCTGTTCTAGGCCACTACTTCTATAGTAACTGTGTTTTTACCCTAATATCATCCCCTGTCTTTCCCATGTTCTCTCTTGCTCCTGTGCTTTTATGCCTGCAGTTTCCTCCCTTTGGAACTGTTTCCGTACTCTTTCACCTGATAAAATCCAGCTTGCAGTGTGTGGCCGGATAGGTTATCACTTCTTTCCCAGGTGGGTCTGTCTCCCCTAGATTTGGTCAGGCCTTCTTCCTCTGTGTTCCTATAATTTTCTCTAATTTGATATTTATTATTCTTTAATATATTTTGTTTCTGATTTTTAAATGTCTTTTCTACTATATTATTATTACCTGAAAAGCAAGCACTCCCTGTTCTTTATTTTGTAACTTTTTAACCCATGGCCTGGTGCGTAGAAGGTGTTCAGTACCTCCTGGCAGAATGCATACGATTCCAGCTGCTTGTCTTCTGTGTGCCCGTATAAGACTGTAAAGGTCGAACAAAAAGTAGGAGACCGGTATTATTACTATAGCTAGTTCATATCTAGCTCAAATAGGTAATAATTAAATAACTAGTTAAATAATCAAGTACAGACACACCACTGGTGGACTTAGGTTCAGAATGTAAGTCTGCCCTTTACCTGCTATAGTTTTATGCTTTATTCCTGTTAACCTTATCACTGTCACCCTACTTTTGTGTTTCTGCCAGTTTTCCAGTCCCCTTGCTTTAATCTTTTGGCATTTCTTATTCTCAAAACATAGTGAATATATTTGCTTATCTTGGATGTTTTCTTTTTCATGAGTCTTGTCTTTTAAGGCTATAGTGTGTTACATTTAGGACACATCTGATTCAGTTGAGATCAAAAATAACAACATACAGGCTTAACCAAAAGGAAGTTAGAAAGAAAAACTAGTAATGGAGTATAAAAATAAGGTGCAACATTAATGGTTAAGTATAAAAAATAGTAATGTTCTTAGCAATAGCTGTTGAGGAAAGGGGATGAGAAGTAACAATTTAAGATGCTTATAATCCACAGACTGTGTTGAGAGTTTTACATACATGGTTTTATTTATTCCATACAATAACCCTGTGAAGCAAATGTTGTGTGTATTACGTAGGTCAGGAACCAGAAGTTCAGAGGGGTTAAGTGACTTGCTCAAGGTCACAGAGATGTTAATGTGCAAACTTGGAGTTCAACCCAAGACTTTTTCACTTTTTAGTTCCTCTCCTCTTCTGCTTCACATATTTTAAATTGGTGTTTTATTAGCTTATTTTTGATTTAAGAGTTTTGGAAGTTAGCTCAGACGTTAACACGGAAGTGGCAGTTTGAAGACAGAAGATCATGTGGTTTAATAACCTTAGAATAATCCTTAGAAGCAGCTAACTGATTTGAGGGGGGTGGTTTTATATTATAACCTCTTCAAAGATTATTAATTAATAGTGCAGAGAGCAATATTTAAACAGCAAGTAGAGCTCTCACCAAATCTCTTGATGCAAATTTTAATACAGTCTAAAATTTGTGCTGATTTTTCTTTGGACAGTTGTCCAGAATTGTTCATGCCTGCTTAGATGATTAACACATTATAGAGACTTTATTTTCAATGTACTTTGTTAAGAAGAAAAATGTGTTCAGACTCTATTGTGAGAAATGAAATAAAATGATTCCTTGGCCAATCTGCTCCTCTTCCCATTGACACCACCCCACACACACATACCTTTACACATATACTCATCTAATACACTTACTCACTGCCTGTGTCACTTAGATTCTTCCCTCCATCTCCACTGATTTGTCTTCTTTCCTACCATTTTGTACCCAGCTTAGCTCAACTCCTTTTCTGTAGGTCCCAGTACTTCAAGAAAGTTTTTCCCACAGAGATTTCTCTGTAAACCAAAAAGCAAATTTGGATTTTACCCCTGCAATGTGCACTCAAAAGTTTATTAATTATCCCCCCAAAGTTGATTAATTACCATCACTTGGCGTAATGTTAGTTGCCACATATTGAACAATAAATAGATCCCTGCCATTAACAGTCTTATTGTAGGCATTGTGTACGGTCTGTGGGAGCAAATTATTTAATCTCTCTGTATCTCAATGTCCACATCTGTCATACAGGGATGATGCTTTGTTACAGTTCTTATGATGATGATTAAATGAATTAGTATTTGTGTAGTACTCAAAACAGAGCCTAGCATACAGAAAATACCACAGAATTGTTTTTATTTACCAAAACAAGACTTAACTTCGCAATACTTCATCTAGTTCTAAAAAATCCTTTTGGTATCTTTACAAGTATCATAAGTTTAGAGATTAGTTTATAAAGAAATGTTGGCTCAAGGGCCAACAAGGCCAAAGTCAAGGGTGTTGGTCAGCCTGGGCTCTCCTTGGAGACGCTTAGGAATAATCCACTTCCAAACTGATTTAATTGTTGGCAGAGTCCAGTGCCTTGCAGCTGTAGGTCTGAGCGGGCTTAGTTCCTGGCTTTCTGCTCCTGGATGCTGCCTACATTCCTTCACACATAGCGCCTCTGTCTTCTGACCTGTAATGTCCTGTCAAGCCCTTCTCACAGTTTAGATCTCTCAGAACATTCTCTTCTGCTGCCAGCCAGAGAAAACGGTCTTCTTTTAAAGGTTCGTGTGATCAAATTAGGCCTACCCAGGTGATATCCCTTTGCCATAAACATAAAATGACCAGGGGTGTAACTCTGGGCTAAAGGTGGTAGAGGCCATCTTAAAATTCTGCCTATGGCCCCACCCTTCAGGCTGTCATTGAAAGATAACTATCCCCCTAGGTTTACCTGGTTATCATTCATTTAAGAGGTAGCCTCCCCAGGGTGACATCCGTGCCTGAGTCACGTTGAAATATTCCATCATATGTTGCACACCTTCCCTGTAGTAGATATTCAGTACACATCCAGTGAATTAATTATACTTTCTGTTAAATGAATTGTGAGATCAAAAGATGAGCAGAATTGTTCCAGACCAGATAGTAAGAGCATCTATCCAATTGGAGGGGTGCTGTGCACTTGACACTTCATTAACATTTGGAAGGGTTTTTGTTTGTTTGTTTGTTTGTTTTTGCTTCTCTTTTTTTGAGGCTACATTTATTTATGATCAACCAAAGAGACTAAACAGTGGATGCATGGGCTTGGACTCTAATGCAATTCAAATGAGGTCAGGAAAACGCCACAAAAGAAAAAACCTTAAAAGGCATGAAGTAGATATTATAGTAAAATTGCTATTGGACTGTGAAGAAAGCTGAGCGCGGAAGAATTGATGCTTTTGAACTGTGGTGTTGGAGAAGACTCTTGAGAGTCCCTTGGACTGCAAGGAGATCCAACCAGTCCGTTCTAAAGGAGATCAGCCCTGGGATTTCTTTAGAAGGAATGATGCTAAAGCTGAAACTCCAGTACTTTGGCCACCTCATGTGAAGAGTTGACTCATTGGAAAAGACTCTGATGCTGGGAGGGATTAGGGGCAGGAGGAGAAGGGGATGACAGAGGATGAGATGGCTGGATGGCATCACTGACTCGATGGACGTGAGTCTGAGTGAACTCCAGGAGTTGGTGATGGACAGGGAAGCCTGGCGTGCTGTGATTCATGGGGTCGCAAAGAGTTGGACACAACTGAGCGACTGATCTGATCTGACGTCATTAGAGAAAGAAAAGAGCATGCTGGAAAACTGTGTTCCATTTAGGGCACCTCATTACCAGATTATTTAAGGGAAACTGGAGGGAGTTCAGAGACATAAAGAATGATGAAGAGGCTATAGGGATTAATTTACAAGCAAAGATTTTAAAAAACTAAACATGTATAGCTCAACTAAACATGTATAGCTTAACTAAACAACAGCTGAGTAGAGATGTAACTATTATCAAATGCCTGATATCAAGAGAAGGATTGTGTTTTTCTAAAGAGTTGAGAGTCCCTTTCTAATTATTAGAATTAAATGAGAAATGAGAAAACAATCTTTTCTATCCAACTTGTAAGCAGTATTTAGACTGTGTGTTAGCATGTGAAGTGTCAGAGTTGAATCCAATCTCAGCTCCTCTACCTGCTACCTGTGGTAATTCAGACAACTCCTTTAGCCTTTTCCATTTTGTCATGTGTGGAGTGGGAATTATATGACCTATCTCACGGGGTTATTATGAGGATTAAATGAAACAGGTTTTGTGCCTGGCACAGGTTGTAAATTGAAAAGAATGGTAAATACTATTGGTATTCATTCTTAAGTGGTTAAGACTTCAGAGTGCTAGAGTCAGACACACCTGGGGTGCAAATTCAGGGGGTTTTTTTATTTTATTTTTATTTATTTGTGCTAGGTCTTCATTGCTGCACAGGCTTTTCTATGGTTGTGGTGAGCAGGGGCTACTCTAGCTGCGGTGCATGAACTTCTCATTATGGTGGCTTCTCTTGTTGCACAGCACAGGCTCTAGAGCATTTGGGCTTCAGTAGTTGTGGCTCCGGGGCTCTAGAGCACAGGCTCAGTAGTTGTCATACACAGGCTTAGTTGCCCGTTGGCATGTGGGATCTTCCGAGATCAGGGATCAGACTCCTGTCTCCTGCATTGGCAGGCAGATTCGTTACCACTGAGCCACCAGGGAAGCCCTCTACAATTTATTAACTCTAAGTCTCAGTTTCTTCAACCCTCTGAGTGTTATAGTGAGGACTAATGAAATAATATAGTGTGAAATACTTATAATGATTGGCACATTAATTAGTAAATTTGTTAGTAGCTGTAGCATTATTTTAATTATCATTAACACAATCATCATTCCAGGGAGACCCTGACCAAAGTACTGGTATATATTCAAATTATTTCCAAATTTCCCCTATTATAAACAATGCCATATACATACCTCTGTTTCCATCATAATCAACACACACACACACAAACAGAATTCAGTAATTATTTGTTGAATTCAGTCTGCTAAGTTCTACCAATAATCATGTCAAAGACTTGTGGACACTGCATTGCTACAGAGATGCTGAAATGGGCTTCTATACTCCTTGTGTGATCAAATTTATGGCAATAGATTTAAGTGCATCATTCACTGTAATAAAACTCTGACACTTAGATTTACCTGAATGTCTATGAAAGAATCCCTGCTTTTATAATGACATTTTCATTTTTGTCTTTTACACACCTAAGTCCTCCCTGTGGCTTCTCTTTACAAATAGGATTGTGTTGTTGTAGAATCAACTCTAGCTCGATTAAGCAAAACTAGTATTAGTTTAGAGGGCTTCCAATTAAAAGATATTAAGATTAATCAGAGGGTATTAATCAGATGTATTCATCAGTGATAACTTCACAGAAAGTACAGGATGGCCAGAAAAAGAGCTACAGATGAGGGAAAAAAGCCACATGAAAAGATGCTAGATATTACTAGTCATTCAGTTCAGTTCAGTCGCTCAGTCGTGTCTGTCTCCTTGAGACCCTGTGGACTGCAGCACTCCAGGCTTCTCTGTCCATCACCAACTCCTGGAGCCTACTCAAACTCATGTCCATCATGTCAGTGATGCCATCCAACCATCTCATACTCTGTCATTCCCTTCTCCTCCCGCCTTCAATCTTTCCCAGCATCAGGGTCTTTTCCAGTGCGTCAGTTCTTCGCATCTGGTGGCCAAAGTATTGGAGTTTCAGCTTCACCATCAGTCCTTCCAATGAATATTCAGGACTGATTTCCTTTAGGATGGACTGGTTGGATCTCCTTGCAGTCCAAGGGACTCTCAGGAGTCTTCTCCAACACCACAGTTCAGAAGCATCAATTCTTCAGCACTCAGCTTTCTTAGAGTCCAACTCTCAAATCCATACATGACCACTAGAAAAACCATAGCCTTGACTAGATGGACCTTTGTTGACAAATGCCTCTGCTTTCTAATATGCTGTCTAGGTTAGTCATAGCTTTTCTTCCAAGGAGCAAGCATCTTTTAATTTCATGGCTGCAGTCACCATCTGCAGTGATTTTGGAGCCCAGAAAAATAAAGTCTGTCACTGTTTCCATTGTTTCCCCATCTATTTGCCATGAATTGATGGGACCAGATGCCATGATCTTGAGTTTTAAGCCAACTTTTTCACTCTCCTCTTTCACTTTCATCAAGAGGCTCTTTAGTTCTTCTTTGCTTTCTACCATAAGGGTGGTGTCATCTGCATATGTGAGGTTACTGGTATTTCTCCCGGCAATCTTGATTCCAGCTTGTGCTTCACCCAACCCAGCATTTTGCATGATGTACTCTGCATATAAGTTGAACAAGCAGGGTGACAATATATAGCCTTAATATACTCCTTTCCCAATTTGGAACCAGTCTGTTGTTCCATGTCCAGTTCTAACTGTTGCTTCTTGACCTACATATAGATTTCTCAGGAGGCAGGTCAGGTGGTCTGATATTCCCATCTCTTGAAGAATTTTCCACAGTTTGTTGTGATCCACAGTCAAAGGCTTTGGCATTAGGGAAATGCAAATTGAAACTATAATGAGACACTACTACCAGAATGGCTAGAATTTTTAAGACATATCATCAATTCCTGATGATGATGCAGAGCAACTGAAACACTCATACATTGCTGGTGGGAACGCAAGATTGTGTAGCCATTTTTGAAGACAGTTTGGTATTTTGAAAATAAACAGCTACCATTCAAACCAGAATTTCCACTCCTTGGTATTGGTCCAAGAGAAATAAAAACTGCAAGTCCAAAACAAAAACCTGTGCCCAAATGTTTATAGCAGCTTAATTCTTAATAGTCCAAAACAGGAGACAACCCAAATGTCCATCAACCAGCATACAGATAAACAATTTGTGGTATATTCATACCATGGAATACTAGTCAGACTCAGCAATGAAAAGGAACATATACATGCAACAGCATGAATGAATCTCAAAAACAAATGAAAAAAGGCAGGCAGTAGATGCTAAATATTCTGTGATTCCATTTTAAGACATTCTAGAAAACTGTCTCTGCCCTGTTAGACTGTGATCTCTTTGATCTGATACAGCTCCTAACACCAGGATTGCATCAGAGTCAGTGAACTGGAAGCAGAAATGGCTAAATCTGATCAGTTTAGGGAATAAGTTTTAGCTCTCAAGTGAATCAGGAATCTAGATTTGGCCAAAGGTCAGTATAAGGTAGCCTAGGGTGAATCAGAGTGCAGCAGACTGTTAACAGGAGGACAGGGAGCCAAGGTGAAGCCTGCTGGACATGACATCATGAATATCAGCTCTAATGGATCCTACACAAGTTCATCCACTCACATCGCTGTCTGCCTCCAGAGAACGTAACCTTTCTTTGATGATCACTAATTAAAGCTGATTGCAGTTACTATCAAGGGTCTGGTTTACCTGCCTTTGACAAATTTCCAGTTGTACTTTGCTTGTCCATTTGCAGTATGCTTTACTGACCCTCTTCAACAACTCTTAAAAACTGGCAGTGACAGAGACCCCACTTACAAACCAGGTTGACCCCAGAGTTGCGTCAGTTTAATCGTGCTCCTAGTTATTTTCTGGCAAACATAAGAATCTGAAGCAAACGACCATCTTAATTGAAGTGTTTTTAATATGAAATATTTTATAATGCTAAGCTTGGCTCAGATATAACGTGTACCTCATAAATACAACATGTGCTATAAAGAAAAGAGCCTGTGGTTAAACTCACAAACTTAGATTCTGGTCCCTGAACTCCACCTGTTTACCCTTGGCTTGGCCACTTAGCCTCTCACTTAACTTCCACGGTGAATGAATCAGGTGGACTGATGCTCCAACATGAATCCCATGAGTCTGAGGGTAGTTGGAAGGATGATTGGGAGGATGAAAAGAAAAACTTTTCTATTACTAGACTTAAGAGTTTTTAGACCTGACTTTTAGACTTTTCAGGTCTCAGACTGGCAGGCTTCAGCTGTGTCCAGTGTTTACATTATAACATACCTATTTTGGGGGAAAAGAACTGGCAAGGTTTATAGATAAGGATGGAAAAGTACTTAGTTTGTTCTTGCAACTAGTGGCCCATAATCAGGTTTTTATACTTTTCCTTAGAGGTGTGTATTGCAATAACTTACTGTAAGAAACAATGTTATTGCTCATATTAAATATTCTTTAAGTAGTTTTTCCACATCTTTGAAAGAGTTGTATTTTCTTCTAGGAAGGTAGATTTTATTTTTGACGTGGTGATACCCTTTTTTTAAGTTCTTAATCTAGTTCCTTTTATATCAGTGAAACCTTAATATTTAAAAATGAAATATTGGTAACTAGTCCTATAGAGACTTTTGACTACATAAGCCAGAATTCTAAAGTAAAGTCTTTGATGCATATGTGCATTTTTAATTTCTTAATTTTTCAACTCTTCTAGACCAGTTCTCTCTTTGTAGTCAAATTCATTGTAATCCCATCACGAAAGTATTGATCTTTTAGTAACCTTTATTGAAGCATTGTATTAATCCACATTCCCACACGGTAACAGACGGTTTGTATCAAACGTATCATTCAGCTTAGCTCAGGCCCCATATGGAACTAATAAGCCACGCAATAAGTGGCCTTGCGTAGACACATGTGGCTTGGAAGGGTAAGAGTGTGTGTGTGTTGTCTAAACTGAATTTTTCCTGCCAAAACCTAAATGACAATGATTCTTGAGCCCCCAGTGTCTTTCCCAGCCTGGAAAAAGTGAGTGTTTAAAAAATAAAAATAAAATTGAGCACTTTGATATTAAATTAGGCCTCTTAACGCCATAGGAGGATGCTCACCGAGTACAAGAACTCAGCATTTATTTCTCAAAAGTACAATCACACTTTATTTTAAAATATGATCTCCAGAGCTGCAGAAGACTTACCTAGTCAGTGGAGCACCATTTATCAAGCTGCATGAACTAGTTAATTTCAACTATAAGAGCTCTAACATCATAGTTGATCTGTCTATATAGTGATTTGAGATGAACCCCACATGTGGCTTCGGGAAAATACTGTATCTTTATACAAAAAGGTGGTGTGGGAGAGGAAAATAGAGAAACGATAGTTAATGGAGTTGACATGGCCGTAGTTGTCTGCTGAGGGCTGAATATATCCCTGGCTCTGATTTTCTTCTTTGTTGTTGTTCCAGTAACCATAAAGCTAGATCTTCCTGGTGGTGGTGGTGATTGTTGTTTAGTTGCTCAGTCATGTCTTACTCTTTGCGATCCCATGGACTGCAACACACAAGGCTTTCCTGTCCTTCACTATCTTCTGGACTTTGCTCAAAGTCATGTCCATTGAGTCTGTGAAGCCATCCAACCATCTCCTCCTCTGTCGCCCCCTTCTCCTTGTTGTTTTAGTATAAGGATTTTCTTTTGCTAGTAGACCATAGTATTTGTTCATTTTCCCAGGGAAACCGCTGCAACATTGCTTCTCCTCACTTCCCATCTAATTTGTCATCTGCGTGTAGTTTTCACCTACTAGCCTACCATAGAGTTGTGCAGAAATTTAACAGCTCCCATGGAATCGTAAGCCAATCAGAGTGTAACTGAAATTCAAGCTAATTGAAACCAAAATTCCACTTACAACTGCTTAGACTCTTTGGGTGGTGGTGCAGTAGGAAGTTGTTACAAAAGGTGTTTATTTCAGAGACTAATTTGAAGCAGTTAGACAGACCCAAAGCAACATTTTATTTGCCTGGGTTTCTTGGCATCTGCCTTCCCCAATCAGAATTGAGAACAGAGGGAGCTCCTTTTAGGAAAGTGTGGTATTTATTGATAGTAGTTCGTAAGGGCAGATTTTGATGGAATGTTGACGTAAGATTTCTCACACAAAAAGAATACTGTAGTCTTTAAATCTGTCCTTCACAGCTGCCTCCTAGTTCACTTTCCTGCCTAAAACCCTGTAGTAGACTCTTAGTGCTGTCAAGAAAGATAAATCTGAATCCTTGAGCTGAGTGTTCTAGGCCCTTGTTGTTGTTTTTAAATAGCCTTTATTTTTCAAAACAGTTTAAGTTCACAACAAAATTGAGCAGAAAGAAAACTAGCCCTATATATCCATATTATTTTATGATGCCGTATTTTAGAGAACAGAAAATATAACAAAAGGACTATATATTTATAAAAGAAACAGAAAATAGAGAAAAGTCAACAATGATTAACCACATTTTCCTAGCACTCAAGGAAAACTTCTATTAGAACTTTATTCTTCAGGATCTTTTTCTCTGTTTATGTAAGCAGAGATATATTTTTCAAAGACTGATGTCATGCCGTACATGGTATCACTTGGCATTTTTTACTTAACAATCCCTTCTCACTAGACTCTCGAAAGTTTTAATGAACAGTCTCTAAGAACCAGGCCTCAGGAGTGTCCATTCTATATAAAAGTCCTGATTGAACTCTTACAACAATTTTATGAGACAAACATTTTGGTCCTGTTTTATAGAAGAGGCACAGACAGGTTCTGCACTTATTCCAGGTTACATACATTATATGGTGAGAAGTAGACATGGGTGCAGCCGGTCAGTCAGAGACAGAACTGATTTGTAGTCCTTCCTCTCCTTTCTGTACCCTTAGTCTTTCTTCCCTGGCCTCACTCCTTCTTTAACCTCTTGCTTTTACTAATACCTTAACAGGGAGTTAACTTGTTAAAGAATCACTTAATAAAATGTAGGTTTGCTCCTTTCCTGAAGTATTTACATTTTCATTTACATTTACATTTTAATAGTGGGTCATCTCTACCTGATATAGTAGGACATTAGGCTGGACCCCATTTTACTCCCTCCATTTTTAGACACTTCCCTTAAGGTGTCCAGAAGTGTATCTTTGTAGACTCTTCCATCAGCCTTACGCCTCAGTGAACACATAAAGGTTTGACACCCTCTTATCCAGCTTTGACTTCTGACATATCAGAAGTGAGCAAAACCAGAAATGGGGCTGAGTGGACCAGTGTTCCTCATCATTCACCTGGTGAAGGTGCACTACCCTAGCCATATTTTAAATGTATAGATGCCTGGTTCAAACCTATAACTTTTAGAGCATTTTAAAGTGGAGTCAGAACTTTGAAAGTCTCTTGGAGATAATCTAGTCCAGTGGGGTTTAAACTCCAGATGGGAATGCCTCTTTGGTTCTAACTCTACTCCTCCACAATTGCCTACAATCTCCTATTTGTTTTACACTTGGGCTTCTATATAATATTTCATGTGAATAAAGGATTCCATGGCTACCAAAAAAGGTAGTTTGACAATTATTTGAGTAGCCCTAGCTGAAGTCAAACTACTAGTAAGTGACACCACTGGTATTCAAACCCAAATCTTCTGTATCTAAGCTCATTCCAGTGTGTCATGATGCCTCTCATTTCCTCCCATACAGCATTAATTTTAACTTACTAACAAATATGTATTAAGTATATATTCATTTAGTTTAGGCTTTCCAAAGACAGCAGATGGAAAGGTGGTGTAGGAAGGGATTTGGCAGAGGGGTAAAATGCCCCCTTACCTTGGGACAATCAGAGAGCTACCTACAGGAAATAGAACTGGTGTTGGCTCTTTCAGAGTGGATAGAATAGATAGATGGAGGATGCCTAGAGGGAGACTTAGTGACAGGAAAGAGAGTCTCTCTCAGAGAGGTGAGTTCCAATAGCCAGTATTGGAAAACTATTATATATATAGGGGACTTCATGATAAAAAAATTAAATATACTCATTTATGTCAGGCCCTAAAGAAATGCTACTAATAAAGACAAAATAATTTAAAATTGTAAGCACACAAAGATGAAAAGAACAGAAGAGACAAGAGCAGGTAATAGAATCGACAGCATTTTAGAAAATCACAAGCAGATAAATGATAAACTGTGAGTAGGCAGAATGGAGAAAACCAAAACCTAACCCCTTCAAGAAGCAATGTAGTTCAAGCCATAGAACTCCAGAGTAACTTATTTCACTTAGCATAGTACCCTCTAGGTCTATCCATGTTGTTGCAAATAGCAGGATTTCGTTCTCTTTTATGGCTCAGTATGTGCATGCATATGTATACCCCACCTCTTTTTTTATCCATTTATCTACTGATAGGCACTAGCTTGCTTCCATATTGTGGCTATTGTGAATAACGCAGCAATGAACATAGGGGTGCATCCTCAGCAAGTCCTGCCAATGTACAGACTATCTGATTAGCACTTTAAAGTTTCATTCATAAAGAAAAATTGACAACCAAAGATTACCAGACATTAAAGAAAGCCTGTAATTTTATTTTAAGGCTGAAACAAAAACAAAAAAGAAAAAAATCCAAAAGTAACAGAAAATGAAGATAGAGGAGACAGAAAATAAAAATAACAATAATAATAGAAAACAATCAAAATTAGAGGATAAGAGTTTTCATATTGAAAGGACTCACTAGCATGGAAAACAAAAGCAAAGTAAACAAATGGGACTATATCAGACTGAAAATATTTTGCACAACAAAGGAAACCATGAACAAAATGAAAAGACTACCTACTGAATAGGAGAAGATATTTGTAAGTGATATATCTGAAAAGGAGTTAATATCCAAAGTATAAAGAACTCAGGCAACTCAACATCAAAAAAAGCCAACCCAATTAAAAAATGGACAGAGGACCTGAATAGACATTTTTCCAAAGAACACACAGAGAGGACCAATGGACATATGAAAAGATGCTCAACATCATTAATCACCAGGGAAATGCAAAACAAAACTACAGCAACCTCACATCTGTCAGAATGACTGTTACAAAAAAGACAAGAAATAACAAGTGTTGACAAGAATGTGGAGAAAAGGGAACACTTGTGCACTGTTGGTATTTTTCCAAAGAAACCAAAAACACTAATTTGAAAAGACAAATACACCCCTTTTGCTGCATTATTCATGATACCCATAATATGGAAGCAACCTAAGTGCCCATCAGTAGATGAATGGATGAAGATGATGTGGTGCATACATGTGCGTGCACACACATACACTGGAACATTATTCAACCATAAAAGAGAACAAAATCCTGCCATTTGCAACAACATGGATAGACCTAGAGAATGTTATGCTATAAAGTGAAATAAATCAGAGAAAGACAGATGCTATATGATTTCACTTATACATGCAATCTAAAAAACAAAACAAATGAACAAGCATAACAAAACAGAAATAAGACTCATAGCTACAAACAGGAGGTTGCCAAAGGAAGGTCAGTAAGTGGGGGATGAGTGAAATAGGTGAGGGTAATTAAGAGATCAGATCAGATCAGATCAGTCGCTCAGTCGTGTCCGACTCTTTGCAACCCCATGAATCACAGCACGCCAGGCCTCCCTGTCCATCACCAACTCCTGGAGTTCACTCAGACTCATGTCCATCGAGTCAGTGATGCCATCCAGCCATCTCATCCTCTTTCGTCCCCTTCTCCTCTTGCCCCCAATCCCTCCCAGCATCAGAGTCTTTTCCAATGAGTCAACTCTTCGCATGAGGCGGCCAAAGTACTGGAGTTTCAGCTTTAGCATCATTCCTTTCAAAGAAATCCCAGGGCTGATCTCCTTTAGAATGGACTGGTTGGATCTCCTTACAGTCCAAGGGACTCTCAAGAGTCTTCTCCAACACCACAGTTCAAAAGCATCAATTCTTCGGTGCTCAGCCTTCTTCACATACAAACTTTCAATTACCAAACAGATGAGCCACAGGGATGAAATGTACAGTGTGGGAAATATAGTCAATAATAATGTAATATCTCTGTATGGTGACAGACGGTAGCTATATTTATTGTGGTGATCATTTTGTAATGTATGGAAATAATCGAATCACTGTTTTGTACCAGGAACTAACATAGTGTTTTAGGTCAGTTTTACTTCAAAAATAAACTCATGGAAAGAGAGATCAGATTTCTGGTTACTAGAGGTGGGAGGAATTGTGGTGGTGGGAGTGGATTGGATGAAAGTGGTCAAAAGATACAAACTTCCAGTTATAAGACAAATAACTACTAGGGATGTATT
Source organism: Bison bison bison (assembly GCF_000754665.1). Classification (NCBI taxonomy): domain Eukaryota; kingdom Metazoa; phylum Chordata; class Mammalia; order Artiodactyla; family Bovidae; genus Bison; species Bison bison. The sequence goes on along the minus strand of NW_011494823.1, from coordinate 848,972 downwards.
GTATACCACGATTAATATATTAACACTGCTGTATGTTATATATGAAAGTTAAGAGAGTAAATTTTAAGAGTTCCCATTACAAGGAAAAGATAATTTTTTTTCTTTAATTTTGTGTCTATATGAGATGATGGATGTTCTCTAAACTTACTGTGGTATTCATTTCATGATGTATATAAGTCAAATCACTATGCTGCACACCTTTAACTTATACAGAATTGTATGTCAATTATATCTCAATAAAGCTGGAAGGAAATAAAAACAAAGGACTCACTAAATCCAGACCAAAACAGTAAATGATAAAAGACCCAAACAAAAACTTATGATTGTAAAATTGCTGAATACTGGCATTAAAGAATAAAATCCTAAAGAGAGAAGAATCACTTCACACACATGGGTCAGGAATCAGAATGTTATCAGATTTCTCAATTGCTATATGCAAAATTAAATGACAGTGAAACAACATTCCAAAGGAAAAATCATTACAGCCTTGAATTTTATACCCAAGCAAACTATCATTCAAGTACGAGAATGGAATTAAAGATATTTTTAAATATTCAAAGTATTAAAAAAGATACCTCTCATGTGGCCCTTTTCCAGAAAGCCATTACAGAATTAGTTTAGTTCGGTAGCTCAGTCGTGCCCCACTGTTTGCAAGCCCATGGACTGCAGCACACCAGGCTTCCCTGTCCATCACTAACTCCTGGAGCTTGCTCAAACTCATGTCCATCGAGTTGGTGATGCCATCCAACTATCTCATCCTCTGTTGTCCCCTCCTCCTCCTGCCTTCAATCCTTCCCAGCATCAGGGTATTTTCCAATGAGTCAGTTCTTCACATCAGGTGGCCAAAGTGTTGGAGTTTCAGCTTCAGCATCAGTCCTTCCAATGAACATTCAGAACTGATTTCCTTTGGGATTGACTGGTTTCATCTCCTTGCAGTCCAGTTCAGTTCAGTCACTCAGTCGTGACCGACTCTTTGCGACCCCATGAACTGCAGCACGCCAGGCCTCCCAGTCCATCACCAACCCCCAGAGTCCACCCAAACCCATGTCCATTGAGTCAGTGATGCCATCCAACCATCTCGTCCTCTGTCATCCCCTTTTCCTCCTGCCCTCAATCTTTCCCAGCATCAGGGTCTTTTCACATGAGTCCAGGGAACTCCCAAGAGTCTTGTCCAACACCACAGTTCAAAAACATCAATTCTTCACACTTAGCTTTCTTTATAGTCCAACTCTTGCATCCATACATGACTACTGGAAAAACCATAGCTTTGACTAAACGGACCTTTGTCAGCAGATTTATGTCTCTGCTTTTTAATATGCTAACTAGGTTATTATATTCTAGAGAATATATATATTCTCTATTATAGAATATGCTCCACCAAAATGAGGCAGTAAATCAAAGAACAAGTGATGAGATCTTGGAAACAGCAGCCTCAACACAATTACAGTCAGCCCTCTGTATCCACTGACATAAAACCTGGGTATGGGTTATGGAGGGTTGAATGTTCACTATACATACAACACCATTTTAGATGAGGGACTTGAACATTTACAGTGTTTGGTGTATCTTCAGGGTCTCCTGGAACCAGTCCCTTTGGGATATAGAGGGGTGACTGTAAACAGAATTTCTAGGATGATGGTGAAAGAAAGTTCTAAATAGGTAAAAAGAGAACCAGCCTAGAGAACAAACTGTTCAGATTGGCGCAGACAGAAGGTACTGCAGGAAATAATCTCCAAGGGATGGGGTATGGGCTTGATAGGTTGTTATATGATGTCTTTATTAACCAGATTGGAAGGATTTAAGGTTTTGTCCTAATTGGGGGAGAATCTAGTGATAGGTACCTGGGTACTTAACAAGTAGGGTAAATGGCAATTATCATTTCAGGAAAAACAAACATAAGGCAAAAAAGGAATAGTATATTATATGGCTTAGCAGTGAACAGTATTTTTGTAGGTGTAAGGTAAACACTAAATATTGATTTAACAAAAAATGTTACATTCCAAAATAATTGAATATCTTGAGAGAATGAGGAAAAGTGTATTTGAGAGAGTGGACAGTTAAATCCTCATATTCTTTAATAAAAAGTAGGTAATTACCAGTAAGGAGATAAAATGTATTAAGAAAAGAGTAATAAAAGGGCTAAATTCTCATTTTGCATAATAGGAACATAGTAGATGATGTCTAAATGAGAGGGATGGAATAAGAAATATTAGTATAAGTGTATTTAGAAATATGAAGGTAAAGGAAAAAACAACCAAAAGTGGTCACTACTGAAGAGCAAAGAACTGTTGCTTTTTCATTATAAGCCTTTTAGTAGTTTAGACTTAAAACATTATATGTACTTTGTTTTAAATTTTTTACATACACACACACAGACTTTGGCCACCTGATGCAAAGAGCCAACTCACTGGAAGAGACCCTGATGCTGGGAAAGATTGAGGGCAAGAGGAGAAGGGAGCGACAGAGGATGAGGTGGTTGGATGCCATCACTGACTCAATGAACATGAGTTTGAGCAAGCTCGGGGAGAAAGAGGACAGGGAAGCCTGGCATGCTACAGTTCATGGGGTTGCAAAGAGACAGACATGACCTGGCGACTGAACAACATATATGTACTATGTGGGAATTTCTATTTTAGTTCTATATGTTGAAGACTGAAAGGGTGACATGACAAAGGGTTCAGAGTTGTTACTGAGAGGTTCTAGCCTTGGCTTTGTCCCTTATCAGCTCTGAGACCTTGGGCAGGACACTTGTCCTATTACTGAGTCTTAGTTTCTTCACTTATGAAAAAATGGAGGATGGAAAAAGTCTCCATAATCTTTTTAAAGCTGTGATTGATATCCCAAGATTCTATGATAAAAATAATGCTAGGCAGCAAATGAGGAGTTAAGATTTGGGTGGAGGCTTGAAATTCCCACATTTTCCTTTTTTAGTCGAAATCAGACTTGGAGAGAAATTTTCATTGTGGTCTCTGAAAAGAATTCAACACCCACCTTCCACTGTTGAGCCTGGGGCAGGCAGTTGACTGCATACTGGCTCAGGGACACATAGCTTAGTGTTATTTTAGTGTGGGGTGGTTTTACTTTTTTGATACTTAATATTTTTCAGTATGAATCACAGGTGAAATTTCCATGCCATGTGTAAACAATTTCACTTTTTTATTGAAACAATGAATTCAGGAATGTCATATTGGGATGTCAGCCATTTTGCTTTTATCAGTGAATGGAAAAAATGCTTTTATATTAATATAAGAAATGATGTCATATAATATGGAGGAGATCTTATAATTCAAGGTCAGCAAATCTCAGGAGGTGATTTAGGTCACCAAGCTAGATTTGGAAAAGGAAAAGAATATTTTCGCTTTGTCTTCTCAAGGTTTTTTTCTAACCAATTTTCCTCTCAGACTTTGGGGTAGCTAGTCGAGTAGCATGATTGTGAAAAGGCGGCTCTGACTAATAATATCTTTGCCATTGAAACGTGTGGCTCTGGAGAAATTCCTTCCTCTTTCTGGGCATCAGTTTTCCCATCTGCACAAGAAGAGGGTTAACAAGATACCTTTTAGCTTTAACATTCTGTATTTCTTCCTCCTTATTTTATGCGTATGTTCCAACCATTAAAGAGACTAGGTTTCTTTAGGATTAGGTTTGGGGGCTTTCTTTGCAAGTTCAGTGTAGTGAGAGTGAACTCTTTGTTAAATGTCACTCACTCCCACTTAAGTGAAAAGTCAATTGAGTACTAGATACAAACAAAAGAAAAGTTACTTTGATTTTTTGTTGATAGTAGTTTTATTTTTTTTAAAGAGGAAAATATTTAAAGTTTAACTTAGCCACTTTTAAATTAGGTGCTGGAAAAGCAAAACTTGAAGGAAGATGACCCTTCATATATGTACATCAGTATGCAGTTTACAAAGTCCTTTCTTCATATATAGTATGTCATTTGAAAAATACATTTCTACAGGGCTGTACACGTACTGTGTATTTGACATCATGTGTGTGTGTGTGTGAATATGCACATTATACTTGACCTCGGATCTATATTATGCTTAGTGAGGAAGCAAATAGTCTTAGAGACAGAGTGAGAGGAGGCAGGAACAGACAGATGAAAACCATTTAGTAGGTTACCCAAGACACTTAGAAGGGCACTGAATTGTAGAAAATCAGCCTCTAGCAGAAATAAGTAAAACTAAGAGCAGATCTTAGCCACAGGCCATAGCAACTCTGTTCTCTGGTCCTAGAGAAAAAGGAAAGCTAAAAGCACAAGAGAAATAACATAAAGCACAGCCTCAGTCAAAAATGACTTGTTCTTTGTTTGTTTAATAAGCATGAAATGAGCACTAGCACTGTGTTAGATACTTGGGCATCAGAGACACATACAACATGAACCTTATTCTTGATTCTACAAAGGGAAGAGTCAGGGAAAGAAGGGCTGAATGTGCTCAGTGTGTAATTCCCGCCTTCAGTACGTAAAATGAAATACTGGTTTTATGCTGTGCGTCCCTGAGGTTGATGTTGGCAAACTCTACAGGGGTCTTGGAAATAGTCCTGATTCCATATAGTTGGTCATTCTTAGTCTTCTCTCACTTTAGGAGACAAGGGAGCAGGAAGTGAGCAGACTACCTTTAAACACCATCCAGAAAGTGTGGTTGAGATGGTGTTGGGATCATACAGTCACATTTCCTCATTAGAGTTTAAAGCGGGGTGGAGGGGGACGACTTCTTTAGTGGGTCATGTTTGGGAAGCATTGCCTAGTATCTGGCAGAATTTAATTCTGTCTTTCCATCTTTGCAGCTAAGATATCAACATGGACTAGGGACTCCAGACTTGAGGCAAACTCTTCCTAACCTGAAAAACTTCATGGAGCACGGACTAATGGTCAGGTGGTAAGTACCTTTCTCTGCCATACCCAGAAACTGCAATGTGGATAGTGATCCGGAGGAACTTGCCTGACTTCTGCTCCACACCTGCCTTCTGGGTTTTCTTCTGTAATGAGATACCTGAAGAAAAAAAAAAGGCAGCCATCATACTTGCATAAGTCTAAGCTCCAGTCTGGTTAAGAGGGTGAAGCACCCAGGGGAGGGGGGTGGGTTCACGGAGGTATTGTTTAGACATGGGAAGGTTGGCTGGGTGAGGAATTCTTGAATGCATGGTTGAGGCAGAACCTGGAGGACAGCCATGTGATTTGTAAATGGGGGACTTGGAACCCCCAGGACTTTCCGAAGAACAAGCAAAGGACAGTAAAAAAAAACATCAGGATCAGTGGTTGAGAATAAAGGGAAGAAAGCACACAAGGAATAGGTCAGGCTGTCAGGATGTAGTCTGAGAGCAGGAGGAACAGACGTCCTGGAACGCTTCTCACATGTGATGTCAGTGCTGTTGTAACCTAAGGGCAAGCTGCTGCCTAAAGTGCTTTGTCAGGATGGACATGACCCTCTTCAAAAGACAAGGGGAAAGGGACCATCTGATGCACAGAATACATTAGATAATTAACTTGACATGAATAAAAGGAAAGCTGTTGGCTCTAGTCATTTAGTAATTCGAACCCTTGGATGATAGGCAATAACTTACAAAATTATGTGCATTCAGATCAGGCCTTTAGAGTTAGACAGCTGAGAACAGCATGGTTTGTTCTAAGGAGCACTGGCTTCTGAGTCCCAGATATTTTTCTCATTTGCTATGTGAATTTTGTTGTTGTTTTAAGTTTAGAGATTCCATCATTCATGGCAAATTGTTCAACATTTATCACAGTGTTCACTTCAGTCGCTCAGTCGTGTCCGACTCTTTGCAACCCCATGGACTGCAGCACACCAGGCCTCCCTGTCCATCGCCAATTCCCAGAGTTCACCCAAACTCATGTCCATTGAGTCAGTGATGCCATCCAACCATCTCATCCTGTGTTGTCCCCTTCTCCTCCTGCCTTCAATCTTTCCCAGCATCAGGGTCTTTTCAAATGAGTCAGTTTTTCACATCCGGTGGCCAAAGTGTTGGAGTTTCAGCTTCACCATCAGTCCTTCCAAAGAATTTTCAGGACTGATTTCCTTTAAAATGGACTGGTTGGATCTCCTTGCAATCCAAGGGACTCCCAAGAGTCTTCTCCAAGACCACAGTTCAAAAGCATCAATTCTTTGGCACTCAGCTTTCTTTATAGTCCAACTCTCACATCCATTCATTACTCCTGGAAAAACCATAGCTTTGACTAGACGGACCTTTGTCAGCAAAGTAATGTCTCTGCTTTTTAATATGCTGTCTAAGTTGGTCATAACTTTTCTTCCAAGGAGCAAGCGTCTTTGAATTTCATGGCTGCAGTCACCATCTGCAGTCATTTTGAAGCCCCCAAAAATAAAAGTCTGTCACTGTTTCCACTATGTCCCCATCTATTTGCCATGAAGTGATGGGACCAGATGCCATGATCTTAGTTTTCTGAATGTTGAATTTTAAGCCAACTTTTTCACTTTCCTCTTTCACTTTCATCAAGAGGCTGTTTAGTTCTTCTTTGCTTTCTGCCATAGGGTGGTGTCATCTGCATATCTGAGGTTATTGATATTTCTCCTGGCGATCTTGATTCCAGCTTGTGCTTCCTCCAGCCCAGCGTTTCTCATGATGTACTCTGCATAGAAGTTAAATAAGAAGGGTGACAATATATAGCCTTTACATAGTCCTTTCCCAATTGGGAACCAGTCTGTTGTTTCGTGTCCAGTTGTAACTGTTGCTTCCTGACCTGCATACAGATTTCTCAAGAGGCGGGTCAGGTGGTCTGGTATTTCCATCTCTTTCAGAATTTTCCAGTTTATTGTGATCCACACAGTCAAAGGCTTTGGCGTAGTCAATAAAGCAGAAGTAGATTTATCTTTTTTGGAACTCTCTTGCTTTTCTGATGATCCAGCAGAGGTTGGCAATTTGATCTCTGGTTTCTCTGCCTTTTCTAAATCCAGCTTGAACATCTGGAAGTTCACAGTTCACATACTGTTGAAGTCTGGCTTGGAGAATTTTGAGCATTACTTTGCTAGCGTATGAGATGAGTGCAATTGTGTGGTAGTTTGAGCATTTTTTGACATTGCCTTTCTTTGGGATTGGAATGAAAACTGGCCTTTTCTAGTCCTATGGCCACTGCTGAGTTTTCCAAATTTGCTGGCATATTGAGTGCAGCACTTTCACAGCATCATCTTTTAGGATTTGAAATAGCTCAACTGGAATTCCATCACCTCCACTAGCTTTGTTCGTAGTCATGCTTCCTAAGGCCCTCTTGACTTCACATTCCAGGGTGTCTGGCTCTAGGTTGGTGATCACTCCACTGTGATTATCTGAGTCATGAAGATCTTTTTTGTATAGCTCTTCTGTGTATTCTTGCCACCTCTTCTTAGTATCTTCTGCTTCTTTAGGTCCATACCATTTCTGTCCTTTATTGAGCCCATCTTTGCATGAAATGTTCCCTTGGTACCTCTAATTTTCTTGAAGAGATCTCTAGTCTTTCCCATTCTATTGTTTTCTTCTCTTTCTTTGCATTGATCACTTAGGAAGACTTTGTTCTCTCTCCTTGCTATTCTTTGGAACTCTGCATTCAAATGGGTATATCTTTCCTTTTCTCCTTTGCCTTTCGCTTCTCTTCTATTCACAGCTCTTTGTAAGGCCTCCTTTGCCTTTTTGCATTTCTTTTTCTTGGGGATGGTCTTGATCCCTGCCTCCTGTACAATGTCACGACCTGTTTTTAAAAACCTCAGGTAAGTACATTATCCATGTAACCTTGTTACTTTAATTTTCTGATTTGCTATCTAAATTTAAACTCCTACCTCTCTAAAATGTAATTTTCTCATCTGTAATCCCTGCTCATCTCACTGGTTTGTGGTGAGGATGAAATGACATGGTAGGTGGAAAAATAATTTGTGAGGAGGAAAGTACAAGAATAGTCTCATTTTCTTCTGTGCCAGCAGGATAGGCCATGAGGATAATAAAGTGACATCTGTGATTTACTGTCACTTGGTTTTTTTATTTTTGTCTCATGATCTTCAAAAATATGGATGTCTGACTTTAGACAAGACTCCTATTAAGCAAATACACAATTGTTTAAAGAACTCTACTCAGAATATCAAAATCATTGTAAAAAGTTAGTGTTGACACAGACCTGTATACCCTGAGGAATGAAGGCTAGGAACTAAGTTTTAATGTAAAATAATAATTATTTTATCACCATTATTATTATTGTAACTTTTTAATTTTTTCACCACATCATGTGGCGTGTGGAAGCTCAGTTCCCCAACCAGGGATCAAAGCTGTACCCCCTGCGTTGGGAGCACAGAGTCTTAACCCCTGGGCCACTGGGAAATCCCCACTGTTACTTTAACAGTGAGCTAGCAAGCATGTATTTAACACTGTCAGTGCTCAGTCCGTGATGGGTACTCTGAGGTAACAGTAAGTATGAGGCTCAAGCCCTACCTTCAAGGGATTTGTGATCTAGTTGGAAACAAGGTACATAAATCACGAAAGGTTTTATAACACAAATGGTAAAATTAAAATAATCAAAAGGAGAGGCACCTCACTGCACCACCTGATCAACCAACTAAAATAAATCTTGCTCAGTACAGACGGCAGATTGTCTCAGTATCATTTATTGAAGTCTTTATCTTTTATCCACTGTTGATAATCACTCTGTTTCATAAATCAAGTTAACTTACACATGGATCTGTTTCCAGGTTCCTTGTTCTGTTTCATTGTTTTACAGTCTATCTATAAGCTAGTACCATATTTTTTAATTAATATAAGGTATAATTTCTGTAAGTCTTACTGAGGTTTGAGCATCTCTCTTCCTCCTAACATTTGGAACCACTTGAGAGAGGAGATACGAGGCAGACTAACAGAAATCAAAATGTCAGTTTTATTACTGATAAAACCACTTGGAAAATGCAGCTTTAGATCTATTATAAAAGTGCTTGCAAAGACATCACTCAAAATTAAACCAACTCTTGCAATCAGGATGTGAACTGGAGAACCCCAGGCTTCCCCGCCAGCAACCAGCCCTTAACTATACTGTCTGGTGAGTCCTGCAGAAACCCAGATGGGGCTAAGCCAGGAATACCCAGGTTTTATCTTTCCCTGTAAAGTCACCAATCCAAAAAGACCCTCTTCCCCTAAGAGCAAGTAAGTGGGAGGATGGAGAGAGGCCAAGAGTGTTACTCTTAAATCATATTCCTTCAAAGCAAGGGGAAAGGAAGATTTCCCCAACTTTCTTGATATCTGGTCTGGTGAGGCTCCTACTTGTGGTCCTTCTTCTAATCTCTTTCGGCTTTTCTTGATTTATGAATTGTATTTGAGTGATTTGACAGCTTTATGATATTGAGTCTTTCTGTGAACATGGTATCTCTTTATATGTTTTGTTTTTTTTTTTAAACATACCCCGGCAAAGTGTTAAAGCTTTCTTCATAAAGGCCTTACACATCTTTTATTATATACTTAGTCCTTGGTAGCTTACCCTTTTGGTTGCTGTTATAAATTTTTTATTACAGCATCCAACTTCTTTGTGTCTAGTATAAAGGAACACCACTGATTTTGTATTTTGGAGAATGTATCCAGCAACCTTACTAAACATTAATTACAATAGTTTATCTTAGATTCTTTTGAGTTGTTCTGTGTATACAATCATTTTTTCGAATGATGGTGTTATTTCTTCCTCTTTTTACAATTTTTATTACTTTTTGTTCTCTTATGTTCTATGGCAGAGGAGCAACAATAGTGGATATTAATGATACAGTAATATAATAGCAGCAGTCTTATTCCTGACTTTAGAGGATGCTTCTTTTCACCATTAAGTATTCTATTACAGGTTTGGATAGATATTCTTTATTAGCAAAAGGAAGTTTCTTTCTATTCCCAGCTAAGAGTTGTTTTTCTTGAAATTATGAATGTGTGCATTTTGAATTTTATAAAATGCTTATTACGTTTATTGAGATAATACTATATTTATGCTTCTTTACTGTGTTAATAACTAAACATATTTTCTGTTGTTAAACCATCTTTGCCACCTGGGATATACTCTACTTGATTGTGATGTATTATTTTTTGTATAGTATTGGATTTCATTTGCTAATTTTTTTAATTTACTTTATTGAAGTTTAGTTGATTTACCATGTATTAATTTCTGCTTTACAGGAAAGTGATTCAGTCATACATACATACATACATATATATATATATATATTCTTTTTCATGTAGTCCTTCTTTTTCACATTCTTTTCACATATAGATTATTACAGAATATTGAATAGAGTTCCTTGTGCAATGCAGTAGGTCCTTGTTGGCTATGTTTTATTTATAGTAGTGTGAATGTTAATCCCAAGCCCCTAATTTATCACTCTGTTCCACATTTCCCCTTTGATAACCATAAGTTTGTTTTTGAAATCTGTGAGTCTTTCTGTTTTGTAAATAAGTTCTTTTATATCATTTTGATTAGAGTCCATGATTTGCTAATGTTTTTAGAATATCTACTTTTGTAAACTGAAATGAGGCTAGCCTATGTATACAATAATCTTTGTCTGATTTTGGTAACAGGATTATAACAGCCTCGTAAAATAAACTGAGGCTCTTTCTGCCTTCTTTTCTACTCTCCTTTTCCATTCTCTGGAAGAGTTCATGTACAGCAGGAATTCTCTATCATGAAGGTCTGAAAACCTAGTGGTTTTCATTTTTGAGGGGGAAAGAAGAAGTTTTTAGCTATTAATTTAATTTTTATGATGATTATGGGTCTACTTATGTTCTGTTTTTTCCAGTTCCTCCTTAAATCACTCCAGTGTGATTTCCAGTTCTCTCAGGGTACTGGAATTCCTCTTATCTAGGTAGATGCCTAAAACTCAAATGTTGCCAAACCTGGCGGTCACTTTTTCATCCTTAGCCTCGTCTGTATTTAGTGACGTTTGGCCTTGCTGGCCGTTCCTGCCTTCTTGATGCGTCTTCCTTTCTTGGCTTCTAGCACTGTCGTCCCCTGGTTTTCCTCCTCTCAGCTGCTCTTTTCTGCCTGTTTTTCCTGTTCGCCTCCTTTTTTTGATCAGTAAGTATGGAGAACTGCACAGCTCTGCCCGAAGGGCTCCTCTCCTTTTCTCTGCTTTCCTCTCACGTGGCCTCATGCCCCGCTTGAAAGCCATCTGCCTGCTATGCCTCCTCGCGTTGTTCAGTGTCAGCCTCTCCTGTGAGCTCTGTAGTCAGAGAGCTGCTTGAAACCTCGCCTTGGAGTGTCACAGGCACCTCAGCCTCAGCATTTAAAACTGTCCTTCACTAGCCTTCCTCAGCCAACAGATGACACACTGTCTGCCCAGTCGCTCAAACCAGAGGAGCATTCTTCCTTCTTTTCTCACTCCTCCCTGATCCAGTCTAGTTCATCGGCAAAAATGCTGTGATCTCTGCCCACCAGCTGTTCTTTCCACCATCTCCGCTGCTACCACCCCAGCCCAAGCCACCGCCTGCTCTCACCCAGGCACTACACTAGTCCAGTCTGTCTCGCTGGGTTCATTCATGTCCCATCTCTGTTCATTCTTCACAGTAGCCAGCATGATCTTTTTAAATTTTAGCTGTATCTTAATCACTCCCTAGCTCCAGCGGCTAGAGTAAAATCCAAGCTCTTTCCTACCCCCGCCTCTCCCCTTGCTCTCACATATGGTCCTTATACTGGCTCCTCGAGTCACACGCTGTCAAGTATGTGCTCCCCCTCTTCTGTCTCTCCTACCTCCATCCATACCCACACCCTCAAATAGCGGGAACAGCTTTAGAAAAGGCACAGCAGCTTTACTGGCGAAGAATAGACCACTTGGCTAGTGTGCAGATTCATGTCAGAAACACAGAGGATCTAGGTTTTGTGGCACATTGAGCTTATATAATTAGGGAACCCTTTCAAGAAAACAATACAGAACAGAAAATACAAAATTAGGCGGAGGGAAGTAAATATTTTAAGTGAGAAACAAAACCATAACCAGTTACTGGAACTTTAGAAATTAGATCCCTTTCTTCTGCAATCTCTTTAGACAGTTTACCCAAAATGCTTACATAGAAGTGTTTCCTCACTGCACCCTGACTGTCTTTTCCCTCCTAAAACATAACCATTTCCAGCAACTCTCCATTTCTGAGGTTCAGATAAATTCAATGACTTTCCAAGCACGGCTGCTCCACAAGCCTGTGGCAGTAAGATTGGAGTCCAGGTCTCCTGGCACTGACATGGTAAACCCATTAAGCCCCCAGTGCCCACATCTGTATAGTGCCCCTTTATGCCAGCTGTGCCAAGCACATTAACACTCAATGAATAGTAGACATCACTTCTTGGTGCCGTAATGAAAAACGGACCGCTGAGACAGATGCAAAGTAGCGCAAAAGGTCTGCCACATACGAACCCAGGAAAGACTGCTGTGGAAAGGCAGCCCGGAGGTTCCAAACCTAAACAAAGCTGGAACAAACACTTCAGCCCCAGGGGAAACCTGAGAATTTCCGAGAGCAGCTGTGAACTGAGGAATTACCTCCCCAGCCTGTGCTCCTTAGGGCAAAGGGTAAAAAAACTCAACGCCCCTAAGGGAGCCTCTTACATCTTTTGTAAAAGAAAACACTTCCATCCTCTGTGCTGCGGTTACCATTCACAGACTGGTCCCGGTGGAAGTAGATTGCTGTGTGTTCTTTCGGTGTCCAGAATTTCAAACTGGCTGACGATCAGTGCAGTCACTGAATTCCTCCTTATGGTAAGCTTCAGAATTGTGTGACAGCTTGTTTTGTTTCTTAAAGAAAAGACAGTGTGATTTTTCTTTTCTGTCACGTGACAGAATTCTTATCTAACATATTGATGTTACCTGACTAATCATAAAACTATCCCTTTTCTCAAGAACACAAGTTACCTGGGGCACAGTTCCCAGTACTTTATGCTGATCCTTTCCAAAAGAAGTCTCCATTTTCTCATCCTTGAATCACTAACCTTGTTGTGACTGCCAAACAACACAAATTGGAAAAGCAGAATTTCAGCTCAGAGGTTGTCCTCTTGAATAGTTTGGTTAAAAGCCACCACCATGCCACTTAAACATCCCATTTCTCCTCTCTTTTACTACTAACTAGAAAGTGGTCCAGGATTCCATTTGACATGCTCATGCACAGCCAATGCTGAATTACGGTCAGGGAAGCCTGACCACTTCCCTGCCATGCGAGCCACTGTTTGACGGCCGCCACTGAGATGATATGTTTAGCGCTGAGAGGAAGGGAGTCTGTGCTGTGCTGCTGTGAACAGACTGTGTGAGGGGCTCCTGCATCCAGGCCCTGGGGACAGTCCTCAGTGACATCTCTCCACTGTCTCTCACCCCAGCTGAACCGACCCCTAGACAGGCCCCCCTCATTTCTGACCTCTGTTCTTTTCTCAGACAAGTTCCCACCACCTAGAATTGCCTGCTTTGCTCTCTCCAAACGTTGCTTTCACTTCAAGGTCCAGCTCACATCCTACTTCATTCACTCACTCAGCAGGCAGAGAAGCAGGCCCTCCCCTGATGCCTTAGGTTCACTCTCCACCAAGCCTTACCCACCAGCTTCTGAGCAGCGATGAGCAGGCACTGAAATTGGAACAAGATGTGATAGACAACAGAAAGTATGAAGTACTGAAGGAAGGTGGAGAAGTTATCTGGAACATTCTTAAGGATGTCATTTACTCCCCAGTGTAAGGTGAGGGGTGTAGGTGAGGCCTGGACAAGCCTTCACTAAGGAGATGGCATTTAGTGGACCTGGGGCATAAGGAGGACTGGGGCATGTGAAGATTACAGGGCAGGCCAGAGTGGGAAGCAGTTGCCCAGTTCTAAGGAGCATATGAAGACTTTGGGTTTGAATAGTAGCTCTACCACTCACTATCTCTGTGACTTCAGGCAAGTTTAAACTCTCTGCTTAAAAGTATCTGTAAAATGGAAATTATAGTGCCTTCCTGATAAAGTTGATACAAAGATTAAGTACTTAGCATACTTCCTGGCACATAATAGTAACAAATGGTAAGTACTATTATAACTGTATCATGGGTAAATGAAATCGTAGTTGTCTTTTTTAAAAATTAAATCCATCCTTTATTATAGGTATTTTATCTTTCCTTTAAAATCTACAGTCATAAAAAAATATCTACAGTCATCTCCTTACAAACAGGTATAGAACATGGTTCTTGATCACATTTTTTAATAATGGCTCATGCTTATTTGTACATTAGTGATACAGAATATTCACCATTTCCCTTCTACTTTTCCCCAAGTACTTAATACGACCTTCCTCTGAACTTAGAGGAAACTACCTCACAATTCTAGTGGCCTACTTACTTTTTTGGTTACTTATTTTCTTAGGTTAACTCTCAGCTATAGTTAGAAGTTATGTACAATGAAAGTTTCTTTTTTGCAGAATTTACCGTGTTTTTATTTAAGTTTATAACAACCCTGTGAAAGAGGCAGGGCAAGGATGATGATCACTATCTTACATATCAGAGTACTTAGAAATATGAGGTGACTTGCCATGATCACATGACAGTAAGTAATGGAACTGGGGCGGCCACACCAGTTGTCTGCCTCCTGGTTGCATGCTCTTTCTGTCATGCCAGGCTGCCTCTTACTAGTTAGTGGTCATTCTTTTCCTTCTCTGCGTTTCCCCAGCCCTCCTCTCTCTCTCTGCCACTGAATTTCTAACACCTATTATTACCTTCCCCAGGGAAGCCCATCAAAGTCAAATCCAGAGTACTAGAAAAATACATTGCAGAATCGGACAGGAAGACACTCTTTGTTGCTTATGATAGGAACCTGGTAAGAGTCATGAAACTTGGTTAGAATTTAGAACTTTAAGACGAAAAGAAACAAAAATGGTGATATGTTTCAACTCCATTGGTTAAGAAACAAGAAAGCTAAGGGAACACGTGAGCTGGCTTAAAACATGTCTGTCCACCATGTTTGCCTGCCTTAAATTTCATTTTCTTTCTTTCAGAAAAAGAGATGATAAAAGCAGGATTTCAGAACCATCTGTCCTGATTTATACATGAAATGTTTTATTCTAAGTTCAATTTTTACTGACTGTAAAGCTTCACAATACAGTGGAAGGAGCACTGGATTTGGGAATCAGAAAATGTACGCTCCAGCTTCAGCTCTGTCATTTAATTTTCATAAATTTTTTGAGTATCAGTTTTTTTCAGTGGAGTTAATGGCAGCAGCCCTATTTCCCAAGCATCATTATATGGAACAAATGAGATAATGTCTGTCCAAGTGGTTTATAAACTAAAAAGGACTATACAAAATATCATAAGCATTATTCATACATTCAACAATTCATTAAGGGTCTCCTCTGCATACAGCACTATTCAAAAGACGAAAGAAAATTCAAAAGTGTGAGATTTGGCCTGCTTTTGCTTAGTTGACAGTTGTTTAGTTTATAATCTGAATGAGTAGATAAGACAAATTAAATATTTTGAAGAACAAGACTTACAAAAATACTCTCCTGCATTGTTCAGTCTCACTGTCACGTGGGACTCACAGCCTGAGCCCTGGCTTCAGAGGACCGCGTTCCACGTGATGGTGCTCAACCTCGCACTGACTTCCTTGATGTTGTAGGACCAGGCGTGCCATTTTTATTGAGGCTGCCTCAATTTCCGTGACCTTAGTGATGCTAGAATACTGAGGAGACATATCCTTGGCTACTCTGCAGCTCGCTGGAATACTTCTGATTCCTTCCAGCGTTTAATGATGTGACTTTGGGAGAAGCAACTAGTGGATTTACGTAAGGTCGTGTCACTTCATTGGTTAAATCTCTGGATAGTGTTTCTGCTCACCTGTTTCTGATCTAGTTCTCTGTTCTTTTTTATAAATAGAATCAAGTTGAACAGTTTTTTTAGTGAACAAATGATTAAGAAAGTAAGAACTTTGACACATTTTAAGAAAATGGGCTTTTTCAGTCAATTGAAAATAATGAAAATTTTGGAACCCATCTTTCTTTAAAACCAGAGGGTAAAAAAAAAAAAAAACAGAGGGTAGTGATATAATAGTTCAGCTTTTAAGCCAAACCATCCACCTGTGAAAATGAGACCCTATCCTGTATTAACGTTTTTTTACGCCTTATTTTTTAAAAGCAGATCTATCTTCTCTCCTTCCCTCCATCATTTGCTCATGCTGAATTCAGAACTAGTCTCTGGCACGTGACCCAAGGGACTTAAAAACCATGTCGTCTAGCTGACTCTGGTTTTTAAATTTAGATCAAATGACATTGTCTTTGAAGTCTCAAGAGTACTACTTAAGGTAGCCATATCAGAGGGGCGTGCCTCTCAAAGTACTCCTTACTGGCTGGCATCCTTAATATGAAAAGTGAAGGCTGGTCAAAAATAAATGAAAAAGAAAGTTTTATTGGAGTTATTTACTCTTAAGACAGCTATTTCAGACGGAACCTTGACAAGTTATCTCATTGCCTCTAGACAGGAATACACAAGGCATATGGGTATCTGTAGTATTTTAAAAGACTTTGGGGGACCAGGCTTCTTCTGTAACTCATTCCAGAATTTAAACACCCTCACTTCAGGAAATTCTTCCCTATATTTAACTTACAGGCCCCCTTCTGCGGTTAACACCCATTTCCGCTTTTCTCTGTCTCCAGTCAGGATGGAGAACAGCTGGCCAACATCCTTTGTGTGCTAACCCTCCGTCAGTGAGAAGTCATTTGGGTATCCCGGGCTGCTTTTCTCACCCTCCAGCAGCCAAGTCTTTGAACCAAATAGAGATTTTTTTTTTTCTGTTTTTATTTGTGCCTTGTTTCTCTCTCGTCGTTCTTTTTGATTATCAATGAATAAAATTTGGAAAATGTAAAAATACACAGATGACGGGCAAACAATAGCCCTACAATCCAGGGAGGGAAACCACTGTTAAGTTAGTTTGCTATGTGTTACTTATACAGTTGAGATCATATCATCTATATCAGCACTGAAATATAGTCTGAGCTGCATATACAGAAACTTAAACATTTTCTGGCAGCCACATTGCAAAAAGGTAAAAAGGAATAGGCAAACTAATTTTAATAGTAGTTTTCCTGTAATTCTAAAATACTGATTGGTATGTAATCAGTATTTTTAATTATTAATATTTTACACTCCATTTTTATTCTAAACCATCTAAATCCAGTGTGTATTGTACATTCACAGCACATCTCAAGCCCAGCTACCGCCTTGCAGGTACTCAGTGACGTGTAGCTGCAGTGCTGAAGCACAGTCCTTGCAGCTGTATGTACTGCTGTCGTATCTTAAGCCTATTACCAATGCCATTACCAAATTTTTACATCATTTTAATGGCTGCATAATATTTCATCAATTAGACTTACTATAAGTGAATCTTTAGAAAGTTTTGTTCTTCATAAGTAACCATGGAGTGTGCTCTTTTTACTTCTTTTTTTTTTCTTTCACATTAACTGAATGTTTCTCAACACATTGCCCAAAAACAACAACAACAAATTATTCCTTTTGGGTACAATTAATCAAATCTACTTATTCATACAACAAATATATTCACTTAGTATCTACTAAGTGCTCTGTACTCCCTTAGATTGGGAAGTGGAGGAGTGGGTTTCAAAAAATAGAAGGCCAGGTCCCTTCCATACACTGTTTACAAGACTTGGCTCCACAGTTGGACTGCACACATACTGTATTTAATTCTGACTTAAATATTCTTCCCTTCATTTCTTACTCTCTCTGCACCTTAATATACACACACAGCCTGACTGACTGACTGTACCTTACCTTTCAAAGGTAAATCAAAGATAGTCACCTGTGCTGAGTCCTCTAGGTGACTACTGGCTGCCTCCTCTGTCATACAAAATGTATATTGTGTTCAAAGCACTGTGGTGTTCCGGTGATTGGCTAACTCTCTGTCTTCTCGACTAGAGTAGAAACGCTAATGATAGAAACCTTATTTTATGAGCCTCTTTATTCCCAGTGCCTAGCAGATTGCCAGGCAGTGAATGTGGATTTCAGTACTGTCTACTGAAATATGTGTTGAAATAACAAGTGATCATGTTAAGCATCAGTTGGATGGTATAATTACAAGTATTGATCAGGGAGTTCAGAGAGGTCATTTTAAATTGGCATATGGTTGAAGAAGGCTTTAACAAATGAGGCAGGACTTGAACTGGGCTTTGGGAAGATGGTTATGCCTACATGAATGGAGGGGAGATGCCCTGTTGCAGGAAGTCTTGTTTTTTCAGGAGGAATCCTTTAGCATGTATCAGCAGATAAATATCTTTCTAGATCTAAAACACTGTACTAAGTTTCAAGAAGGCTGACAGGGCTTTGCAGAATTAGAAAGTACTGCTGACTGCTTCATGTGATCTTTGAGTATAAGCTGCATTTCAACTCTGGAGATGTTAAAGGTCCATTTTATATCATGCTTGTTCAGTAATCCTTCTGCTAGGGATAACTGCATATATAAGAAGAAGTAACATCATTATAGAAATATCAAATGAGTGTTATTGCAAACCAGGTACCCTCCCAAAGCATTTTGAATGAATTATTTAGTTAACTCATTTAATTCTCACAACAGCTGAGTGAACTAGGGCCCATTTATCCTCTCTTGTTACAGATGAAACTGAAGCACAGAGAGGTTTAAATAATTTAAATGTAACACAGCCATCAAGTGGAGGAGCTAAGATTTGATCCCAGAAGAACAGTTTTAGGGCCTCTCCTTTAACCATTACTCTGTACAGCCTCTCTTCTAGCTGTGTTAAGAATAAAATATTTTATACAGAGATCATTTAGTATCTCTGGTTCTAGAACAGGAATCCTGTCATTATAACCTTTCTCTAGTTCTCTTCATTCCTTTCTGACTGCTCCTTATCTCACTCGTGGGCGCCTCTTTTTCTGCCTCATCATGAAAAACAGGAGCACCTCAAGGCTCAGTCCTTGGCCCTCTTTTCTCTGATTTTATTCACCACCCCGCCCAGTGATCTGATCTGATCTTCAACTACGTTTTTTAATTATCACCCACACTGAACTGAAGCACAAGTATAACTCTTTAGCCCAGGTCTCTGTTCTGGTATCAGACCTCTGTTCAGATTGCCTCCTGGACATTTTCATAGCACACCGTGTGTGCCCACGTTGTGGTTTTTTTGTTTGTTTTTTTCCCCTGTCTTCCATCAGCACCATTGTAAGCCTCATGGTCTTCCAGGGCTCTGCTTTCAGCAAATCGAATCTCCATCCAGTCTTTCACACTGGCCAGGAAGCTGTTTGATTCTCCCTTTCCTCATAACTCCAACCTTCGCAACCTCTGCTGATTCCCCCTAATGTGCCTCTGTCTGCAGCTACACCTTTCCACTCTGGCCCAAGCCTGCATCATCTCACCTGCACTACTGCACGGCCTGTGCTCGGTCCTCCAGCATCCGCTCCAGACCCCCTCCCGTGTGTTCTCCAGCTTCAGTCAGAGTGTACCTGCCAAAATACAGATCAGTCGATCAGTGTCTCTTCCTCTCCCTACCCACTAGACAGACAAGACAGACATACACACCCCTAGCCTAAAACACTTTAATGACTTGAAGAGAAAATTCTAAACATGGCCTCTGGGTTTGTGCATAGTCTACTCTAGACCACATTTTCCTCTTCAGCTTTATCTTCTACCAGGCTGCTGTTCACTTGATGACTTTTTGGGTCCTCACACATTGTTGTCTTTCTTGATGTAGGTAGGGTCTTGACATATCCTTTTCCTTTTGCCTGGATGCTCTCACCTACACACCCACTCTTCACCTGGTGAGGAAGTCTAGTCCTTCAGATCTTGGCCTTGGCTGGGTCAGTTCTGTTATAAGCTCTCTCAACCCCTGATCACTCCTGCACAGCATGTGTCAGAGGTGGTCATTTTATGTCTGTAATTTTTACATTAATGTCTGTCCACTCCCACTCTGATAAAAGCTCCACAAAAGCAGGAGCCATGGCTTTTTTCAACCACTATTGTATCCCCAAGTACACAGTGCCTGGTGTATAGTAGACACTCACCATGTATTTGAATGAGGGAGTAAATAATGTGTTGCTATGTTCTGTTTATACTGCACCTCTTATAGTAATACAGAGGGCTACAAGAGAGAAGCTTCCCAAGACATTATCCCTGGAGTCCCACAGTCTCTAAGCAACGATTCAGTGACAGCTGTCATTCAAGCATTTCTTCCAAAGGCCTTCAGCATCTCTGGATATGGTGGCAAAGCTATCCATTTTTCTTTTAAAATAACAAACAACTGAAGTTGTTTCTTTTCATGGTTCGATTCATGTCAGAGCTTATTAGAAATGAGATGGTGGTTCAGCTTTGTGGCATCTTTCAAAAGACTTAACTTCACAGATTCTGTCGTTGGTCTCTGGAGTCTAATGCTTCCTTTAGCGCTCTGTCTCTGCAAGTCTACTTTGTAAATTCTGACCAAGGTTTTAGTTGGTCAGGTTCTTCCTGTGACTGGTCTGTGACATCGCTATTACTCTGGTTTCCCTGGCAAAGGTAGATTTTTTTTTTAAGTTTTCAGCACAAACACCTTATCACTCTCCCACATTTCAAGTGCAATCTAGACACTCCGACAGTTAGCCAGGTAACCTTCCTGGCATCTCTGTTTCTACAGACCATGTTACAGCCTCATAATGTTTGTTGCCTTGCCTGTGATTTCAATACGTTATTTGTGTGATGATTTCTTAGAAGTGAAAGCTGATGGGTGCAGTGGTTGACCTCTCAGCTCCTGGGACCATCTGTCTCTCTGGAGGATCACTGTTTATTCCCTGACCCCAAGGAACTCAGCCTTGAGACCAAGCTGGCCTCCAGGTGGGCTCCGGGCCGTGGGCACCCCTTCAGCCTCTGTTCATAGCCTGTGCTGGGACCTCTGTTTCCCAGCTGGGCCTTGTTGCCCAGGACCACGGAGCTGCTCACATCACAGAGCCTGGGAAATGGGTTTTTTTCAGCTTGCTTGGTTTTATCCTTTGCTGATGGAACTTTCTCTTTCACAAACTCATCTCCCCATCACAACTCCGTTTAAATAAAATCTAAAGGCTCCCTTGTTCAGTTATTCCTTTTTAAACCTCTGTTTTTATTTAGTCAGACTCTGGCAGGAAGCCTTCTAAGCTGAGCCCAGGGGAAAAGTGACCATTGGCACAGATTTTAGCCTGTGCTCTGGCCCAAGATTGTTTCTATTTTTATTTTGTTTCTTGTTTTTGTTAACATCCAGGGCAAAGATTAAGCACTTTCACTTATCTGTAATGGTGAGAGGCCTTCAGATTGCTTGCCTGTGGCCAAGAGTTTACATGCTTAAAACTATTAACCTCCAGTGACCTCCTGGGAGATAAGATCTAGCTGATCAATTTGGCTTTTCCAAAAGGAGGCTCTGTGCTTCTACTTGATCTGAGATAGAAAAAGAAGAAAGATAAATCCCAGCCTTTGCTGGATTTTGAAAAAGGTTAGTAGCCTAATTTATGGAGGTTTTTTTTTTTTTAAACTAACTTTATGTCATAATTTCTCAGCTGCCAAAAGACGTAATTCTACCTTAGCTTCGCCTTGGCAACCTGCTTTTGGCACTCTGTGCAGCCCTGTCGTTGCTCTGCATTATTTAAGCAGTAATCTTTAAGAAGGTGAGAAACTATTATTGCTTTTTAGCACAGTTGACATGCTGTTGGCACAGAGGAGTACCTAGAGCTTCAAACATTTCTAATGGCTGTAAACCAACTTAAACACCTCCATGGAGAGGTCTCACTGCCATGAGGTCATAGCTTGCTACAAGGGGGAGAAAGAAGAAGATCAAATGTTATTTAAAAGTGTGGGGTTTTTTCCTTCTTTTTAAGTATTCTTATTCCACCGAGTTGTAGCTGTAGATTTTGGCCAGGTTCCAGACAATCAAGATTTAGCGTTTTGACCAGCTGTGATCTAGTAATGTTCCTCAGAGGAAACATTTTGTAGGAGGGAAAGACACATATTTGAGTCTGTGAATTGTACTCCTTCCTAATACTTTACAGTGTGAGATCTGGTTGTAGACAGATAAAACAAGCACAAGCGAATCTGAGAGAGAACAGAGAAAAAAACTTTTCAGAGAGCTAAAAATTCCCCCCAGCTTCAAGAATGCTCTTGAGGTGGAAAATCTTTACATTCTTTTCTTTATTTCATTTTTCACTGAGTCTCCACATTTATAACAGTTCATGGTAAAATGTGTGTTCATAATAGATACTTAGAATGCATTACAACTCTTATGACAGCGTAACAAGTCTTAGGAAGTAAAAATGCCCCACAAACTTAATGCAGGCAAGAAGAGAAGGAAAAGTTATCAAACCACTTGACCTAAAAACATTATTCTGATTCTCACTGGCTCCCTCATATAGAAGTGGAGAGTGTTTTGGTGGCAAGTCCTATGGATTGGGAAAGAGAAGAAAATTAGCATTTATTTAGTCAGACACCCTCTGTTAAAACACAGTTAAGACTTTCCTGGTGTCATGGTGGATAGAAATTCACCTGCCAGCGCAGGGGACAAGGGTCTGGGAGGATCCCACATGCGCGGAGCAGCTAAGCCCGTGCACAACTGCTGAGCCCACGAACTCTAGGGCCCACGTGCCCTGGAGCCTGTGCTCCACAATGAGAGAAGCCGCTGCAGTGAGAAGCCCACACCCCGAAACGAGCAGCCCCTCTCCCCACAGCTAGAGGCAGCTCACGCAGAAAGCAGCAAAGACCCAGCGTGGCCGAAAAAAGAAAACCAGTTAGTTTCTTTGTGATCTTGGGCAGGTTACCTAACCTCTGTGCCTAAGTTTCTTCATCTGCAAAATGAGGGTGATTTTCTTAATACATCATAGGGATGAGAGGATTAAATGAGACCATGTATTAAGCTGTTAATAGATACTTCATATAAAATATCAGTTGCTATTGTTTTATTATTAATAATTTATGGAGTACCTACTCATTGTACTAAGAATTTTACTTGTAGATCCCATTTAATCCTAACTGCAACAGCTGTTAGATGGATATACCCACTTTACAGGAGATGAAACATAGGTTCAGTGCTTCACCAGGCTCACGTATTTCATATAATGGCAGAGCTACGTGTAAGGGTCTGGAATATTATATGCAGGAGATGTGGAAGTAGGAACACATTTTGGGCCAATGCTTCCGTACCTGTTCTCCTCTCTCTCAGTCCCTTTTCTGTAAAAAGAGGCCATAGTTTCAGGCAGTAAAACCCACAGAAAAGGAAGACGGAGCAAGAGTGCTGGGGCAAGGGCAGTGGAGTCCACTGGGCTGGTTCTGCTGTCTCCCAGATTAGCTTCATGGCGAGGTGTGTGTATAATGGTTATAGACGTGCTGAACAGAGTCCTCCTCATTTAGCTTGGGGAAGCAGAGAAATTCTCCCTCTTATAAAAATTCCCTTTCCCTGAACCTGTATTCTTACAGAAAAAAAACAGAAAAATGACACATCAGAGGTTTGGGGACAATAAGAATGTGGCTCCAAGGATTCTGGGGAGCTCTTGTAGTCCCGCAGCATTTGGTAGAGCGTGTAAATAGAGGCACTTGAGCATTTCCACTAGATTCAAAGCCTTCCCCACCACATGTCCTCAGGAAAAAGCTGGAGTGAAGTTTCACCCCGAGCAGGATAAACCTTTGATTTAGTACTTTCTCCCCCACTCTTTTATACTTGCCTGACTCCTTATATTCGTGCAGGCAGCTCTCCCTGATGTGCAGGAGCGGAGACGTGGGTGTGTGGGAGGAGTTCTGAGTTTGTTCTTACTTTAAACAGTATTTTGTATAGAAGAAAACAGTAGAAGGAAGGAGATCTAGGTTCTGGTCTTTCCTCTGCTACTTGTTACCCTGTGTTTCTGTGTAAGATGTTAATGTCTTTGAGTCTCCGTTATCTCTTCTGTGGGCCTCAGACGACAAAGAATCCACCTACAATGCAGGAGACCTGGGTTTGATCCCTGGGTTGGGAAGATTCTTGGAGAAGAGAATGGCTACCCACTCCAGTAGGCTTGCCTGGAGAATTCCATGGACAGAGGAGCTGGGCTACTGTCCATGGGGTCACAAAGAGTCAGACACGACTGGGCAACTAAGTTTTTTTTTTTTTAACCTCTTCTGTAAAATGAGGCTAATACTTTTGGAATCCAGAGCCTAGGGAAGCAAATAATAATAACAGAAACCACAATTACAGCTACTACTGTCATCAGTATATATGGCAGGCATCCTCCCAAGGGTTCAGAGAAGGCAATGGCACCCCACTCCAGTACTTTTGCCTAGAAAATCCCATGGACGGAGGAGCCTGGTAGGCTGCAGTCCATGGGGTCGCTAAGAGTCGGACACGACTGAGCGACTTCACTTTCACTTTTCACTTTCATGCATTGGAGAAGGAAATGGCAACCCACTCCAGTGTTCTTGCCTGGAGAATCCCAGGGACGGGGGAACCTGGTGGGCTGCCGTCTATGGGGTCGCACAGAGTCGGACACGACTGAAGCGACTTAGCAGCAACAGCAGCTGCCAAGGGTTTGAAGTGTGTTATTTAATCCTTACCACAGTCCAATAATCTATTTTAAAAAGAAGAAAACTAGAACAGAGAGACGATAACTGCCTATAGTCATATAACTAATAAGTGGTGAATTCAGCCTTAATTTATAGCTCCAAATAAACAGGATCAATCATGGTTGCCGATCCAGACGTTTGAGCATCCCTTCTCATCACCACTACTATCTCCAGATAGCTCTGGATATAGCTGAAGAGTTAACAAAAGTAACTGCAATAAAGACAGAATGAAAAAGAAATTAATGACCTTAATTTAGAGACATCAGAGAAGACTTGATCCAAAGAAGCCAAATTTAAACCAGACTGTCCTCCTTGACCTCTAAACTCTGAACTACTTGGCTTCTCCCTCGCATGCTATTGTCAGGGATCCTAAGATCCCTTTTGTGCTTGTAGCAGAAAAGAGTATTATTATTTAACAGTCCCTGATATGATTCAGTTATTCAGTCTATGTCTTGTTTCACTAAACTGTGGCCTAGAAAGTTTGTAATTACAGTATCTTTGGGTGGTTGTTTTTAAATACATTCCTTTAAATTATAGTGTTAAACCCCAAATGTCATGTTTCCAGTTTGGACCTAAGCCAAGCTGAAGGAGACATCCATTCAAAGCAAACAGGTGATAAGGAGACTCTGCAGTGAACTTTGAGGACTCTGTCCAATTGCTAGACCTCAGGCTTTATGTCCCCAAATCTAGTGCTTTAGAACAAGGAACCTGTGGCTGGAGTGGTGGGTAAAGAAATGCCATATTTTCTGCTGCAACTGCTCCTCCCCAGAACACTCAGGTTTACTTTAGTTGTTTCCAGAAGTAGAAATTATTTATGTTGTTCATCACAATTTAAATAATGTAATAATTTCATTTGATAAGTAAGTTGTCAATTGCCTTTAAAAATTGGTCTTAAAAACTAGTAAATCTAAGGATTTCAACTTATTTTTCCATCTTGATAAAGTAATTATGAAGCCAGACTCTAATCAGACAAAAAGAATCTTGAAAGCTTTTGGGCATTTGCCTTTTTAATTGCTGCCTTTCTGTTTTTAGGCAACAGTAGCGGTAAAATGTTCCTTTTTTTATGGTAAGAATTTAGTTAATACCAAAACATGTAATGAAGATTCCTTCTAGAAACCTTCTATTAAATATGAAAATTTTAAAAATTATTTTATTAGAAACCTATGCATTGTATTTTTATACAGAAATACAAGTTTAATATAAAATTTTAGAAATATCTCAAATCCACAAACATAAGGAAATGGTTAAGTAACTTTTGATAATTTCATTTAATGGAGTAGCCACTTAGAATTGTTTACCAAGAGGTTTTAATAACTTCCAACAACAGGATACAGAAGTGTGTGTATGTATATATATATATTTTTATATATATGTACATATACTGCAAACACAACTTTCATTTTGTTGTTTGATTGGTTTTGTGTCTTTTTTAAATTAAACACATATATAAAATCAAAGTCTACAAGGAAAATATCCAAATAGTGGTTATTTGATGGCCAGTAGGTTTACTGATTTTTAGTTTTTAATATGGTTTATATTTTTAGTTGTCCAGGGAGAATAAATTATTATAATAATTTAAAATGCATGTGTGTTTGTATATATTTTAATACAGTCATTCAATACTTGAGCTATTTTAAGCTCAGCTATCTTAAAAATTTGGAACATTGCTAAGATCCTGGAAGTAATAAAAAAATTAATTCTGAGCAGGCAAAACTAATGTTACAAAACTCATATAATTATGCGTATTGTACCCAGGATATCTGCTGGTCCATCTCTCAAATCCTATTTATTCTTGCTTTGCACACAGTTCTCAAGACAGCTACTTTATAAGAACACAACAAATAAGACACAAACGTCAAAAAAAGGAGAAGCCCTTGCAGGCAAAAACACTGACTTGACCGCACGTAACAGCCTGACAGTGAGAGAGGACATACAAAAGCCTGATGCAGACTTCAGACTCAGAAACACACCCCTGGAAGGCCTATAGTCGCTCTACTATGTCATAGTCAGTAAGATGTGCTCATATTGATGGCCCACCGTTATCAAGAAAATACCTTTTTAAACTAATAGCTACATGTATATGTATAACTGAATCACTTTACTATACACCTGAAACTATCACATTGTTAATCAACTATATTCCAAGATAACAAGTTTTAAAAAGTCTTTTTAATTAAAAATTATATATCTTTTTTGTTCAACTTACTCTTTTTAAGATCATAAGAAAGACTAGTAAAAATTTTTGAAAAGTTTCATGGCGCATAGCTACAAATGGGGGGAAGAAAGACAGTGTGTGATTGTTAGGGTAAACATTAGACCTGTAGACTTCCTTATTTGTCTAATACCTCATCTTCTTACCGTTCTTAAGAGGGAATGTTTTATTGTTACTTGGGTTTTCTAAATTGTATTTGATACTGTCTTTACCTCAGTTCTCATAAAAATTCAGAGAAACTGGAAAAGATCCCAGAATCAGGATGTCAGCAAATGCCAAAGTCTCCATCTAGCAAAGCCTTTGAATCCATGTATCAAAATAGGAGTAACATCAATAAGGACCTACGGTACAGCACAGGCAACTCTACTCAGTATTCTGTAGCAACCTATATAGGAAAAGAATCTGAAAAAGAATGGATAGATGCGTATGTACAACTGAACCACTTTGCTGTAACCTGAAACTAACACAACATTGTCAACTATATTCCAATATAAAATTAAAAATTAAAAAAAAAAAAGAGTAACAGCCCAGAGCTTAGCTATAGGTTGGGTGGGTTAAATGGGAAAGCCTGTGTATAATGGCATTCAGCTTGATATCTGGCATATCAGACATTGCTGCTACTGCTAAGTCGCTTCAGTCGTGTCCGACTCTGTGCAATCCCATACACGGCAGCCTACTAGGCTCCCCATCCCTGGGATTCTCCAGGCAAGAACACTGGAGTGGGTTGCCATTTCCTTCTCCAATGCATGAAAGTAAAAAGTGAAAATGAAGTCGCTCAGTCGTGTCCGACTCTTCACGACCCCATGGACTGTAGCCCGCCAGGCTCCTCCATCCATGGGATTTTCCAGGCAAGAGTACTGGAGTGGGGTGCCATTGCCTTCTCCAATATCAGACTTTGGTTCTTAGCAAATGTTAGTCAAATTTGAATATGATTTTCCCACATGAGATGCAAATGACTGTGAGGGCTCTGGAGTCAGATGTGGGTTCTGCAACCTTGAAGAAATCACATAACCTCCTACCTGCCTACCTTTTTCACAGGGCAGATATGAGAATTCAGCATTTTGGATGCTCAAGAAAAGGGTAGTTCCCTGCTCACTGTAACTGGGGGAGGGATTGGGGGGGTTCATACTTTTATTACTTTTTTGTCATGCAAAGTTGAGAGCTTTCGAGGCAAAGACGACTATAAAAACCCCTTTGTTGTTGTGTCTTAAGCACTGCTTGTTCCTCATGCCCTTTTATCAGCCCACCTGGAGCCCAGCTGAGAGAAGCAGAGCAGGGTCCCCCCGGGAGGGAGGGCGGATGGTGGCAGGAGGGTGTCGAGTCATTCAGCCTCCATAGCCGTGAGTAGTTTAAGCACCTGGCCTGGGGTCTCATACCAGCCACGTCACCTTCAGTGTTCTGGGCAGGCTCACCTGGTGCTTCTCTCCCTTCCTGGGTGCGGTGGCAACTGAAAGTGTGGCCCTTCTGCCCAGAATAGACTTGTCTTTGGGTGGTGCTGATGCTGTTTTGGTTTGATTACCTAGGCCCCCTGCAAAATCACGTAGAGAGGGGTACTGTCAGCAAGTAGCAGAGCGAAAACAACAAGGTTGGCAAAAATGTGCAGCTTTACCCCATTACTGTGAGTTTTGACAACATATTAACTGAAAACCTAGATTAAGGCCAACAGGTTTTGCTCTGTTTCGTTTTTCTTGAGAACTAAAAACAGTAATTTACTGTCTACTTGCCTGGTTCTATATGTGCCCCAGTGAGCACCCCTAATTATGAAATCACTCTTGGCACCAACACTTATAACCAAGCAAGGGAATCTGGTGGGTGCATAGATTAGAAGGACCTTGTGGTTGCCTTTTCTCAAGATGAATAACCTTTGCTTAGACCACAGCGATAAGCCAGCATCAGAAAAAATCTGAGCAGAGAGGGAGCAGGGAGCTGGCTTACGGGTTTGTGGCCATGGATACAGGTAGAAGGAACCCTAGATCCTTTCTTCTTTTGCAGGGCACTTTTCATGTCTGTAATTTGAAAATATAATAGAGTATGTACGGTGTATATATGCAGGCGTCTTTCTTCCCTAAGATTGGAAGCTCCTCAGAGGCAGGGCCTGCTCTGTTTCCTCTCCCCAAGGCCTGGCCTGGCACATGAAGTAGCTACTTGTTGGATGAGTGCAGTTTCAAGTCTAACCTCTGCTCCTGCCTGGTAGCTGCCTTTTTTGTGAGCCATTTCTCTGTGTGTTTCCTCTTCTGAAGAACACATGTCACATGGACCTTGTGTTCATACCTCCCTCTGTCTCTGAACCCAGTTTGTTCATACAGCTGTATTGAAGCTGATAGCTTCAGCCAAGCATGGTGTCTGGAACTGTGATCAGTACTCCCGGGACGGCTTCACCAGTCCAGGATATAAAATGACCATCATTTCCAGAGTCTGGATACTCTTATTTCCATTAACTAATTATTATTTATTATTTCAGATTTAGAGTAATAATGTATACCCTGCTTTCTTGACAGGGTTTTGTGAGGACCAAGTGAAATGATGGATATGAAATTACTTCAGAAACTATGCTTTGTACAGCCAAACAATGATTATTATTGCTGGCCCAAATGTGTCTTCCTGAGACAACTCAAGTTTGAAGGAAGATGAAGACCAAGGATTACAAAATGTGTCCGACTACCATTATACAGGAGAGGTCATCTCCCAAGTTGATTTTTCACGAAACGCACACACACACCTCCTTGGGCCTCTCTCTGCCGGCTGTCTAACATGAGCAGTTAGCATTCGGGTCTTGCAAAAGCTATGGACCACTGAGTTATGGGCCATGGGTTTTAGTCCAGCCTTGCCCCTGCCTCGCTGAGGTTATCATGCACAAGTCTTTGAGGTTCTCTGCCAAACGACAGTATCTGTTTTATGAAGGTAAAATAAGACTTGAATATTAGAAACAAGAATATTGGTAGCCCTACAGACATATGAATTTGATCACATCCTCATATGTTTTCCTTTCCAGATCCAATCCCTCCAGTTGCCTCGACTCCTCCCCATATGACATGGCCTCTACCCTGGGCACTCCCCTCTGCATATATTTTAGTATGTCTTGTATCCTTCTTAAAGGAAGTTCCCAATGCTAAACTTATAATACTTTGTTGTATCTTGCATTTGGACAATTACTACTAAGATTTGAGTATTATCAATTTGTATTTTCTCAAACTTGAATATATTATTTCCTGTCTCTTGATCCAGAAGGTTTAAGCTAAGTTCTGAAGTTGAAGGTAACTTCTCGTTTTTGTCTTCTAGTGACAGACATCACACCTCCAGTGCAATCCCTGTTCCAAAGAGACAAAGCTCCATATTTGGGGGTGCAGATGTAGGCTTCTCTGGGGGGATCCCTTCACCAGACAAAGGATACCGGAAACGGGCCAGCTCAGAGAATGAGAGACTCCAGTACAAAACCCCTCCCCCCAGTTACAACTCTGCACTAGTCCAGCCTGTGACCCCTGTGCCCTCCACGGGAGAATCTGACAGAAAGACAGCATCTCTGTCTTCCTCCTTGGACACCTCCTTGGACCTCTCCAAAGAAAACAAGAAAAAAGGGGTAGATCTGGGCGACAGCTTAAATGGAAGCCACATGAGTGTGAACACTAGCCAGGAGCAGGGACAAGCACTCTCGGGGCCTCCGGCCACAATCAACGGCACCCTCCTGCCTGGTGAGCAGGCCAGCTCTTCTGGCGCCCAGCTCCCCGGGAGCTTCCACCCAGTCTCGGAAGCCGAGCTCTGCTGCACCGTGGAACAGGCAGAAGAGATCATCGGAATGGAAGCCACAGGCTTCACCTCAGGCGATCAGCTGGAAGCATTTAACTGCATCCCCGTGGACAGTGCTGTGGCAGTGGAGTGTGATGAACAAGTTCTGGGAGAATTTGAAGAGTTCTCCCGAAGGATCTATGCACTGAACGAAAACGTATCCAGTTTCCGCAGGCCACGCAGGAGTTCTGATAAGTGAAGTGAGCAGACAGATGGTAGGACCAGGATGGAGTCACTGCTTGAAATGAGGATAAAGCTGCACTGGTTACATTTTGTAGTAATTATGACACAATGAATATTAATGGAGGATATTCCTCAGAAAAATAGACTTTGTGAATCAAGGAGGGACTCAGGATCATTGTGTATCAATGGGCCAGACAAAGTTAGATTTTGCTTGCAAGATTTTGCTTTTCAGGCCTGACAATTGTTTTAAGGCAAAAGTCACTCTCTAGCTTGAGTCACCTTATAGGCATTTGTCTGCTTTTTTATTTACACTTATACGTTATCCTCAGAGGGAAGATGATAATATATAAATAATATAATGAACTCGCCTTTAGATTCTCACAGCATTTGCCCTCACCATAGTTTATGAAACTTTTGGGAAAATTGAATATTCAGTGAAAGGTCTCCACCATTGACTGAAGGGTCTCTGGCCATCCGTTAGGTTGATGTGTAAGCAGCACAGTGGTCTCCGATACAGAGGCCCGTCAGCCTCTGCTCCCAGGCTCGTCAACCCAGCTGTTACACCACTGGTGCAGAAGATGCCTTGTGCATCCTGACCACAGGAGATCACATTCGCTGGTTCTTTAATGCAGTTGCCATGACCTCCCACCTCTTTCAGCCAGCCATACCCTTGAAGCAGCCCTCAGATTATATGAAAAACCTCACCTCTGGAGGATTCCAGGAGACCCTCAAGAACCCTCCCCTCCAAGGTTACTATAGTCAGACAGCATCAAGTTCCCTCTGGGGGCCAAAATTTTTATGTGGGCAGATGCTGTTGTCAAAAACTGGGTGTGCTTTCTGGCAATGCACTCACCGTGTAGAAATCCCTATATGTAATTCCCATGTTAATTTATTAAATTTCAGTTGGAGAGGAGGCATTGTGTATGATGAAATATACATAGGGAGTCAGGCTGTCCAGTGTGCAAACTGTGAGGCAGTTGATGTTGCTGGATTCAGAGACTAGATGAGGCATAGAATACTATTGGTATGTGTGCAATTGCATAAATATTAAATTATGTTTTTGAAGTCCATTTTCATTCCTGGAGCTCAGATTTCATTTGCTGTTGCTGTATACTTTATTTACCCAAGGACATCGCCTCAGGGTTGCAAGCTCTTTAAGGAGATTTTATGCTTATATCCATGTATTATATAGAAGAATAAAAATTGAGTTTACTTCACTCAACCTGATTTTTTTTCCCAGCTTTGAAATTCCTCTTGAACCTATATTTCCATATGTTACATCATGACAGGACTAGCCTGAGCAAAACCTGTGGCTGTATCTAAGCTAATGTTGTTGACTTCATTTGAGTTTACGTATTGTATATAGCAACACGCCATCACAGGTGTACTCTGTAATAGCTCATTCGTCCTGCATAACAACTTAACTCATAGGTTCATAATCATTGTCATACTTCGTCCAAGCATTCCTGGGCTCAATTTTAATATATAGCTACATTGTTAAATGGAATAGTTCATGTTGTTATTTTTTTCATGTAAAGAACTCACAGAATCATTGCATGACAGACAGACCCAACTTGCAAGCAATTAAAAGCTTTAACTGGATCTGAAGAAATCCATCTTATTTCTCATAAATAGGTGGAACTACTCCAAACCTGGAGCAGAAGCCATCTGTAGAGTCAAGGCTTCCTTGACAGTGTACTGTCTTTCATTTTAGAGTAAGGGTGGAGCTAGACATGGTCTTAGATGTACATCCGACTGGGCTGTGGGTCCTCCAGTGAAGCAACATCTACCTCCCAAGCCCAAAAGAAAGGCTTTGAAGGACTGTATTAGTAGTGAACAATGGAAGGTGAATCACCTGCGACTTGTGGTTCCTCAGATATGGGAGAGACCTTTAAACTCCATGCCAAACTCGAAGACAAGGTACATTCGATTTAGGCCCTGCAGCCGGACCACATATAGGAGCACCCATGTTTTACAGCGTTGATCTCAGGTTCCACAAAACCACGTAGAGCCTGGAGCTCTGGGATTTTGTCAGTCAGTCTCTCAGTCTCCCATTTATGGACTCCCTGATTCTGGGGTCCACAGCTTTTCGCCCCCACAGCATGGAACCCCACCATTGACTGTGATCAGGTAGCCCAGAACTGACGGCTAGTTCCCTGCACACTTTCCTGACCCACACTGTGTCCAGTGATGTTACGCCTCAGAACACCACTTGTAGGTTTGGGTTTGTTTAGATTTTGGATTTTCATTGAGTTTGTTTGATGTCTGCAGTTTTCACCATACTTGGATATATGTAAATCCTACAGCATTACATTCTCCAGGAATAAATCTCTGACATTTCCCAAGGCTGCAGACTTCATTTTGCCTCTGTTTAAAGTGGCCAAGGCCAAAATATGGGATGAAGTTATTATCTCCTACTAATCTTTGTAATTATTCTTGTAAACCACTAAAAAAACAAAATTGCTTTGAGAATATAAGTTGAAAACTGTCCTGTCCATTTCTGAACTGCTAAGGGCCCTTTCAGTTTTCATGTAGCCGAAACACTCTTAACAGCCAGCAAATGTTATCAGATGAATATTTGCTTGTGTTTTCTCTACTTCCCCTTACCCACTTCAAAAATTCCAGAGATTTTTTCCCCCCAGAATATTAGTTTTGGAAGATTGTATCCAACTATATTTTTTTAGCAGTTCTAATGGTGCCCATTTATCCTGACCTAACTGGTTATTTAAATAATTTTTTAAACCACCACCAATAATAAATGGCATGTGAAACTGATCTGTTGGTAATTGGAAGAAAAGTCAGCATCTGTATTTATAAAATAAAATTGATTAGTATTTATTTTGAGAGTAAAAGTGTATGTTATTTCCCTGTGATGTTTGAGTCCTGTCTTCTTCATTGTTTTGAATTTCATACTGAAGCGGAGTTAACTATGAAAACCTCATTCTTAAACAGTCTGCCAGCCATTCCACATTTACTGAGCTAGCCCCCCTTCCACTTTGAAAGGGACTGGACTAAACAAGTTTATATGAAAATTAATCCACTTTGACCCCTGCCACAGTCTCCAGTTGGGAGTACGGCAAGGAAGAGTGGCATAGGTATATTAACAATTAAGTACAATTGAGTGCGATAAGTTCTGTGATGGAGAGCTGTCTAGTCGTGCCACAGAATTCAGAGGAAGTTTTTATGACTCAAGGATTAAGAAAGGGTCATGAAGTTAATACAGATGAAAGATGTATGAGACTTCACATTACGGATGGAGGGAACAGCATCGGCAGAGGCCCAGAGGCAGGGCAGGGCCGCATGCGTATTTGCAGAACTGCAAGGAGTTTGCTGTGCTTGGGCCCTGAATGGATGTGAGGAAAGGTAAGAGGAGAAATTGAATTGCAGGCCCATGGAGGAAGGACTTAGGATAAAAGGTGAAGAGATTTGGATGCATGCTATGGACAACTGACCAGTAACCTTTGCAGCCTACAACAGAAGAGTAACTTGTTTAGATGTGCATTATAACTAGCAGCCAAGTTGAAGCTGGACTTGAGTGATACTCTTCTTAATCTTCTGTACCATTTTGTTTTGGAAAAAAAAAAAACTCTGTGTCTGAAAAAGAAGTTCATCCTTGTGTTCCTAATGGTTTTGGGGTAAGGACTGAATAATGAACTGGATTTTTACTATATGGTACAAAGGGCAGCCAGCGTCTATTCTTTAAAAGCTAGATTCTGAATGCCCCAACTCAGCCACTTTGACGTTACGACCCTGGTCAAGTCACTGAACTAAGGACTCCTCAGTTCTTGATCTGTAAGGAATTGATGAGAACGCTGCCCTTGCCATTACGTTTGTATAGGACCTACACCATCAGTGTTGGTTCCTTTTTGTCCTGTGGGAGACCGCCGCCTCATGACAGAAAGGATACCTGAGACTTCTTATCACCATTTCCTGTTCTAGCACTTGAGCCCGGCCATTTCTCTGAATCTGGCTCTTAATCTGTCACGTGAGGATGATACCTCACACCAGTCAGAACGGCCGTCATCAAAAAGTCTGCAAATATAAATGCTAGAGAGGGGGTGGAGAAAGGGGACCCTGCTACACTGTTGGTGGGGAGATAAATTGGTACAGCCACTATGGAGAACAGCATGGAGGGTCCTTAAAAAACTAAAAACAGAGATGATGATGATCCACCAGTCCCACTTCTGGACATTTATCTGAGAAAACCATAATTCGAAAAGAGTCATGCACCCAGATGTTCATAGCAGCTCTATATACAATAGCCAAGACACACGGACGCAACCTAAATGTCCATCGACAAGATGTGTGTATATGAATATTAGTCATGAAAAAGGGCATTTGCAGCAACATGAATGGACCTAGAGATTATCATACTAAGTGAAGTAAGTTAGAAAAGACAAGCATCATATGATATAACTTATATGTAGAATCTAAAAAAATGACCCAAATGAGCTTATCTGTGTCAGAGTCACAGATGGAGAAAACACAGCTGCCAGGGTGTATAGGAGTGGGGAGGGGTAAATTGGGAGATTGGGATTGACATACACACTATTTTGTGACCCCATGGACTGTAGCCTGCCAGGCTCCTCTGTCCATGGGATTTACCAGGCAAGAGTACTGGAGTAGGTTACCATTTCCTTCTCCAGGGGATCTTCCTGACCAAGGGATCGAACCCATGTCTCCTGTCTTCTGCATTGCAGGCAGATTTTCTGCCCACTGAGCCATCAGGGAAGCCCATATATAACTAATAAGGACCTATAGTATAGTACAGGGAACTCTACTCAATAACTCTGTAAAGGCCCATCTAGGAAAATAAAGAATGGATGTAGGAATAACTGATTCGCTTTGCTGTGCACCTAAAACTCATACAGCACTGTAAATCAAATATACTCCAATAAAAAAAAATTTTAAGTAGGAATGATACCCACACCTCTCCCTACCCCGCAACCTGGTACTGGATAGAGTGTAAGTGATCAGTATTTTTATGAAACACTTGATCTTTACAAAGCACCACGCACATAGGGAGTAATTAGTCATTCAACAAGGATTTCTTGCAACATATACATCAGGCTTTGAAATGGAGCTCTCCATTCTGTACACATTGAGAATGTATCCGGGCTGAAACTGCTCTTTTGAAAAACTAAGCTCTAAACAAATGTTAAGAGTTCCAGAGTGTTTCGGTGGGTGGCATGGACACAATGTTGAGATATGGTCTATAAACCTAATTAGCTTAATTTTCATGGTTTTCTAACACCTGGCAGATGAGTTTATTTAAGCCACCTTATCCATACATATTCTGTCTAACAGCTTCTGGCTGCTTCACTGAACCCTGAACCAGTGCCCAGAGCTCTTAATTTCACTCAAAGCAGATAGAGGCTTTCTTTTTTTTTCCCCCTCTTAACATATCTAATTATAGTTTTGTAGGTAGACAGCTCAGCCTTGTGGATTTTAAATGAATAAAAAAAAAAATGTCTATAAAATAATCCCACAATTTAGAGACTGGCAATGTCAGCAATCCAGAAAAAGAGTGGTCATAAATCTAGATAAAAAAGACAATCCGTTGAAGAAATAGCAATAGCTTTAGTCAGCCAAGCCCAGAACTACAAGGCGGAGCGTGGCAGGCTCTTACCCTTTTGGTTTTGTACAGAACACAAGTCTAATGAACTTCTTTCCCTTTAGTCCCCATTAAAGTACAAGCAAACCACTCCAGTATTCTAACTGTGAGAACCCCATGAAAGTACAAAAAGGCAAAAAGATACTAAAAGATGAGGCCCCCAGGTTGAGAGGGGTCCAATATGCCACTGGGGAAAAGCGGAGGGTAATTATTAATAGCTCCAGAAAGAATGAAGTGGCTGGGCCAAAGTAGAAATGATGCCCCATTGTGGAGGTGTCTGGTGGTGAAAGTAATATCTGACACTGTAAAGAACAATATCGCACAGGAACCTGGGTTGTTAGGTCCATGAATCAAGGTAAATTGGACGTAGTCAAGCAGGAAATGGCAAGAGTAAACATCTTAGGACTCAGTGAACTAAAATGGGCGGGAATGGGTGAATTTAATTTATATTGGCCATTATATCTACTGCTGTGGGCAAGAATCCCATAGAAGAAATGGAGTAGCCCTCATAGTCAACAAAAATGCAGTACTTGAGTTCAGTCTCAAAAACAATAGAATGATCTTGGTTGGTTTCCAAGCAAACCATTCAACATCACAGTAA
Source organism: Bison bison bison (assembly GCF_000754665.1). Taxonomy (NCBI): domain Eukaryota; kingdom Metazoa; phylum Chordata; class Mammalia; order Artiodactyla; family Bovidae; genus Bison; species Bison bison. Next base: position 812,094 of record NW_011494823.1, on the reverse strand, counting down.
TCCAAGTCTATGCCCCAACCACTGATACCGAAGAAACTGAAGTTGACCGGTTCTATGAAGACCTACAAGACCTTCTAGAACTAACACCAAAAAAAGATACCCTTTTCATTACAGAGGATTAGAATACCAAAGCAGGAAGTCAAGAGGTACCTGGAGTAATAGGCAAGTTTGATCTTGAAGTACAAAATGAAGCAAGGCAAAGGCTAACAGAATTTTGGTAAGAGAAACACTGGTCATAGCAAACACCCTTTTCCAACAACATGAGATCACTCTATAAATGGACATCACCAGATGGTCAAAAGCAAAATCAGATTGACTATATTCTTTGCACCCTAAGATAGAAAAGTTCTATACAGTCAGCAAAAACAAGACCTGGAGCTGACTATGTCTCAGATGATCAGCTCCTTATAGCAAAACTCATGCTTAAACTAAATAAAGTGGGGAAGACCACCAGGCCATTTTCGGGGATGACCTAAATCAAACCCCTTATGATTATACAATGGATGCGATGAGCAAATTCAAGGGATTAGATCTGGTAAACAGTGCCTGAAGAACTGTGGGCAGAGGTTCATAACACTGTATAGGAAGCAATGACCAAAACCATCCCAAAGAAAAAGGGGACTTCCTTGGTGGTCTAGTGGTTGGGACTCCATGCTCCCAATGCAGGGGGTCCAAGTTCATTTCCTTCCTAGTCAGGGAACTAGATCCCATATGCCACAACTAAAGATCCTGCAGGCTGTAACCAAGACCCAGGGCAGCAAAATAAAAAACAGTTAAATATTTAGAAAAAAAAAAAGAAATGCAAGAAGGCAAAGTGGTTATCTGAGGAAGCTTTACAAATAACTGAGGAAAGAAGAGTAGCAAAAAGCAAGTGAGAAAAGGAAAGATACACCCAACTGAATGCAGAGTTCCAGAGAATAGCAAGGAGAGATAAGAAGGCCTTCTTCAATGAACAATGCAAAGAAATAGAAAAAAAAAAAATAGAATGGGAAAGACTAGAGCTCTCTGAGAAAAGTGGATATATCAAAGAAACATTTCATGCAAGGATGGACATGATAAAAGAAAGGATCTAAAAAAATAAATAAAAGAAAGGATCTAACAGAGGCATAAGAGATTAAGAAGAGGTGGCAAGAATATAAAGAATAATTGTACAAAAAATGTCTTAATGACCAGGATAACCACAAAGGTGTGTGGTCACTCACCTAGAGCCAGACATCTTGGAGTATGAAGTCAGGTGGGCCTTAGGAAGCATAACTACTGATAAAGCTAGTGGAGGTGATAGAATACCAGCCAAGCTATTTAAAATCCTAAAAGATGATGCTGTTAAAGTGCTGCACTCAATATGTCAGCAAATTTGGAAAACCCAGCAGTGGCCACAGGACTGGAAAAGGTCAGTTTTCATCCCAATTCCCAAGAAGGGCAGTGCTAAAGAATGTTCAAACTATCAGACAATTGTGCTGTCTTCCCATGCTAGTAAGGTTATGCTCAAAATCCTTCAAGCTAGGCATTAGCAGTACTTGAATTGAGAACTTCCAGATGTACAATCTGGGTTTAGAAAAGGCAGAGGAACCAGAAATCAATCAAATTGCCAACATTCATTGGATCAAAGAGAAAGCAAGGGAATTCCAGAAAAATATCTACTTCTGTTTTATTGACTATACTAAAAGCCTTTGGCTATGTGGATCACAACAAACTGTGGAAAATTCTTAAAGAGATGGGAATACCAGACCATCTTACCTGTCTCCTGAGAAACCTGTATTTGGGTCAAGAAGCAAGAGTTAGAACCTTACATGGAACAATGGACTGGTTCAAAATTGGGAAAGGAATTCATCAAGGCTATATTGTCACCCTGTTTGCCTTATATGCAGAGTATATCATGAGAAGTGCCAGGCAGGATGAGTTACAAGCTGGAATCAAGATTATGATCCAGCAATCCCACTGCTGGGCATACACACTGAGGAAACCAGAATTGAAAGAGACACGTGTACCCCAATGTTCATTGCAGCACTGTTTATAATAGCCAGGATGTGGAAGCAACCTAGATGTCCATCAGCAGATGAATGGATAAGAAAGCTATGGTACATATACACAATGGAGTATTACTCAGCCATTAAAAAGAACACATTTGAATCAGTTCTAATGAGGTGGATGAAACTGGAGCCTATTATACAGAGTGAAGTAAGCCAGAAAGAAAAACACCAATACAGTATACTAACGCATATATATGGAATTTAGAAAGATGGTAACAATAACCCTGTATACGAGACAGCAAAAGAGACACTGATGTATAGAACAGTCTTTTGGACTCTGTGGGAGAGGGAGAGGGTGAGATGATTTGGGAGAATGGCATTGAAATATGTATAATATCATATATGAAATGAGTTGCCAGTTCAGGTTCGATGCACGATACTGGATGCTTGGGGCTGGTGCACTGGGACGACCCAGAGGGATGGCATGGGGAGGGAGGAGGGAGGAGGGTTCAGGATGGGGAACACATGTATGCCTGTGGCAGATTCATTTTGATATATGGCAGAACCAATACAATATTGTAAAGTTTAAAAATAAAATAAAAAAAATAAAATTAATAAAGACACACACACACACACAAAGACTGCCGGGAGAAATGCCAACAACCTTAGATATGCAGATGATACCACTGTAAAGGCAGAAAGTGAAGAGGAACTAAAGAGCCTCTTGATGAGGGTGAAAGAGGAGAGTGAAAAAGCTGGCTTAAAACTCAAGATTCAAAAAACTAAGATCATGGCATCTTGTCCCATCACTTCACAGCAAATAGAAGGGGAAAAAGTGGAAGCAGTGACAGATTTTCTTTTCTTGGGCTCCAAAATCACTACAGATGGTGGCCAAAGTCATGATTTTAGAAAATGCTTGCTCTTCAGAAGGAAAGCTATGACAAACCTAGACAGCATATTAAAAAGCAAAGACATCATTTTGCTGACAAAGATCTGAATAGTCAAAGCTATGGTCTTTCCAGGAGTCACATACGGATGTGAGAGTTGGACCATAAAGAAGACTGAGTGCCAAAGAATTGATGCTTTTGAATTGTAGTGCTGGAGAAGACTCTTGAGATTTCCCTTGCACAGCAAGGAGATCAAACCAGTCAATCCTAAAGGAAATCAACCCTAAATACTCACTGAAAAGACTGATGCTGAAGCTGAAGCTCCAGTACTTTGGCCACCTGATGGAAACAGCTGACTCATTGGAAAAGACCCTGATGCTGGGAAAGATTGAGGGCAGGAGGAAAAGGGGCAACAGAGGATGAGATGGTTGGATGGTATCACCGACTCAAAGCACATGAGTTTGAGCAAGGACAGGGAGGACTGTGCTGCAGTCCACGGGGTCACAAAGTCAGACACAGCTTAGTGACTGAACAAGAACAAAGTACCAGCACCAAATTAGAAAGGAATCAAGGTTGAAATAATGATCCAAAGAAATAATGGATAACCAGGCCGTTAGAAGCAGATACAAACAGGCCAGAAGGAAGCAGTCTGGGCATCTTGAGTGAGAAGCCCTCGGCCCCACAGAACAGCTGGTCAGGAACTCAGATCCCAGCCCCGCCACTCACTGGCTGTGTGACCCAGGCAAGGCCCTTGACTTCTTAGCCCATGCACTCCTCTGAAAGTGAAGTCAGCCCCTTACTCAGGTTTTCCGATGGGCCTGGACTCCTTTTGTCACAGAAGCAAACTAGCATTCATCCTTCAAAACCCAATTGCCTTTGGGTCCGGAGCATGGCAGGAAAGGAGAGGACCCTCAGCTGTCACTCTCTGCCTGTTGTGAAGAGCTTGGGGCTCCATCATGTCATACCACCTGCTTCTACTCAAGATCCTCGACACAATGGATTTAAAATACACCTCAAAAATGAAGAAAACAGCTTAAAAAATTCAGCTTGAATGGCTGTACTGTTCCTTCGGATAGCCCTCAGTCATCAGAAAAAGGATAAATTCACTTAAATTTGATGGAAAAACATAAAATATTTTAAGGGAGTTAATTATTCACAATGCTGAATATAAATTGATATTTTAAGGGACAAACTTGTCCTCAAAAAATTTACTTTCAAAAAAAGTTTTTAATTCACTTGGAGGGAATACCTTATTCCTCAAAGAACCCGGAATCACTGTGTCTTGCTCTTGGGATGTTACTGTGTTGTGAGGGCACCCCAGGCTACTTTACACACAGGTGGTCTATGAACTTTTACTCTTGCAAACTGAGTAACAGATTATAGACAAGCTGTCTCCAAGCTTGCTGGTCTCAAAGCCAGACCCTTTGCTCTCAAAAGTCTGCCAGTTGCCTTGATTTTTCTGCCCCGGGCCCAAGCAGGGGCAGAAAGGGTGCCCTTCAAGTGCTGGGGAATGGCAGGTGCTTATTGACCTTTTGAAGGAGGTTCCTGAGGTTTAGGGGTAAGAAGGTACTGTAGTCAAAGCTATGGCTTTTCCAGTAGTCATGTACAGATATAAGAGTTGGACCATAATAAGGCTGAGCATCAAAAAGTTGATGCTTTCGAATTGTGGTGCTGGAGAAGACTCTTGAGAGTTCCTTGGACGGCAAGGAAATCAACCCTAAATATTCACTGGAAGGACTGATGCTGACGCTCTAACACTTTGGCCACCTGAAGCGAAGGGCTGACTCATTGGAAAAGACCCTGATGTTGGGAAAGATTGAGGGCTACAGGAGAAGCAGGTGGCACAGGATGAGAAGGTTAGATAGCATCACAGACTCAATGGACATGAATTTGAGCAAACTGTGGGAGATAATGACAGGGAAGCCTGACGTGCTGCAGTCCATGGGGTGGCAGAGAGTAGGACACGACTTAGCGACTGAACAACAATAACTGGCTGGCTGCCCGGGGGGTGGCCGTGGCTGGGGTTGCCACCTGGATTGTAATCACCTCCTCCCTGACTCCCTCCAGTCACCTTCTTGCCCTGCAACCCATTTTCCATACTGCAAGCCCAGTGACCTGCCCTACACATAGCTCTAGCCCTCTAGGAACTGCTAAATAAAGGGGGAAAAATCAAATACTGACTTACTAGTTAATCAAATCACTGATGAGAGGAAGTTTCTCTTATCAGAAATATTCCAAGTAAAATAAGATTCAAGAGGGATAATAGAATTAGACCATCAATATTTTGCAATTCTAATGAATCTAATGTATCTAAGATAAGTATCACAAAAAGAGGAAACTAGACATTTTATGCTGCCTAATGAAAGGACACAACATCCGTGAAGAATTCTTGGCAAAATCCGACCCTAAGTATGACCGAACCTCTATCTGTGGTGTCAAATACAGCAGACACTGGCCATTTACGGCTATTTAGTTGAAAAGTGGCTCATTCAGATTGAGATTTCTTACTCTTGCTAAGAGTAAGAAACACACTGAATTTCAGAGACATTACAAAAATATAATGTAAATTTATATTAAGAATTTTTTATTGGTTCCATGTTGGAGTGATATTTTGGATATATTAAATTAAGTAAAGTATCATTAATTTTATTTCTTTTACTTCTTAACGTGACTACTATAAAATTTTAAATTGCATATGTGACTTGCGTTTGTGTCTCATGATATATCACTATTGGTCAGAACAGCTCTGGATCTAACTACTAGCTTATAGGAAAATCAGAGGGCAAGTGAGCATGTTAACACCTGGAAGATGCAATCAGCAAAATCTGGACAGTGGAAAACTCTATAGGAAAAAGAACTTGGTTTCCTCGATATGCTATGCTAAGTCGCTTCAGTCGTGTCCAACTCTGTGCAACCCCATAGACAGCAGCCCACCAGGCTCCCCTGTCCCTGGGATTCTCCAGGCAAGAACAATGGAGTGGGGTGCCATTGCCTTCTCCACGCAGATAAGCCTTACTGCTCTTTAAAATCACAGAAAACTGTTCAATATCTATAGCAAAAACTGACCATAAAAAGGTCTTAAGTTTAAATGTGGACTTGATTAAGAATGAGAATAAAAATACAGTTCAAACTTGGCTTGTGAAGCAAGACTTGCCAACATCTTCATTTTAGGATTCCTATTTCATTAGCACATACTTCAAGTTATTTTCATAAAGCTAAGGATGCCTATAACTGAAAATAGTGCTTCACAAGTGAGTAGCAAGTTTTGAATTGAAATGCAATTATAAATAAGAATAAAACTTAAATGGAATTTTCCAGTATTTTATTTTTAGAAGAGTCAAAAATAAAAAAATAAGGTAAACCATAACTTCTCTCTTCCATTACCATACATAATATGGATTTAGTCCCTACTAACTTCTTGCTGCTGCTGCTGCTGCTGCTAAGTCGCTTCAGTCGTGTCCGACTCTGTGTGACCCCATAGATGGCAGCCCACTAGGCTCCCCCGTCCCTGGGATTCTCCAGGCAAGAACACTGGAGTGGGTTGCCATTTCCTTCTCCAATGCGTGAAAGTGAAAAGTGAAAGTGAAGTCGCTCAGTTATGTCCGACTCTTAGCAACCCCATGGATTGCAGCCTACCAGGCTCCTCCGTCCATGGGATTTTCCAAGCAAGAGTACTGGAGTGGGGTGCCATTGCCTTCTCCATTCCTCAATAAGTATATTGCAAGGAAAAAAAAAAACGAAGGAGGGGAAAACCTCTTAAAAAGAGACACAATAGACATATCAATCTCATTATGGACCTTCTTTGGTTCTGTTAGGTAGGTAGAATAGGGAAAAGGAGTCCAAAATGGCGGTGGCTAAAAGACAAGGAAGGTCCGAGGACCAGAGTGAAGACTTCAGGCAGAACAAACAGAACAAACAGCACTCCTGGCTAAGCCCAATTTGCATAGGGCAGGCCCAGGTGGAGGAAAAAACATATAAGAGGAGGAGCCAAAGCGCTTTCTGATGGACTCTCTCTCCCGCGTGCATGTGTGCTCTCTCTCTCTTTCTCTCTCCCCACGCACTTCTCCACTCTCTTCTCTTCGGGTCTTGGATTCTCCTCCTATCTTCTAAATAAAATAGAGCTGTAACACTGATTTGCCTAAGAGCTGTAGCACGGTTTGTCCAAGACCTGAGAGCTGTGACGCGCCGAGGGCTTTAATGTCCGTTGCTCCAAATCTTTGTTGTGACGAGACAAAGAACTGAGGAACATACACTCGCGTGACAGTTCCTATAAACTAAACAGCCTGAAAATAAACAAAGGAAAAAGCAAAATGTAAACACTAAGTATTTGACTGTATTAAGGAATTTTTGGGAGGGTCTGATAATAGTAAAAAAATAAAACAGTTTTTTGAAAAGTTTGTATCTCTTAGAGATGCATAATGAAACATTTACAGATGAAATGCATTTGTCCAGGACTAGGGTGAGGTATGTAGTAGAATACCAGTTGGAGTACTGATGAAACAATATTGTCCATGGTGATGAGTGATGGGCAACTGGGGGTCCACGACTCACTCTGGTGCCTCTAACCCACACCCTGTCCTACAGCCATGTGGATGCTTGTCATTCCCAGCACGCCTCTGAATGCCTCAGGCCCATAGCCCATACAGTGTCTTACCTAACCCATAGCACAGCAAGCCACTGTTCCTCCTGTAAGCCTGAGTTCAGCCGTTCTCCTTTGCTCTCTGAAGTCTTTCCCGTCATCTTCCCCAGTCTCCACCCACAGGTCCACCCGAAACAGGGAGGCCTCCCTCTTTTGTGGTCCTCCCCACCACCCGTGTATGCTCCCACAGCCACCCTTTCATTTTCTCAAGTGTCTGTTTCCCTGTCTGCCACCTTCAGCAGACTGTGAGCTCCCAGAGGGTGGCCACCCCGTTGAAAGGCACAACTAGCGCTCGGCAAAGTCTGCTAGATCAGTGTGCTGAATGCCCATTTTATAGATAAAGCGGTTGAGGCCCAGAGAAATCAGTGTCATAGCCAAGTTCCTAGAGCTAAAATGTGACAAGAGCTAGGACTTGAAACCAGAACCTGAGTCCTTTCTCTACATTCCATCTGAGCGCGGCGGGCCACAGTTCCATGCGGCATTCACTCATTTAGCATTGATTGGGCGCCCCCTATTGGTCAGCACTGGCTGAACAAATCATGGAGCAGTGCTATGAAGGAAACCCAGATGTGACCAATGGTGGAAGTCTGACATGGGAGAGCCTGGGAGCTCAGGCAAGCCTCCTTGGGGAAGTGAGATTTAAACAGATTTGACCTAAATAAAATCCCTTATGAGTATACAGTGGAAGTGAGAAATAGATATAAGGGACTAGATCTGATAGACTGCCTGATGAACTATGGATGGAGATTCGTGACATTGTACAGGAGACAGGAATCAAGACCATCCCCAAGAAAAAGAAATGCAAAAAAGCAAAATGGCTGTCTGAGGAGGCCTTACAAATAGCTGTGAAAAGAAGGGCAGTGAAAAGAAAAGGAGAAAAGGAAAGATATACCCATTTGCAAAGAATAGCAAGGAGAGATAAGAAAGACTTCCTCAGGGATCAATGCAAAGAAATAGAGGAAAGCAATAGAATGGGAAAGACTAGAGATCTCTTCAAGAAAATTAGAGATACCAAGGGAACATTTCATGCAAAGATTAGCTCAATAAAGGACAGAAATGGTAGGGACCTAACAGAAGCAGAAGATATTAAGAAAAGGTGGCAAGAA
>NW_011494823.1:802337-803112 GCF_000754665.1 Bison bison bison | reverse complement strand
CAATGCCAAAGAATGTTCAAACTACCACGCAATTGCACCCATCTCACATGCTAGTAAAGTAATGCTCAAAATTCTCCAAGCCAGGCTTTAGCAATACATGAACCATGAACTTCCAGATGTTCAAGCTGGTTTTAGAAAAGGCAGAGGAACCAGAGATCAAATTGCCAACATCTGCTGGATCATCGAAAAAGCAAGAGAGTTCCAGAAAAACATCTATTTCTGCTTTGTTGACTATGCCAAAGCCTTTGACTGTGTGGATCACAATAAACTGTGGAAAATTCTGAAAGAGATGGGAATACTAGACCACCTGACCTGCCTCTTGAGAAACCTGTATGCAGGTCAGGAAGCAATAGTTAGAATTCAACATGGAACAACAGACTGGTTCCAAACAGGAAAAGGAGTACATCAAGGCTGTATATTGTCACCCTGCTTATTTAACTTATATGCAGAGTACATCATGAGAAATGCTGGGCTGGAAGAAGCACAAGCTGGAATCAAGATTGCTGGGAGAAATATCAATAACCTCAGATATGCAGATGACGCCACTGTTATGGCAGACAGTGAAGAACTAAAGAGCCTCTTGATGAAAGTGCAAAAGGGGAGTGAAAAAGTTGGCTTAACATTCAGCTCAACATTCAGAAAACTAAGATCATGGCAGCCGGTCCCATCACCATGGCAAATAGATGGGGAAACAGTGGCTGACTTTATTTTTCTGGGCTCCAAAATCGCTGCAGATGGTGACTGCAGCCATGAAATTAAAAGATGCTTACTTCTT
>NW_011494823.1:779742-802237 GCF_000754665.1 Bison bison bison | reverse complement strand
ATGTGAGTGTTGGACTATAAAGAAGGTTGAGCGCCAAAGAATTGATGCTTTTGAACTGTGGTGTTGGAGAAGACTCTTGAGAGTCCCTTGGACTGCAAGGAGATCCAACCAGTCCATTCTAAAGGAGATCAATCTTGGGTGTTCATTGGAGGGATTGATGCTGAAGCTGAAAGTCCGATACTTTGGCCACCTGATGCGAAGAACTGACTCATTTGAAAAGACCCTGATGCTGGGAAAGATTGAGGGCAGGGGGAAAGGGGACGACAGAGGATGAAATAGTTGGATGGCGTCACAGAATCGATAGACATGAGTTTGGGTGGACTCTGGGAGTTGGTGATGGACAGGGAGGCCTGGCGTGCTGCGGTTCGTGGGGTCGCAAAGAGTCCGACATGACTGAGTGACTGAACTGAAGCTACAGAGAGGCCATTCCTGGCCAAGAGCACTGCATATGCAAAGCTTTGAGGTTGATACGTGCATGGCACATATGGAGGGCTTGCAGGTGACCAGTAGGGCCAGAGCAAGAGTGACAAGCCATGAGGCTGGATAGTGGCAAACTAGATCCATAGACAACACCTCCAACCCTACCAGGCTTGTTCTCTTTCAATTATATTTTGCATTGTCGTGTTGATGATATTTTAAAAAAATATTCTAAGTACATCCTGACACCTCTGGCCTGGCCCCTTAGGACTCAGCTTCAGTGCTGGCCCCTGCATTTGTGTGCACCAACCCACTGGCACAAGGAATTCTATTTTGGGCAGCAGTTTTTAATGTATGTTAACAGCCCAGATATACAGAAATGTAATTTTATTTTCCCATAACAGTCTTTCAGCCAAGTTCATGAATGCTCTTTTCAGCTAATGGCAGAAGACTTTTGATCTTGCCATTTCAAGGCAACTCGACCATTTCTGGATAAAACATATCTTCTTTGGGTTAAGTGTTATAATCCTCAGATTCTCCCTCACCTATCCTTCACCCACATGGCTCCAGGGCTTCTGACAAGCCTCTCCAACCTACCCACAGTCAGGTTTGGATGCTGGCTGCTGGCTTCTGTGGTTCTAGTCTCCGGATCCTCACACCTGTATCATCCTTCCCTCTCCTCAGACCCTCTAAGCCCTGCTCAGCTCCTGTGGGGACTCAGGCTACCTGGTCCACCTTCTCTCCACCCTGTGAGGCTGCCCTCAGGGCATCTGGCCTGGACTTCTCCCCTCTGCTAGTTCCCTGCCTGGCACCCTGAGGAGCACAGAGCTCCTATGAAAGCTTGCCTCAGTCTACCTGGAAGACAGTGAGCAGTTGGGTCCCTTGTATGTGACTGGCCCAAAACTATCTCCTGTTTAGAGCCCAAATGGGGGTGGGGACAGGGGAGGAAGGGCCCCCTCAGGCTCCACCAATCTTTTGCAATCTAGCTGCACCCCTTCCAAATACCCCCTGCAGCTCTCCCTTTTTTTCAGAGGTGGGAAAACACCTCCTTCATCACCACCTGTATGCATTCTCCTCTCCTCCATGGCAAATTTTTTTTAATGGCTGTACACTCAAAGTTCCCTAGGCTTTGTCTAATCAGACAAAATTTTTCTTGCTTCATAAAGCCTAACCTTGCAATGAAAGCCTGGCTTTTGAGACATTCAGCCCTTCAATTCCCTTTCTTGTTCTGGAGTCTATCCACTCTGCCCTGGAGGTGGTAAATCCCTCTGCTCTCTCATAGTTCTCTTGCTGAGCAAGCTGGCACACTCCTGCCCTTCCTCCACGGCCTTCTTTCTTGGTGAATGAATGAACAAAAGGCACTACAGGAACAGCAGAGTCCAAACCTAACACAGCCAGCTGCTACCTGGATCCACTGATCCTTCAGGAACATCTACGGCTGAGGTTCTGCTCCAAGCAGTCAGGAGGAGTTGGCCCTGACATGCGTACCTGCATCAAAGGTGTTCCTGTGCAAGGCTCTCACTGAGCACCAGGCTGCAGTTTTGAACTACAAAGGGAGGTGAAAAAACATTTTGCTTGTGTGTTTGTTTCCCTTGAACAAGGAACAGTAGTTGAGAGCTAGAGCTAGATTAAAAGTAGAAGTTGACATTCTTAAAAAATTATCAGTGTTGCAACTACTGAAGCCATGTGCCTACAGCCTCTGCTTTGCAGCAAGAGAAGTCACCACGGAGAGAAGCCCAAGCATCACAAGAAGAGTAGCCCCTGCTCACTGCAACTAGAGAAACCCCACATGAAACAAAGACCCAATGCAACCAAAAATAAGTAAATAATAATGAAAATTATCAGTTGGCCCATCCACAACCCTATCACCCTGCCTGGATCAATGCAAAGTAAAATGTCTGAGCCCAACACCAAAATAAAACTGGTTATTTCACGGAGGGGGCAGTTAGGGTCAATTTTTATTTCCTTTTTTAAACAAACAAAAAAAAGATCAGTGATGTTCATAAAAATAAGCAATTCATTACTTTAAAAAATTCTGAAAGTTGGAACAAGAAGATGCACTTAGAGTTTATTTATTCCCTCTTACAACAATATTTAGTGAGCACTGAGTATATGCTGGGAGCTGCACCAGGGGGATAGCAGTAAGCACAGTGCCTGCTCCCAGCTGCACCGGGCCTAGTGTGAGAGGCAGGCGGCAGAGAACACACCCATGAATGAGAAAATGCCACAGCGATGGGCACAGCACAGCAAACAATACTCAAAAGTATTAGCAAGATCTTGATGAATACATCTGCACACCCATGTTCATGGCACCATTCTCAACAGCCAAAGGTAGAAACAACCCAAGTGTCTATCAGCAGATGAATGGAAAAACAAAATGTGGTCTATGCATCCAACAGAACATCATTCAGCCTTAAAAACAGAAAGGAAATGCTGTCACATGTTACCCACAGATGAACCTAGAGGGCACTAGGTTAAATGAAATAAGCCAATCACTGAACGACAAATACTGTATGATTCCATTACAGGAGGTTCCTTCAGTTCAGTTCAGTCGCTCAGTCGTGTCCGACTCTTTGCAACCCCATGAATCGCAGCACGCCAGGCCTACCTATCCATCACCAACTCCTGGAATTTACCCAAACTCATATCCATCAAGTCAGTGATGCCATCCAGCCATCTCATCCTCTGTCATCCCCTTCTCCTCCTGCCCCCAATCCCTCCCAGCATCAGGGTCTTTTCCAACAAGTCAACTCTTCACATGAGGTGGCCAAAGTATTGGGGTTTCAGCTTTAGGAGTCAAATTCATAGAGACAGAAAAAAGAATGGTGGTTACCAGGGGTTGGGGGACAGGGGGATGGGGGGGTTACTGTTTAATGGATACAAAGTTTCAGTTTTGCAAGATGAAGAGTTCTAGAAATTGAACAACAGTGTGAATGTACTTAACACTACTGAATTGTACACTCAGAAATGGTTAAGATGGTACATTTCATGCTATGTGTATTTCACTGCTATTGCTGCTGCTGCTAAGTCACTTCAGTCGTGTCCGACTCTGCGCGACCCCATAGACGGCAGCCCACAAGGCTCCCCCGTCCCTGGGATTCTCCAGGCAAGAACACTGGAGTGGGCTGCCATTTCCTTCTCCAATGCATGAAAGTGAAAAGTGAAAGTGAAGTCGCTCAGTCGTGTCCGACTCCCAGCGACCCCATGGACTACAACCTACCAGGCTCCTCCGTCCATGAAATTTTCCAAGCAAGAGTACTGGAGTGGGGTGCCATTGCCTTCTCCAGTGTATTTCACTACAATTAAGAAGAAACACCAGTGCCCAGGTGTGATCAGTGCTGCTGACATGAACAGAGACTGGGCAGGAAATAATGAGGGGCAGGGCCCTCAGGGAGGAGGGTAACTGAGGTGTGCAGGTGAGAGAGCTGGTGAGGGCAGAGTGGTCTAAGCAGAGTGTCTGGGGACGATCCAGATGGACTCAGGGTTAGAGTGACCTGGAGAGCAGGGGTGCACAGACCATGCCATGGGAGTCCCCAACAGGTCATGGCAAGACATGTACCCAAAGGCAAGGGAAGGTTCTGGAGGGCTTTGTCACAGAAACATTTATGAAGACCCTTCATCTTGCCAGATGGATGGGTTAGAGGGCAAGAATGGGGCCAGGAAGGCACTTAGGAGGCACTCATGGGAGCCCAGACTAGGGGGCAGGGGGTGCCCTGCACTCAGATGGTGGCAACATGATAGAGAAGACAAATTTGGAGGGATGTGGGTGATGGAATGAAAAGGACCAGCTGGTGGACTGGCCATGGAGAATGATCCTAGAGTTCCCTCTAGAATCTATTAAAACCTGACCTCTGCAGCCTCCATGATTTCAGAACTCTTCAGTGTGTGATCTTGTTTGATTCTTGTACATCCATGGGAGGGCAGAATGGATTAAGAAACAGGATTCAGAGGGCTAAGGGACAGGGGTCTTTTCTCAGGTCTCCCAGTGTCTGATGCCCCAGCCCAGCCACCAAAGCTGTCTCAGGGTGAACACCCCACACCCTAACAGGTAAGAAGCTGCTCCTTTGGTCTCTTTCTCCTAAAACATAACAAGCAGCATCATAGCCAAACACTCAAAGGTTGTGCTCCGAGTTATACAAATTATCTCTATAGCGTTTGCATTATTTGTTACCTTCCTACTTTTGATCAGAGCAGGAAAGTAGGTTGGTTTGGCCTCTTCTGCTTGCCACAGAGCTATGGTATTTAGAATTTTGTGTTTTTCCAGGAAGCTATAAATAAATAGATATTTTTTATTTTTAAATTTCTTGTTGCTCATTAATTCTTATAAAATCTTCTCATTCCCCAAATTAGAGCTCCAACCCTTTACATAGTAACCCTATTCTTCTTCCTCAAGCTCTCAAAAAGACTGGCAATGACTTAGCAGTGAGCTACTGTGATTTTTTTTTTTTTAAAGAGTATGTTTTAGCACATCTGAGCTCTTAGACTAGAGAGATGATTCTGGTCCTAAGTCACAGCAAAACACCTGCAGAGGCCAGGTGGGGAATGCAATGAGCAAAGTGGTTCAGGTGTCTTAAGATAAATTCTTTCAACATAGAGGCTCCCACACATTATGCTCTCCATCATTTTCCCTTAAATATAGGGCCCTCTTGATCTGTCTTTCACATTTCCATTTTGAGAGAGAGAAGTTTTAGAATAATCCACTTCCTATCTACATGAAAAAGAATTTAGAATAATGATAGTAAAGATGAGCCAAGATCTCAGAAAAAAAGAATGGAGGCACAGACCAAGAAGATAGAAAGAACAAACAAACAGATGAACAATACAATAACTGGAATGAAAAACACACTATAAGGAATCAATAGGATAAATGAGGCAGAAGAACAGATAAGTGAGCAGAGGACAGAATGATGGAAATCACTGCCATGGAATAAAGAATGAAAAGAAATGAGGACAGTCTCAGAGACCTCTGAAATAATATTAAACACAACAACATGTGCATTATAGGGGTCCTGGAAGTAGGAGAGAGAGAGGAAGGATCTGAGAAAATATCTGAGGAAATAACATCTGAAAATTACCCTAACATGGGAAAGGAAATAGTCACCCAAGTCCAGGAAGCACAGAGAAACCCAGCCAGGATAAACCCAAGGGGGAATATGCCAAGTCATACAGTAATCAAATTGACAAAAATTAAAGATAAAGAAAAAATATTGAAAGTGACAAGGGAAAAGCAACATTTAACATACAAGGGAATCCTCCTTATATATATATAAGATATATAAGCTGATTTTTCAGCAGAAACTCTGCAGGCCAGGAGGGACGGACAGGAAATATTGAAAGTGATGAAAGTGAGAAACTTGCAACCAAGAATACTTTACCCAGCAAAGCTCTCACTCAGATTTGACAGAGAAATAAAAAGCTTTAGAGACAAGCAAAAGCTGAAAGAATTCAGCACCACTAAACCAGTTTTACAACAAATGCTAAAGAAACTTCTCAAGGTGGAAAAGGCCACAAATTAGATATAGGAAAATTATGGATGAAAAAGCTCACCAATAAAAGCAAACATAAAGGTAGGAAATCATATACACAGAAATGTGATATCAAAACCCAGCAAACATGAGGAGAGTACCAAGGCAGGATATTGGAAATGCATTTGAAGTTAAAAGACTAACAAGTTAAAGCAATCCTTTTTATACATATAGTGCTATATCAAAACCTTATGGTAACTGCAAAATGAAAATCTACAATAGATTTTGCTGCTGTTCAGTCACCAAGTCATGTCCAACTCTTTCCAATCCCCTTAACTGCAGCATGCCAGGCTTCCTTGTCCTTCACTATCTTCCAGAGTTTCTCAAACTCATGTCCATTGAGGTTGATTGTGATGCCGTCCAACCGTAGACACACACACACACAAAAGGAAAAGAATCCAAACAAAGAACTAAAGTTAATTGTCAAATTGCAAGAAAACAAAAAAGGAAGAAAAAAGAGACCAACAAGATCAAATCCAAACCAATTTTAAAAATGGCTATAAAAACATACATATCAATAATTACCTTAAACATAAATGAAACAAATGCTCCAACCAAAAGGCATAGATTGGCTGAATGGATACAAAAACAAGACCCATAAATATGCTGTCTACAAGAGATCCACTTCAGATCTAGGGACACATACAGACTGAAAGTGGGGGGATGGAGAAAGCTATTCCATAAAGTGGAATTATTTTAGAGAAGACAGCCATTAGGTACACAGGCTGGGCAGATGCCCTTGGCCTGGCCTTGCATATCCAGTCAATTCTTGTTACTCCCAGTCTTTTTGTTCTGGGAAGTCAGCATGATCCCAGCGACAATGGACCACTCCGGAGGGAGGGAATACAGGCTTAGGTCTCTTCAGGCCTCTGGTCACAACATTCCCATCACCCGATCAATATGTAACCTTGGTTTATGTTTCCTATTGAAACATGCTGCATGTAACACACCCTGTGGAAGCATGAACACTGCACTCAGGGCAATAGCACTGTGGCTCATGCCCGAAGGAAACTACTTTATATTGTCTGCCAGATCCGTCACGGCCTTCCTGTGATCAGGATCCCAAGACAGCGCCGCAGCATCGCTCACGAGGGCCATAGTAAGCAGCCAAGTCACCGACAAAAAAGCACAAAGATACAAGGACACTGCACTAAACAGGCAGCAAAAAGGCTACTTGCTCACAGCAGGAGCTGGACCAGGAAGGCAGAGTGTCACCTGGTTCCCCTTCAGCTGGAGGACATGCTCGTCGGGTGAGCCACACGTGCCTCTGCCCTGTGCACACCCACAAACGGCCACAAAAGCTCCAGGAGATCGGGTTTTGGGCTCACGGACACACGTCAGCAAGCAGCAGCACTGCATACACCAGCGAAGAGTGAGGGTCAGCTGTCCTAAGGTGAGCCCGAAGGCCAATGAGGGCTGAGGTTTTTTCCTTCTTTACCCTTTTAAGATACAATTCACACACGGAAAAATTTACACTTGGTAAGCAGACAGCTTTATGGGGTTTATCTTTCCTTGTTTTCAAACTCTCCCTTCACTGAAATATAAGTTCTAGGAAAGTGGGGACTTCAGTCATCTTGATTATCTTGATTATCTTCAATCCACTGCCTGAAACAGCGTCTAGACACAGCCGAGCTTGTTAAATGCATGCATGATTAAGTAGGGGAGCCATACGGTGCTGTCACCTGAGCTCCAGCCTCTCATCTGCAGTCATTTATTCTCCTGTGCACGCCCTCTCTCTCTCTCTGAGGTCTGTCCCAGTGCTGGGCACACAGTAGGACTCTCAAATACTATTTAATGAGCTAATACTGAAAGCAGCTATAATATTCACCATAGATGAATGACTAACAAGTACTTTCTGAACGTGATTCTGTAAGAATAGGATCTGGAACTCTGATTTAGGCAAAAAAAAAAATCAAGATTCCAGTATTTTTCAATTCCTTCCCCCTCCCCCGATCAGAGCAGCAAAAAATATTCCAAGTCATGCATGATTCTTTGTAAGCAGTCATGCTTGCTCCCACATAACATGTCTCGGCAAGATAATGTCCAGTTCCGTTTTATTGACAAAGAAGCTAAACGGGGCACAGAAAGGTCTCCTCCCCTGCAAGGCCTCACGAATTCATAAGCAGAAAAGACAACATCCAACAGGATTTTTTTTTAAATGTGCTCCAAAAACAAATTTAGGAGACACATACTATGGCACATAAAATACAATGGTGACATAAAATAGAAACAGGAGGACCAAAAAATACACACGGAAAGCAAGAGAATGCACAAAACCACATTCCAGAGAGTCTGACTTATTGGCTAAAGGTGCCCAGAAATTTGGCCCTAAGGTGTCTTGAAACCATTGGAAGGAGGAAGGAGTGATCAGTTCTTGGATTCACTTCCTTCATTAATTTAGAAAACAAAAAGATTGTCCCCCCCAAAAACCTCTACTTTTCCAGCACAGAAACCATTCTCTGTTCTTTAAATGGTCCTCTGGCACCCCAGAGGATGCCCAACCTCTCCCAACTTCAGACCAGGCCCCCTCTGCCAGCACTGGCTGGGTTCGTGCAGCCCAGAGGGCTGAGAAACAGAAGCCTATTAAAAATGTCATTCCAATTATTTCCCATCCCTCTAAGGTTGTTTATAGGAAACATTATTGAGTTTAATAGCATTTTAAATGCCAGGCTCAGAGGGTGAAAGGTTAAAAGTGAAAACATGCTAATACACTAATGCAAAGGAGACCACTAAATTATGTAGGAAGGGCCACCACACACACACACACACACACACACACACAGCTTCACTGAACTTTTAACTCAAACAGGGCGTCAAGCACAAAGGCAGTGACATTGAGAATACTTGTGTAGTCATAACAAAACCAAAGCTATTCCACATGCTGTGATCTATTAGGGGCACATGAATCTGAGCTCTCAGCTGCAACTAGACCAAGATGTCAGAAAAACGGCTGCCTCCAGCAACGTGTAGTGGACTTAGGCTCCAGTTCCCGTTCTTTTTTTTTTTTTTTTGGAGTGGGGAGTGCATCTGTGTGACCTCAGGCAAGGTATTTCACCTCTCTGGACCCCAGCCTTCTCATCCATGAACAGCAACAACAATAATGGTGGTGAATGTTATCAAGGGCTTACTCAGTGCCAGGCACAGTTCCAAGTGCTTTACAGAAATTATCTCATGTAATTTTCACAACAATTCTATGAGGCACACACTCATTTCCATTTTACAAATAAGCATAGAAAGGATCAGGCCAACTGAGGTGGTCAGAATGGATGTTCTCAAAAGTACCTTCAACTTCAAAAGGCTATCACTCCTGGTTCCACTTACTGTCAGCACCAAAAAACACAGCCTTATGCCAAGAGCTTGCTAAGAGGTCTTGCCACAAGTTTAAAATATATCAAGTCTTCTGCCTCTTGTAAAGATGAGGTCAAGGGGTCATCCAACAGCAAGAAAACAAGGCCTCTAAAATTAACCTGCCAGCCTCAGACATTGGGCACACCACACCTGGGCTTCCCAGTGCCCCAGTCTGCTCTCTCACTGCAAGCCAATATCTGGGCACCAAAGATAAAAGAGATGTGAAGGCAGTCTCATGGATTTCATTGTAGGTAGTTGACCTTTGGTTTGGTTTATGGTTTAATTCCTGGCTATATCCACGCCCTGGCCCTTGGAAGGGGCAGTGTTGGAAGACCAGCCTCCAAGGACAAGAGGGGGGAGGAGGCCCCGTGTTCACAGGCAGCCCTGTTCCAAACCACTCTGCCCAGTGACACTGCCTCTGCCACCTCGGGGCTGAAACGCAGAGTCCATGCAACCCACCCGTAACCCCCACGGCTGACAGGAGGGATGCCCACGCCTTCCTCCTCAGGAGCACAGATAGAGCCAAGGGACCTGCCCCCTCTCCCAGCCCAGCTCTCAGGAAGTCAAATGACCTCCACTCAGAATTTCCCAAAATTGATTTTGCATCTTTCTGCCAAGGCACTGGATAGAAAAATGTCAGTCAGATAGAAGAACATTGAAAGTCATGCCCAATTGGTGAGGAAGGGTTTTTTGTTTTTTAAATAAAAGAGTCTTTTAGCCCTTCTGTCCTGGAGAGTTTGCCTCATGAGTCCGGCTGATCTACACACACCTTTTTATGTCCAGGCTTGATGGACATGGTTTACAGCCTCTGTGTCACTCAATAAAAGGCAGATACAGCTGAGACACAGATACTTTCCACGTCTGTTGTCTGAAATTCTCCCCCTGGATGAGCAGGCCTGGCGGGGAGGGCTGAGGACCTGCAGCCAGAGGTTCTGACAGCACCTTCTGTGCAGCTTTTAGCAACACCTGGAGATTGCTTTCTCACCTGAAAAACGGCCTTGATACAAGAGCTAGGCAAAGGTACTCAAACACACACAACCGATTCCCTACAAGCTCGTGTTCACCATGCTGAGAAGACTATTGACCACAACTGCAGTTTTATGTTGGATTACAAAACGACACTGTGTACTTATGGGGGAAATCCATGATTGGAGTAACCACAGTAAGATGATAGTAATTGCTTTAGCACACTGATTGGCTCCAAGGTCTAAACTTTATACTGAGACCAAGAGAGAAATTTAGAGTTACTTACAGAGCTTTAAAAACCTTTGAAATGAAGCTTATATAGAGAGAGAGAGAACGACTGATCTGATCTGATCTGATCCGAACTATACATATAGTCTTTCCTGGTGGCTCAGTGATAAAGAATCTGCCTGCCAACGTAAGACACACAGGTTCGATCCCTGGTGCCGAAAGATCCCACGTGCTGCGGAGCAAGTAAGCCTGTGCCCACAACTGCTGAACCCGTGCTCCACAAGAGAAGCCACTGCAGTGACAAACCCGCGCACCGCAGCTAGAAAAGAGCAGTGCAGCAGCAAAGGCCCAGCACAGCCAAGATACGTCCTTTAAAAAAAGATACACATGAAGACTGAATTTAAAGCTAGCCCAGTACTAAAGCAAAGGAGTGGCCTAAGGACAGCTCTTCCCCACTTCCTTTACAGCCACAATGCAATTATGGCCTTAAGATGACTGCATATCTATATGATCCACGCTTGCAAGGATTGAATTTGAGCCACTATGTGCCTTACAAATAGCCTTAGATAAAATACACACATTTCGTGTAATAAATGTATTTCTTCTCTGGAGGTCTTAATATATATACACTCTTATCTGCTCCCTCAAAAAGGAACCCTGGATCAATATTTCAAACACTCTTACTTGATTATACACTTCACGCCTCTTCGCCCTCAACCCCAATAGCATTCCCCTTATTTGGGTAGCTCAGCACACCCATAAACCATTCCTCATGTAAGTTAAACGGAGAAGGCGAGGGCACCCCACTCCAGTACTCTTGCCTGGAAAATCCCATGGATGGAGGAGCCTGGTAGGCTGCAGTCCATGGGGTCGCAAAGAGTAGGAGACAACTGAGCAACTTCACTTTCACTTTTCACTTTCATGCGTTGAAGAAGGAAATGGCAACCCACTCCAGTGTTCTTGACTGGAGAATCCCAGGGACGGGGGATCCTGGTGGGCTGCCGTCTATGGGGTAGCACAGAGTCGGACACAACTGAAGCGACTTAGCAGCAGCACGTAAGTTAAAAACTAAATAAAAATATAGAAGCACTTGGTCATTAAAAAACAAACAAAAAATAATACAGTATTCACACACAAAAAAACTTTTAGAATATAAATATTCTTAAAATGTGTTTCTCTTGCAACACATGGCAGAGTTCAGATTCTTTGTGGATACTCCTAAAACACACTTACACATGGGTGAGGGCTAGATTTCTTGACTTTTGGGCAAAAGCCATGCTGTTCAGATGCAATATCATCTTTTAAATAAATTTAAAAATCAACACAGAAAAAAAGAAAGGGTTTTGGAGTGTAGAATTTTAGGCTCTGAGTGATTTTTGGAGGATTAAGATTAAGTAATGTTTTAGACACGAGTTCAGAAAAGGAACCACTGCACCAATACATCACTGCATCATCTGAGCTGCCATTTCTAAAGAAGCTTTAGCTCCATAAGGCGGAAAGCACAAAGAGGGGGGCATTTCCCACCATCACAGTCTGTGACACTGCAACAGCCAATGTCTGATGACTGGCAACCATCAAGAGTGGCTGCCGGGGACAATCACCCCCAAGGCGTTTCTTCCTATTTGCACAGGGAACCCACAGATTCCTCTTGTACTTGTGTTGGGTATATTAAGAGAGGCCCTAACTCAGGCTATCCACCTCTGCCCATACTCAAACTGAGTGAATGAGGACAAGAACACAAATATAGGAGTTTTTTACAACAAGCCGTTCCTCTGGAATTCAGGATGTGTTCTCTCTGCTGTCCCAGTTTCTGCACCCCCTCCTCCACTGAGGGGTGAAGGATCAGTGTCAGGTTCCAGCAATGGGTCTCTGTTATACCTCTAATGCCAGAAGAACCTCACCTTCCACATTTGTAAGACGCAAGGCCAGGCCCGGAGCTCTGCTCTGTGCATCATGCCTCCGAATCACCTCGCCCTCCCACTCTCACGGCACGTGCGTTATAACCCCACCCCGGGCTAGCATCCAGCCTGTTTTGTATGGGTCTACAAAGACTTGCCAAGGACCACCTGCAGGAGGGCACACAGACGATGATTTGATTCAAGTGAATTATATCAAGGCCATCAACGTGAATGAGAAAAACCCAGTACTCAATATCCCTGTTTGTCAGCAAATAATACTCACAAGAGGATATTCCAAATCATCTTCAAAGTGGAGATGGAAAATAACAACATAAAAAGCAAGAATTCCCTGAAAATGTGCAGATAAACAGAAAATACAAATCTAACTTCAAAGATACAGCTTGAGGTAAACACAATACACACTTTGCCAACAAGAGTCCCTCCATACCCTAAACTGAATAAACAAAGCCTAGGCAAATGCTGATATCTAGGTTACATGATATATTCCAAGATACTCTCTCTCTCTCTCTCACACACACACAGAGAAATAAAGCTATATGTATTAGTACAAAATCTCAGTTTATTAATACTAACTGAAAATGGTAATTTAAATGACATCTAAAAATGTGTGCTGATTTTCTCTGCCTGGGAGGCCAACCTGCATCACAGCCTCTCAGCACCCCAGGAGGCTGCTTGTAATCTCACACAGGTAAAGGCAGCCCAGGAAGAAAACCAAACCTCAGAGGGAGAGGCCCGACGGAGGCTGAACTCAAAGTGGGTCCTCAGAGGTAGTGTGAGGCACAGACACCCTTGTCTGAAGCTCAGTGTGCAGCTCCCACTCCCATGTGCTGATGAATCCAGGCCTTGGTGCAAGAGCTGGGGGCCAGGTGTGCCCCAGTGAGTGAAAGCCACCCAGCTGAATTTGACGCTGCTCTCACTGCCACGGAGCAGGGACAGAGGAGGACCAATGCACAAACGAGGATGCCCTCCCACTGAGAGAAGTCCAAGTGCATCGTGGCCTGTGGCCCAAACGAAGGAACCCCAGAAATCCCGAGAAAAATGGTGGGTGACATGAGTCGTACCTGATGTGTGGGTGTATTAAAGGCTGTAGACTTTGCAACCTGGTAGATAGGGCCACAGTCATGGGATGGAGGAAGTTTAGTTTTAGTGAAACATCGATCACTATTTTAGCTTCAGTTCAGTTCAGTTCAGTCGCTCAGTCATGTCCAACTCTTTGTGACCCCATTGACTACAGCACGCCAGGATTCCCTGTCCATCACCAACTCCCGGAGCTTACTCAAACTCATGTACATCAAGTTGGTGATGCCATCCAGCCATCTCATTCTTTGTCGTCCCCTTCTCCTCCCACCTTCAATACTGCCCAGCATCAGGATGTTTTCCAGTGAGTCAGTTCTTTGCGACAGGTAGCCAAAGTACTTGAGCTTCAGCTTCAGCATCAGTCCTTCCAATGAATATTCAGGATGGATTTCCTTTAGGATTGACTGGTTTGAACTCCTTGCAATCCAAGGGACTCTCAAGAGTCTTCTCGACACCACAGTTCAAAAGCATCAATTCTTTGGCACTCAGATTTCTTTATGATCCAGCTCTCACATCCATACATGACTACTGGAAAAACCATAGCTTTGACTAGATGGACTACTTTAGCTTAATAATGCTAATAAGAATTTTTTTAATTGGAGGCTAATTGCTTTACAATGCTGTGTTGTGTTAGTTTCTGCTGCACAACATGTGAACCAGCTATAAGTATACACATATCCCCTCCCTCTTGAACCCCTTGAGTTGATCTCCTCCTTCTTGAGTTGCAGGAGAGCTATAAACATTAGCTTCTTTTAAATTTTTTGTTTGTAAAGTGTTTTGAGAGTAAAAATGGGAGGGTACTGTCTATACTGAACAATTTTTTCTTGTGGTTGTTCAAAACCACCACCCCACCTCCCACAAAACATGCTTGACTTCAGAGTTGGACTGTATATACGTGCCCATCCCAGAGACAGAGGGGCTGCAGTCACCTGCCCCCCAACATTGACCTCTGTTCTGGACTCTTGAGTGCCCACTGTAGCCAGCCCTTTCTTCAAGACCCAATCCCTCCCTACCATTTCCATGGAACCCTTCCATTTTTTCTACTCACCCTCCAAAGGGTGTAGGCAGAAGGAAGGGGGCTTTGGATTCTGCTGGCAGAGCATCCACAGACAGCCTGATTGCTGGCTCAGTTGTGACCCCTCCTAACCTTGTTGTGCCAAAAGAGTTTCTGTCTCTCTTTTCCCCTTGGTCACATTTCCAAATACCCACTCTGTTTTCTGGCTTCAGTGTGTGCCAGGCCCCAAGAAGGGGATGGAGAAGGGGGGAAATCCTATACTGGTACAGACTTGCTTAGGCAACATTATAAATGAAAACAGAGTTTCAATCTTAGGGAAGCTAAAGGAATTTTTACTCTTAAAAGAGTCTACACATTACTTTTTGCATGATATCATAGGACTTATTAGGAATTCTGTACTTCATCTTAAGAACAGTGGAAAATCTTTAAAGGGTCATAAGCATGAGAAATGCTGGGCTGGAAGAAGCACAAGCTGGAATCAAGATTGCTGGGAGAAATATCAATAACCTCAGATATGCAGATGACACCACCCTTATGGCAAAAAGTGAAGAGGAACTAAGAAGCCTCTTGATGAAAGTGAAAGAGGAGAGTGAAGAAGTTGGCTTAAAGCTCAACATTCAGAAAACGAAGATCATGGCAGCCGGTCCCATTACTTCATGGGAAATAGATGGGGAAACAGCAGAAATAGTGTCAGACTATTTTGGGGGGCTCCAAAATCACTGCAGATGGTGATTGCAGCCATGAAATTAAAAGACGCTTACTCCTTGGAAGGAAAGTTATGACCAACTTAGATAGCATATTCAAAAGCAGAGACATTACTTTGCCAACAAAGGTCCATCTAGTCAAGGCTATGGTTTTCCAGTGGTCATGTGTGGATGTGAGAGTTGGACTGTGAAGAAAGCTGAGTGCCGAAGAATTGATGCTTTTGAACTGTGATGTTGGAGAAGACTCTTGAGAGTCCCTTGGACTGCAAGGAGATCCAATCAGTCCATTCTAAAGGAGATCAGCCCTGGGATTTCTTTGGAAGGAATGATGCTAAAGCTGAAACTCCAGTACTTTGGCCACCTCATGCGAAGAGTTGACTCATTGGAAAAGACTCTGATGCTGGGAGGGATTGGGGGCAGGAGGAGAAGGGGATGACAGAGGATGAGATGGCTGGATGGCATCACCAACTCTATGGACGTGAGTCTGAGTGAACTCCAGGAGTGGTGATGGACAGGGAGGCCTGGCGTGCTGTGATTCATGGGGTCACAAAGAGTCGGACACGACTGAGCGACTGATCTGATCTGATCTGAACTTCAAAAGCTAAGAATCTCAACAAATCCCCGGCAGGAAAACACAAAGAAACCACCTGTAGGCATATAAAGGCCAAACTGATGAAAGCCAAAAATAAAGAGAAAATCTTGAAATCAGATATTAAAAAAAAAATAAAAGATACCATGCATACAGAGAACAGTGATACATCTAATGGCTGATTTCTCATCAGAAATGATAGAAGTCAGAAGAACACACTCCAAGTACTAAAAGAAAAAAAAAATTACAATAATTCTATACGTATCAAAACTACTCTCCAAAAAATGCTGTAAAAGACATTTTAAGGTAAGTAATTAAGTAGATAATTTATCATCAAGAATCCTTTATAATAAGAAGTGTTAAAGGACATTTCTCATGCTAAAGGAAAAGAAGAAAACTGGAACTGGTAAATGTGTGGGTCAATTAAAAAATCACATATGAATTTGGGGAGGTTATAAAATATACACATAAAACTGACAACAACAGCATTATGGACAGTGGGGGTGGTGGATAAATGAACATATATGATTGCAACATTCCTAAGTTTTACTTAAAGTAAGTTATTAACTCTAAGTAGACTTATAAAGATATGCATATGCATACATACCACATACATATGAATATAATGAAGATACATATTGTAATCTCTAGAGCAACCACTAAACATTGTGTAAAGAGAAATAGCTAGAAAGCCAATAAAATGAATAAAATTGAATATTTTTTAAAATACATGATTAACACAAAAGAAAATTGGAAAGGAGGAGCTAAGGAACAAATTCAGGTGAAACAAATATAAGACCAACAGCAAAATGCAAACTACAATAAAACCATTTCAATAATTACAGCAAATGCAAAGGAACAAATATTTCAATCAAAAAGCAGAGACTGTCGGCTTGGATTTTTTTTAAAAAGCAAGAGTAAATTCAGTGCTGCCTAAAGAAATAAACTTTAAATATAAAGATACACACTGAAAATAAAAGAACTGAATAAGATACACCACGCAATTGGTAAACATGAAACAGCTGGAGTGACTGTATTAATACTAGGTAAAGGAGACTTGAAAGTGAGTATATAATCAGGCATTAAAAAATATTCCATAATGACAATGAAAGGCTCAACACATTGAGAATAATAAGAATATAAAAGTATACTTTAAGTGAGTGCAGTTTATTGTACATAATTATACCTCAATAAGATGGGATTTTTTTTAAAGCACAGTGGATGCAGAGGGGTAGAGGAATAGATGGGTAATGGGCTAGAATGGAGGCAACGTGTGGCTGTAATGCAAAAAGGAAAGGCAGGTTTATAGGGAGAAATACTGCTTTCAGGCGTAGATGTGTTTAGTTTGAGAGGCCTTAGAAGATTCTGGCAGCTGCTGGCTGTGCAGACAGAAGGCATTGGCATTAGTCCTCCTATAGGGTGGGAGGAAGGGCTCAGAAATAAGTTCTTGGTTTCATTTAAAAATGAGAGAAAGAGGAGGTCAGGAGTCCTCACGAGAAACTAAGAAGAAATGGCCAGAGAGATGGGAGGGAGCTCAAGAGTCCAGAGAAAAGGATGTTTTGAGAAAAAGGGCATGGCCAGCAGCAGAAAGCACTGCTGAGAAGTCAGGTGTGAGCCTGGTGCTATGGGAGAAGGTGGGCAAGAGCCAGGTATCCACTCCAGGACCGATAGGGCTGATCCTGGGAGGAATGCAGGCTGGGGCTGTGGTCTTGCACTCTGCCCTTGGAGATCCCTGCCCACCAGACAGGTAGTTGGCAAACCCTGCTGAGCCCCACCTCTGTGCCCTCCTCTGCTGTTTGACCTTTGTGCCACAGAGAAGACCCAAGCAAATCCCTGCCCTCCACCCAGGAGCTCCCAGTCTGGGACACACAGATAGATAATTGCACTGCGCTGAGAGCTCCTGGACTTTGGAGGTGAGACAGGGAGCAGGAAAAACCTCAAACAGGAGCAATGTTTGACCAGTGCCAAAAAGGTCCTCGGGACCTCCACCCATCCTAAAGTCTTGGGTCCACACTTTGGCTAAAGTAGAACAAGTGCAAGGGTTTTCCAGATTGTGAAAGGGAGGCTGCATTTGTTCTACTGTAGCCAAAGGGTGGACCCAAGACTTAAGGGTGGGTGGAGGTCCCAAGGAGGCAGGTGTCCACCTCTCGCAGTTTTCTCACAGTTTTCTGGCCAGAGTGCAAGGGGCTTCCTGGGATGGGGTGAAGATCTGTGGAGGTGTGGATAGGTGAGCCAGCATAGGCGGAGTGCCCATGAGGAGGAAAGAAGCCGAGAGTCTGACCAATGCTGGTTACCACCCTCCTCGCCACCCCTTGAGAGACAGGTTAATGGGAACAAAGGCTTGCCAGACTCGATTCCCAAGCAAGTTGCACCCCTGACAGCTTTATCAGACATGTGCAGTCCAGCTGCAGAGACCTGGCTGGGATGGGGCCCCAGTGTCTGTCTCTTCAGAACCCCTGCTCTCCTGGCCCTGGCCCAGACACCAAGGCACTCCCCACTTTAATGAAATGCACCCTCAATGTCGGGAAGCCTTAGATGAGGTTTTCAGGCTGTGAAGTGTATAAGGTTGGGGAAGCATGCAGACAGAGGTTCCAGGAGGACAGGTGAGTTCTGGGGGTGTCCGAATGTGCAAGGAGTCCCTGGTTCTGGTCACACAACTTACAGCCAGAGGAAGCATCTTGGAGAGGTCACAAGCGAGGCCTGTTGAGAAACAGATTTCAACAAGGACAGTCAGATTTCATCGGGACAAGGTGCATCAGTATACTCACATGGGGTTTTGTCAGTTGGGATGCACAAAATATACAACTTATTATATACAAATACATCTGCTGTTTGTAGAACTGCTACAGGTTTGCTGAAAACACAGGACTTCTGACAAATTTATTTATTTTCTGACAAATTCATTTTATGTGATTGTCATCAGAGAAGAGGGAAAAATGGGTGTTATGTAGTATATCCCTGACAGGAGACAATTTCCATCTTGAGTATACATTGATGAGAACTAAATCGTCCATTCACCATTTTACACAATCTGATGGCTGGCAGAATTTTCCACAGGTTATCCCGTGGCTTTGTCTGTTTCAAATATTGCTTCTGCACTCCTGCCCACGTGCTGCCAGTGCCAGCCTCTGCAGGACACTTTGCTGTCACATCATGACACGCGGCCCTGCACCACGGCGTCACAATTCCAAGCGCGCCTGCGCAGGGGACAGTGGGCGTATCCTGGAAACCATTCCGCTCCAGGAGGGTCAGCACTAGAAGAACTCGACAAAAAGGGACGGGGCGGACACAGCTGGATCCAAGTGAAACTCAAGCTGGACTTAACTTACCCTCTGTCTGATTCTAAAAATATCTATAGCCACTGCAGAGGAGGCAGTGCAATAGAAGTTGAAGTGGGGAAACACAGACGTCTCAACCAACTGGAGCTACAACATTATATTTTCGCAATTTTCACAAAAATATATAACCCTGTGAACACTTTGCTAGCCCCCCACCTCTCATCCCCACCCTGGCCTTGAAAGGAACTCCAGTGCGGGACTGGAAGTTCCAACTGCATTAGCTCCTCGGCCAATCAGGTTTCGTTTCTTTGGGTTCCGGTTTCTTCAGGTTCTGTCTCCAGCTCAGTTCTACCCTGTCCCTCTCTGCTCCACACCCTTCCCTGGCTCACCAGTGCCCTAGGGAGAAAGCTGGGCATTCACTATTACAGGGACTTCATTAGATCCCTTTTTTCCTGAGGAGCTGTGTGATATGGGCTTTCGTGGGGGAAGCAAAGATAGGGAACCAGTGGGTGAACTCAGAGGACAGCAAGGATGACAAGCTTAGACAGCAGTAACCCCCAGGGGCACTTGCAGGAAGTTCCCAAGGAACTCGTAGATCCCAAGGAAGCGCTTGGCAATTACCTGACAGATGAGGGCCCATGGGTCAGGGAAATACCCACATCCTGATGCCTGCATCTCCCCTGGCTGAGGCCAGAGCAGACCCCTCATTTTCCTGTGAAATTTCATTCTGGACCACAGTGGTGGAGGTGAAGGTGGGGAGTGGAAAGGAGCCCAGACCTAAAATCCACAGACCTGCGTTCACCTGCTCTATCCTTACTCCTCTGCATAACCTTGGGCGAGTGACAACAGTGTCCTCCTCTAGAAATCAGGGGATATTTGTTTTATCTCCAGGCTCTTACGAGAGACAAAATGAAACGAGAGCCCAGGCACACAGTAGGACCTCACTGCTCCCTGCCTGGCAGAGGAGCCCAAGCTCCTTTGCTCATCTGCATTCTGAATGACTGCTGAACCTCCTTAGTAGATTAAGCAATCGTGTTGACTTTATTAGTTTTACAAGCTCCTCTGAAGAGGAACTGTCACTTGGCCCCACCCCAAAGCCCCACAGAATCCTAGATTTCCAATCCTAGATTTCTCCCCTCTGAGTGGGGAGAGTGCTGGGCAGGGGCCAAAGAGCCAGATGCGCTCTGCGCCTGGCCAGGCCTCAGCCTCCCGCCTGAACCTCGAGGGGTGAGAGGGCCTGCATGAGCCCACAGCAGCCTCTCCCTCCTGTGGGCCTCTGGTTCCCATTATCATTCTTTCTCGTGTTCTCCGGACCAGCCTCCTCCAAACCCCTTTCAGCACCACTTCTGGTTCTTCTCTGGAGACACCCTGTCTGCCTGTCCTGCCTCTCTGCACACCTTGAGACACCCGCCTGGCCACCTGCCTGGGCCTTGCTACTGAGGCTGGAGCCCGAGGAGTGGCCTGAGGGGGTGTGAGTGCTCACAGGGTCCACAGAGAGCTAGAACTAACTCAACAGGTGACATCGGGACCCAGGGACCTCCTCCAGCTGAGTGGCCAAGTGACTCAGGGAAGGTCTCTGCTTGCTGAGCCTGTTTTCTGAGGGACTGACTGGGGTTACTGAGCAGTAAAGAGCCTATTTGTGCTCAGGGAAGGTGCCCCCGAGCCTTCCCCAAGAGGACCCTGCAGAGGCTCCCCAGGCTCTTCAGAATAAGCCACCCACGGTGGTCCCTCCCAGTGTGGGATGACCGGTCCAGGGGCCCAGGCTGAGTTTGTCCACCATCTTTGCAGAGAAATGTCCCCCAGCCCCAATCCCGTGTGATCCTGGATGTCACCTAAGCTCTCCCCTCACATTTCATTTGTATTCTGAGCAGCATTTTACTTTGACTTTCATCTCTCCTCTCCTTTGAGTCTTGCAGAGGTGTGCATCCTCTGAGGTATGAATCATCATTCCATTTTACAGATGAACAAACCAAGGCTCAAAGAAGGGTGGTGGGTGGGCCAAGCTCACCGAGTATAAGGGACACAGCCTATTCAACCCAAAGCCAAAGCCAGTCTCTCTCCACCCCTCCTGGGGCCTGGCAAGGAACAGCATTTGAGTTGGTGATTGGAGTTGTTGAGGGTGGAAATGAATTAACAGAGCCATTCTTCCACGAGGCACTTTCAGGCCCCAGAAAAGATGTGTATTGCGGGGAGGTGAGGGCTGCAGTCCAGAGTAGCTACAGGCATTGGAGGTCATTCTTGATTTGTGGGAAAGGCCTCTGTCTCTGGCCTGGCATGTGGCTGGGGCTCTGGCATTGTAGCAGGCAGCAAGTGGGCACAGCACAGAGGTTGGCAGGGGCCATGCACAAGAGGCTTCAAATGCTGGGAAGTAGAGTCTGAGCAAGCAAGAGTTTTAAGCTGGGGCCTAGCACCACATAGCCGTTTCCAGAGCACCAACCACTCAGAGGTCCTGTGCTCCAGACAAGGGCCATGCCCAGGTCTCCCACAGCTGGCACATAGCAGACTCCAGCCAGGTGGGAGTTGGACACCATAACTGTGGTCCTTGTGGGCCTTTAGTCTCCTGTGACCCTCCCTGCACCCAGCTGTCACTGCTACTGAGTAGGAGTACATTCCCTGTTAGCAGCTTGGGGCCCCCGGAGCTCGGAGACAGAGAATGTGGCAACTGTGGGGCAGACTGCCCGGTGCCGCCCCCAGCTGGGCCCTTCTTAGCTTCCTCACCTGCATTAGGGGCAATCAGGCCTTCCCTGTCCTTTCTCCCAGGGTCAAGGGGATGAATGCCGAGGCTCTTTGCAAACATGAAGTGTGGGACTCATGAAGTGTGGGACTCATGAAGCATCCTTACTGAGCAGGGAAATAGAAGCACTTTTCTCTGACTTGGTCTCCAGTCATGTTCAGATTATAAGATTTGTGGATCTTAGCCACTTCTTATTCAGTCCCTCATCCATCCCTCTATCCATTCAACAGCCACCAACCTGCCCAGAAGCTGTAGTTAAAGCCTGGATGGCATGACCCGGCCAGCCCCATGCCCTCCACCCAGTCCAGACCCCATAAGCAATTAGATACCCTTAGAGATGACCTGGGGCTCTCCGCTTCCACTTTCTAAACTTGGAAACTGAGGTCCAGAGAGAGGCAGGAGGGAACCGAGGTTGATCTGACCAGTTCCTGTCTGCAGCCTCAGCCTCTCCCAAGAACCTCCCCACGCTGATCTCTGACCCTGGCCGGGCGGGCCTGGGATTTCTCAGGCTTGGAGTGAGTCCAGTGGGACAGGGGCCAGGCCACCTCTAAGGTTGGGAGCCGCACAGCCGCTACCCACCAGCTCAGGCCCAGGCAGGGGTGCGGCGTGTGGGGATGGGGTGAGGGAGGGGCCGGTGAGGCCCATGCACCCCCCCAAACACACCCCGTGGCTCTCCACAACATGAGATTATCTCT
>NW_011494823.1:773402-779642 GCF_000754665.1 Bison bison bison | reverse complement strand
GATATTATCTCTGGCTCTGGCTCAGGGCTCCAAGCAGGATGCGGCTTTCAACACCTCTCTCCCCTAGGACGGGCTCGGGGCTTTTTGAGTTTCTCACGGCTTGGACCAGAGGGGCTGGGCATGGGCAGTGGAGGCCCCCAGCCAAGGCCACCCACCCCCTGGAGGGGGCTGGTCCTCAGACCCTCACAGCCCCTGACGTGGGAGGGGGAAGGGCCATGGTGCCTGAGAGGAAGGGGGTCCCAGGAATGGTTCCCCAACCATCTCCCCCTTTCTCTCCCCCTTCCCTCTTCCCCTTCTGTTGTCCATAATCCAGGGCGCCTGTTCAAGGAATTCTCCACCCGTGTGTTAGTGATTTATTTAGACTCGTCTCATCCCCCTTGCCCGGCATCCCGCCCGCAAGGCGGCGGGTGACAGACTCCTCCCCACCCGCCACCCCCTCGCCCCATCCCTGGGGCCGTTTTCATCTCCAGCCCGGCAGGCTTGGCCCCGCTCCAGGCTGCTGCAGATGGCAGGGGCTCTGCTGGACACTGCAAGGCTTTCAGGGAACCCTGGAATCTCACTTCTGGGAGCCAGCCAACTCCCTAATATTCTGTAGACCCTCCTCCTTAGTCCTCCTGGCGTCCCTTCCTTCCCAACTGTGGAGGTGACAGGTGATCTTTAAGAGGAAGCCTTCTGTGTCCCTAATCCAATCTTCCCATTGAGTAGATGGACAATTAGAGGCCAAGAACAGCAAAGACTGGGAGGCAGTGGGGAGGTCCCAGCTACCTGTTTCCAACAAAAAGACTTTTAAGAATATTGAAGACCCACCCCCAACCCATATCTAAACTCTTCCACCAAGAAAGGGTTAATGTCCCCACTTTACACACACAGAAGTGAGACTTGTCCTGGGAAAGAGACCCATGGATCATCAGTCTGGGCCAGAGCACAGCTTGAGCCTGTCTCTCTCCATCTCTCTCTCTCATTCAGCCTGGGCCTCCAGCTTCCAGGCCATTCACTGGTCTGTGCGACCAGGACTGTCCCAGCTGCAGGGATTTGGGGTCCAGCAGGAGCTGGGTGGGAGTCTGGGTGTCCGGAGCATAAACACAGCCTATGGGTAGGGGGCTGGGGGCATGCGTGTACCACAGAACACCAGTGTACCACGCTCATGACCATTGTGGGGTGGTGACCAGCCCTTGTCCCTTGACCCCTCAGCACCTCCCTGAGTCCTGGTGAGGCTGAGGAGGGAGCCAGCCCCTTCTCCCACTCAGCCTGCAGCAAGAGAACACGGAGTAGGGGCATTTCGTGCTGTGTCCTGAGATATTCACTTACCACCGGCTCTAGATCCTGAGCCTTGTGGTCCCAAAGGGGGAGCAGGAGAAGCTTCTGTGTTTCTGGCTCTTCTCAGCAAGTGCCTTTCCCTCTTCAAGGTAGGCAGAGGAGAGGAACCATTGTACAGATGAGAACACTGAGGCCCAGGAATTGGCAGAGACGGGCACTGGCTTGCTACATGACCCTGGGCAAGTCACTGAGTCTCTGTGGGCTACTTTCTCATCTCACCCTGAGGGGAGGGGAGCAGTTAGATGAGAACCTTCTGGGGCTCTCTCTTCCCAGACAGCCACACCCCACCTGGCCTCCTCTTTCTACTGGCAAAGCCTTTGCTCACTCAAGCCTCAAAGCCACTTGTAATGTCCATGAGATAGGAAGAGACTCAGAGAGGTTAAGGGACTCATCTCAGGCCGCACAGTGTTCTGGGGACACCAGTGTTACCCTCCCTGCCTGCTTGCTTGACAGGCATCCCTGGCCAGGGCGGAGGGAGGTTCTGGACCAAGGCAATAGCAGGGTGCCTCTGTACAGGCTGTAAGTACAGAGACTGGGCTAGTGGAGGACCAGATGGCAGCACTACATTGGGGGACTGGGGTTTGGATCTGTGGCTACCTAATAGTTTAGGGGGTTCTCTGGGTCTATGAGCTCCTGCCTTCCTCCTACAGAAAATGCTTCCTGGTTCCGAACTAGCAGAATCCCCCTCCCGGAATGGCTGCCTTCATTTACTCAAAGAAAACAAGACTGCCAGGCTCTCCATCCCTGGGCACAAGGAGGGGCAGGCGGGCCAGGGAGAACCACTTGGCCACTGACCACTCTGTGCTCAGCCCTGGCCTCTGGGGAATTTGGGTGCAGCCCTGGGCCCCAGGCAGGCAGCACCCTCTCACGCTAGTCACCAGTGTCCACCAGGGAGCACTTGGTTGGGAGGAGCCCCGGAGTGTTAGTTGCTCAGTCGTGTCCAACTCTTTGCAACCCCACGAACTGTAGCCCGCCAGGCTCCTCTGTCCTTGGGATTCTCCAGGCAAGAATACTGGAGTGGATTGCCATTGGGACTGGTCCCTACTCTATTGCTGCCCTCTCTGAGCTTGGGAGTCTCCTCCCTGATGTGGACCTATAGAGGCAGCTGGAGCAGGCATACCTGGAGAGCTCTGGAGTAGGTTTACCTGGGTTTGAGTCTTGCCAGCGACAGGTTAAAACAGATTAGGCTCCAGGTGTCAAATACTGACTCAAATCTCAGTATTCCCGTCTACAAGCTATGTGGCTGTGGGCAAATCGCTTCACCCCTCTGAGCCTTTGTTTCCTTATCTGTGCAAGAGGAGTAATAAAAGGGACAGACTCCTTGGAGTGTTCTGAGGATTAAATGAGTTAACACAAAACTAGCCAGACTAATGGCACAAGGAAAGTAAACAATCCATGTTGATTATCGTCACTGCTGTGACTAGTCATTGACCCGTTTGGGCCATGGACTGTCTTTATGGGATGGGATTTCTGATTTAGGTCTCATGGAGTTGCTGTGGCCAGCCTCTGGGCAAGGTCCCTGCAAGGAACATAGTTCATATGTGTCAGCTCTCCTTTCCCTTCATTTCCTATCTGTGAGATGGCTAGAATAAGACCCTGACTTTTCCACTGTCTAAAGGGCCACAAGATGGGATGTGAAAGTGATAGAAATAAAAAAAAAATAATAATAATAAAAGAAGTCATAATAGGCCCAGAATCTGGGCATCACTTTTCAGTTAAGGTCCAGAAAGGGACAGTGAACTGCCCAAGGTCATGCAGCAATTGGGGCTGGTTCAGAGTTGCAAAGTCAGTTCTTCTGACTCCAGCTTTTCCTCTGATAGGTCCTCAAGGGCTGAGCAGAGAAAAGTGCGTAGAAATATTTCTTGGATGAGTGCTGTATTAATAGCCTCAGGTGGGACCATAGAAGTCTTGAAATCTACATATGATCCAGCAGGCTGGAGGGTGCCCTGGGCGATTTGAGCATTTTAAGGATGCCAACTATTGACCCTGTGAGAAGAGCTCAATGCGGGGAGATGGTGAAGGTGAGAGGGGCCCAAGGATCTGCCTGTTGAGGGAGTAGCTGTGCTGGCTGGAAGCTGTGGGGCAACCTGGGAACCATGATGTCTGGCCCAAACCCCAGGCTTGCAGGGTCTTTCCTGCTGTGTCTATCAACACCCTCCCTTGATCCCTCTTTAGGGAATGAAGGGCTGGGTGTGGCTGCTGTCAGGGTCAGGGGCCCCCCAGAGATCTGATAGCACAAAGGCCAGGTCTAGGTCAGATCTCATGGCAGCAGGGCTGGGCCTGTGGATAAAGTCAAGGAACGCCCTTCACTGGTGACCCCAGGCTTATACCCAGCTCCCCTCCCCTTGGGTAGCCCAGAACTGCATACAACAGGTACTCAGGGGCCCATGACTTGCCTGATCTTGACTTCCTCTGACTGGGCTCATGAAGGGCAGGGAGGTGGCGGAGACACCAGATGCCTGTCTGCCATCCATCTACAGGTCTGAGATGGTGATGAGGCAGAACCAGGCTGCCGAGGCCCGTGGCCGAGGAGAGAGAGCGAGCCAGGGCAGTGCCTCTCCCTCCAACCACCCCTCGGGGCTTCTCCGAGTATTAATCTGTCAAACTAGGGAGATTACAAGGGAGTAAAAGTCACAGACTGGAAACACAGGCACGCGCCTGTTATTTCAGGTGAAGGAGGGGAGGGAGGCAGGGGTGGGGAGAGAAGGGGTGGGAGGCAGGGGGCGGGGAGGGGAGGGGCGGCTGGCCCCTTGGAAGCTAAGCTGTCCACCAGCAGCTTTAGCCACCAGCCCTCTGTGGGATGTTTGTCTTCTCTCCCCTCCAGTGCGGCTCTTGACGAGCCAATCTGAGGCCTTGGGGTAGCCAGAGGTGCCAGTAGCCTGGACAGGTCGTGCAGACTTCCCGGAGGCCTGGAGGGCTCCCCCAGACAGGAGGGCACTCCAGGCAAAGTGTGCTTGGGGCCCGCGGGTCAGCCCTGGGGTGGCCCCAGCACCTACATTCACGGAGACTCTGTTCCCAACACACCCTCCACAGTTTGCCGCCCCCACGGCAGGAGTGCTCCCTGCTCCTCACCCCTCACACTCTCTTCGTGTAGGGGTGGGATGTGAAAGTGATAGGAATGAAAACTGAAATCATAAGAGACCCAGAATCTGGACATCACTTTGTGGGGAGGCAGGGTTCTTGCTCATATTTTCAAGAATCTTTTCAGACCCTCCCCACCTGGGCCGGTTGCTGAGATCCAGAGGAGTAGCTGACCTCGCCCTCGCCTAAGAGGTGCCCCCAAATCTGTGTTCAGACAGAGCCAGGAATGATCCCACGTGGGACTGTACCTGGTGGGATTTCTCTCAGGTCCCCAGAGCTGGACAAAGGGTGTGTTAAGGGAATGAATGAACAACTGAGGCTGGGTCCACAGAACACCCGTCAGTGATGTTAAGGACCCTCCAACTACAAACTGGTCTCTTGGGGTTTCAACCATCTGAGGTGGGAGGTAGAGACAGGAGTTCCCTCCTCCCATTCCCTCCTCCACAGGTTTGTAGGGAACAGGGATGAGGATGAGCAGGGAAGGGCCAGAGTGCTGTTTTCCCAGGCCAGGCTGACTGCTCACTGGAGAAGGGCCTCTGGGGGAGGAGGGGGAGCCATAAGTGGTCCAGGCAGTGAGAGGATGCTCAAAACACAGATTCACCCAGATCCCTTTCCCAGGGTATCAAGAAAATGAATGGCCCAGTCTCTGGGGATACCTGCCCAAAAGCTGGGTTCTTAGACCCAGAGAGAGCACAGATAACCGGGGCCCTGGAGAAATAGAGCTGCTAGGCAGAGACAAAGTCCAGGAGGGTGAGGTGGTCAGAGGCATGCCTACCTTTCTTCCTTCCCCCATCTCCCCTCCACATCTTTCCCTTCCTCCCTCTTCATTTTTCTGCTCCGTTGGTTGGTGGATTTATTCTAAAATGTTGTTAGGAGCCCAGAGGTTCATCTAGGATTAGACATTGGTTTGAACCAACTAGAACTTAGAATCAAACTGATGATTCAGAATCTGAGCTCAAAATTCCAACATGGAGCCCAGATGGAAGACTTGGAGGTGTTTGGCTGGCGGTTAGTCACCAACCCTCACAGTGTTTCTGAAACTTCAAATTCATGCTTCCTTTTGGTAAAAATACAATCTCAATGCTGTCTTTTAATATTATTTGAAATTAAAATTGGATTTAATCCTGTGACTAAATGGGAATGAGGGCGATGAGACTTAGCTGTGCTCTCATTTGACAGGGCCCTCCTGACCTCCCCACCTAACCACTGCTGCAGGGTTGACAAGGAGGTGGTGACCTCTGGCTTCCCTTGCACAAGGTTTCTGGTGGTCCTTCTCGTGGGGGAGGGGATCTGCAGAAGGCAGCCATCTAGGCCATACCATCCTTGGCCAGGTCAGCCTGTTGGACTCCTTGGTCTGATCAATGCCTCTTCAAATGCAGACTCTCCTCTGTGGGGTAAAACCCATTCACATTATCAGCCACATTTTGATATTTTCTGTGACTTTTTCTTTTTCTTTTTTGGAGCAAGAGGAGTGACTTGGAAGCTCAGAGAACTCCAAGTTTATAATCCCAAAGCTTCTCCCTAAGTGTGGCTACCTTCTCAAGGTCAGGTCTATAGTTCATTTCAGTCACTCAGTTGTGTCCGACTCTTTGCGACCCCATGAACTGCAGCACGCCAGGCCTCCCTGTCCATCACCAACTCCCGGAGTTTATCCAAACTCATGTCGATCTAGTTGGTGATGCCATCCAACCATCTCATCCTCTGTCGTCCCCTTCTCCTCCCACCTCCAATCTTTCCCAACATCAGGGTCTTTTCAAATGAGTCTGCTCTTTGCATCAGGTGGCCAAAATATTGGAGTTTCAGCTTCAACATCAGTCCTTCCAATGAACACCCAGGACTGAT
>NW_011494823.1:759024-773288 GCF_000754665.1 Bison bison bison | reverse complement strand
AGACAGATCTTTGTTGACAGAGTAATGTCTCTGCTTTTTAATATGCTGTTGAGGTTGGTCATAACTTTCCTTCCAAGGAGTAAGCGTCTTTTAATTTCATGGCTGCAATCACCATCTGCAGTGATTTTGGAGCCCAGAAAAATAAAGTCTGACACTGTTTCCACTGTTTCCCCATCTATTTGCCATGAAGTGATGGGTCCAGATGCCATGATCTTAGTTTTCTGAATGTTGAGCTTTAAGCCAACTTTTTCACTCTCCTCTGTCACTTTCAAGAGGCTCGAGTCTAAGTACCCAAACATGGTAGGGAGGGAGAATCACCTGAGACTTTTGTTGAAATGCAGATTTCCAGACCCCACCCCTCGAATCAGACAAGACCCCTGTATTTTAACCAGGTCTTGACACCAAGTAGTGTGTGTGTGTGCGCATGTGTGTGTGATTACTCTGCAAAGGTCTTTCAGCTCAGGCATCATCTCCCCTACGCACAGCCCCTTGGGCTTCTGTGGGCACCTCACACAAGGCTGTTGTACCCATAGTCACAGCAACAGGCAGAACCGGAAGAAGCAGATGCACAGTGCACAGCTTACATGGCGTCACTATGTGAAACCCAGTCTTGATATTTCTTCTCCAAAGCAGGAGGAACAGCAAAGGAAACAGTGTTACATCTCAGGACTCCAGGGAGCTGGGGGCTCTGAGGCGGGACCTCCCATCAAGTTCTTAGGAGCTCTGGGAAGGTTTGTTGACTGTGTGAATGAACGGAAAAATGGGGCCACCTCCCCAACATGTGGCCCTGTGGGCTCTAGCTGGCAGCTCTGAATATTCTGACTGCGTGAGGGCCGGGGCCTCCTGAGCTAGCTCCCACCCACCTTGGGCTGGTGTGGCAGGAACACGACTGGAGGCCTGGCTGGGGGTCTCCTTCCCACCCGGCCTCCCCTAGTCAGGTTCACAGTGAAGAGAGGAGGTGAGACATCCGGTCTGCCCTGGGAACCCCACGGGAGCCCAATTATTTACTGGAAACAGTGAGGGATGCATTCTTGGCGGCTTCAGTTCGTGCAAATCAGAGACACGTCTGAGCTCAAATCTGGTTTTGATCAGTTCCAACCAAACAGACGGCTTATTAAATCCGAGTTGGAGAGGACTCCTTTCTGGAACCCCCTTTCTAAGCCCTCCCTGTCCCACCTCAGGGCTGGAAGGCCTTTTGGGGAGCAGGGAGTCCAACACACCCATTTGACAGATGGGGAAATGGAGGCCTGGAGAAACTATTGCAAGGCGCTTGCTGTGGATCTGCAACAGCCAAGCCAGGCCAGGGAGGGCTGTGGTTCTGGAACTCTCTAGGCTAAACAGATAAGCTCCAGAGACATTACCCTGGCATTCAAGGGTCCCCTTCCCTGCTCTTGGCTTTCCAACATATCTCCTGCTCAATCTGAATACTTCCACTAGGCTTCCCTGGATCATCTCTCCTTTGCAGTTGAAGATGGTGGACAGAAGAGACCTCTGGGCTTCAACGTCCTCATCTGCTGACGTGGGGTCCCAGTTCAATAAGAGCAAAGTCCTGGTGCTCAGTGGGTCCTGTTGACTGAATCACGATCTGCCTCCCCACAACTTCATCTTCAGACACCTCTCAGGGTGAGGCTGGTGAGGCCACCAGCCAGGGTCAGCGAGGTCAGCGGGCCTGGTGCAGCTGTCGGCCTCACCCACAAGGCCCTTTGATCCAGTGCCAGCTCCAATGGCCGGAGGCTGGGCTGGCAGGCCCTGGGCAGTGATGGATGTGCCTGCCAGTCAGTCCTGCTGGGAAATACATGTCCAGTCACACAGGTCCTGGAGCCTCAGCCCAACATGCGAAGCCCACCAGTCTCGGCCCCCAGTGTCTCCCTTGCTCAACCCCAGCCCTTTATCTCCACGACCATCTCCAACCTTCACTCTCACTCTCTGCCCCTCCTGCAGAGCCTGCCAAGCCAGAGTCAAGTTCACAGCTCCTGGTCAGGTTCACTGTGGCTTTCATGGGTGGTCCCTCACTATATTCCCAGCACAACCAGGACGTGTGAGGCAGTGCCGTTGTGATGGTCCCTATCTTACAGGTGGTGCCACTAAGGTTTGGCAAGGCAAAGTCACCAGCTGTCCTTGATAAGCGGGGATTGGAGGCCCAGTCTGTCTGCTTATGCTGTGGGGCTTGACCGAGAGGATTCTAGAGGCTCAGAGAGTCCTAAAATCAGGGGGCTGGAAGGAGCCTGGGAAGGCATGTGCATTTAATCCAAACTTCAGAGGAATTCACAATTCAGGGGGTAGCTAGCCCTCAGAATCTTAGAACAGGGAAATGCCTTGCCTGGAAGGACTCTCTGTGGTCACTGAGCCTACCCCACAATCTCCTAGCAGCCTCCGACCCCTGCTTGAACACCCCCAGGGACAGAGAGCTCCCTCTCCAATTTGTGGCAGCCCCTGCCCTCGCAGGGCAGCTCTCACTGGAAGAATGTCTTCTCTCACAGAGCAGAGTACCCCGTGCCTCCCTGCGGCCCCTTACAGTCTGCAAACAGCGGGCAAGGCCCCCGGGGGCCTCTTCCTTCCAGGCCGGGAGCACGGGGCAGGGATGGGTGTGGGGCAGACATCTGGGGCTGGGTAGGGAGGGCAGAGGACCAGCTCAGGCCATGGGGGCTGGACTGGATTTCCAACCCCACCTGCCACTGGTATGTGGCCCCCACTAAGTCCTGCTCCTCTCGGAGCCCCATTTCCTCATCTGGAAATGGAAGAGGGCAGCTGACGGGCTGACAGGCTCCTGACTCCTTCCATGCGGCCACCGTGAGGGGCTGTGGGAACCCGGGGTGACCTTTGGCTGCCCTCCTCTCTCTGGGGGTCACTGCGCCAGCGGCTCCTCCCAAGCACTGATTAACAGCTGGGGTGCACCTGGCGGGCAGATGTTGGCTCCTCATCACCCCCGCTGGATCCTGCATGTGTGTGCACACCAGTGTGCATCTGAGGCAGGCGTGCAGACGCCTATGCATATGCAGGTGGGTCTATGTGTGTAGACACATGCAAGTGTGCACTGGGAATGGGGGAAGCACCAAATGGTGGGAAAGGGACGGGGCTGCATCCAGCCCTCGTGGCCCCGAGCAGTACACTTCAGAACAGGACTCATCAGGGTCTGTGGGCTCAGTCAGCAGAGAGTTCGTCCTTCACAAAGAGGCTGACTTGGGAAGCGCAAGGCTGTGTTGGGAGGATGCAGGAGCGAGGACACTTGCTGAGAGCAAAGGAAGCCTGGTGTCAGGGTTGGGCATGGGGGCATGGAGCAGTGCACCCCAAGACTGGCCCTCAGCCCATGTTCTGCCTCCCAGAGTCTGGTTCAAGGACAAGAATAGGGGCCCTGACTCCCCCAGGAGTCAGCACAGACTGTCTCAATGACCCCGGAGGTTGAGGTTGAAATTCTCATTCCACAGAGGAAGAAGCCAACACCCAGAGAACCTAGCCAAGGTCTCCCTGGTGGGGCTGACTCCTAAACCAACGCTTCCCGACCTGGGTCTGGGAGGCAGAGTCTGCCCTGGCTGGGGCAGCTAGGTGTGGGTGGAGCCAGAGGGGTATAGGCAGGGTGTCGCTGCCCTGCAAACCAGCACCCCACCTTGGGGCTGACGTTTCCTAATAGACTCGAGCTGGGGGGAGGTCAGACCACGGGAGGGGATCTGGGAACGATTTGATAATTAGGCAAGAGGCCTTGACAGGCAGCCTCTGTGGGGTCCATTAGGGGGTCCTGGGGAGCCTGTGGTGAGGCTGGCCACCTGCCAGCCCTCCAGTGGCCCCTCACTGCCCTCCTGCCCAGCCCCTGCCAGTCCCCGCCAGGCCCCTGCTGGGCCCTCCCCCATTTCCTCCCCAGCACACTAACAGCTCTGACTGGAGAAGGGGGGCTTCAGCACTCTTCCGCCTCAGTCGCCTTGGATTGACTGCGCCATGGTTCTGTGAGGCTGGCCTTCCCACGACCAGAGAGGGCAGCACTTTGTTCAAGGCCACACAACTGAGGCTGTGAAGAGCCAGAGCTGGGCTCAGGCAGCTCCCTCCAAGGCACCGTGGTGGGAGGTCCGGGCCCCACAAACTCTGAGCAAGCTCTCTCTCCTAGAGATGGCAAGGCCTGGGGAGATGAGAGAAGAGGCCCTGAGGAACAAGCCAGAGCTGGGGATCAGCTTCTCATTTCCTTCGACTCTGGAAGGGAAGAGGAATGGGTGGGGACAGACATCATTCCCACGTTCCGGGACCTCTAGAATCCTGGAAGGGCCCACACTGGGCCAGGGACCTACTTTGGTCTCATCGTCCTGAGAGTGGAAAAGAGAAGCGTGGGCTATGTGATCCCACCTCCCAGCCCCCAGGGAGGCCCCTGGCTCATGGCACCCCCAGGGGTGACGACTGGCAGGAGCTTCAGCAGCAGGTGATCATCCGGGTTTACCATCTGAGCTAGAACTATTGGATTATTGGGCTTTCCAGGTGGTAAAGAATCCACCTGCCAATGCAGGAGATGCGGGAGATGCAGGTTTGATCTCTGGGTTGGGAAGATCCCCTGGAGGAGGAAATGGCAACCCACCCCAGCATTTTTGCTTGTAGCCTGGTGGGTTACAGTCCGTGGGGTCACTGAGAGCCAGACATGATGCACACATTGTATTGTGCATCAATACACACATGCACACATTGGATTGTTAATGATCGAAAAAAGGTAGGCCAAGTCCTTTGCTGAACCTTCAGTAGCGTATACACATATAAACCCTGTATTCCAAACAAGATTCTGCAGGTCAGAATACTGGAGTGGGTAGCCTTTCCAACCCAGGGATCAAACCCAGGTCTCCCGCAGTGCAGGCGGATTCTTTACCAGCTGAGCCACCAGAGAAGCTCTACACTTACT
The DNA here is from genome assembly GCF_000754665.1 of Bison bison bison. Classification (NCBI taxonomy): domain Eukaryota; kingdom Metazoa; phylum Chordata; class Mammalia; order Artiodactyla; family Bovidae; genus Bison; species Bison bison. The sequence goes on along the minus strand of NW_011494823.1, from coordinate 768,418 downwards.
TATGTCCTGACAAGATTAGTAACAAGGGTCCTATCTATCCACTGAGGTTCAGACAGGTTTAGAGACTAGCCCCGTTTAATAGGTGGCAGAGCCAGAGTCAACAGGCCCCTCTGACCCCTGGATCCCAGATTTCCCACCCTCTTGCTCCATACTGCCTTCCACATGCAGCCTGACCCATGCCCATGGGCCCCTCCCTCTGGAAATGAGGTGTAAGGCAGGCAGGTGGCATCTGAGTAGGTAGGGTGACTTCCAAGTCCAAGGAACATGTGGAGAACAGTGGGGTGGGGGGTGGGTGATGGGCGAGGTCAGCCGGGCCCACTGCCTTGGTCTTGAATACAGGCTGACAAGTGAGTTTTACTTGGACACCAGCTGTTCCTTGAGGGTCTGGTGCCTTGCAGCTCAGAGCCCCACACAGGACAGGTGGTCCTGGAATCCTCAGGGTGTGTCAGACAGAGGCTACTTCTCCAGGGGGCCCTCTGGGAAGCCACGAAGCTTTCTCCAAAAAGTCCACCAGCCCACTTCTGAGCAAAACAGCTCTGCCTGGTTCTTGTGCTGGGGACTCACCAGTGGGGGCGAATGGGTGGGGGGCATACAGGGTTGAGGGGGGTCTCCTCTCTGTCTGCCTGCCTCTGCTCCCATGCCAGCTCCAAAACAATTCCAGACGGGCACAACCTGGAGCTTTCAGCACGTTGGGCAGGGAGGGGGGCAATGTGGTAGAGGGAGAAGAGGGCCCCAGCTGTGAGGCTACACCCCCCCAGAGCTTCTGGCCCCACAAGCCCTCCAAACTCTCCAGTGGATTGGCCCAGGTCTCACCCAGGTCTTTGGACAGCAGGACTCCAGCGTTTCCAACCCTTCATCTGGTAGCCAGATCCTCCGGCCCTGTGGGGTCCTCCCCTTTCTCTTGAACCCCCTTCCCGGCCCAGGGCAAACAGGACTCCCCTGGTGTTGTGTGCCCGACATTTGGAGCCCTGGGCTGGGCGGCCAGCGTCCAGAGCCAAGAACCACAAGAGCAGGGGCCTGGGAAGCGCTCACCCACAGCAGTGTTGTTGAATCTGTCCGTGCCCCCCTTGTCGGGTGTCAGAGTGATTTATGGGAGATGTCGGGAGGACAGGCTGGGGGAGAACATGTCTCAGGGCATGGTCCACCCCTCTCCTCGGCAGCCACCATCCCACCACAGATTCAGGAGAAAGAGAAAGGGCCTCACTGCTTTGTGACCTCGGGCAGATCCCTTTTTGACTCTGGGCCTCTGCTGCCTTTGAAATGGGACTGAAGACCTGCCTCAAATCACAGAATTGCCAGGAGGATCGAGTGAGAAGTTAGATGTCAGGCTCCCAGCTCAGAACCTGGACAGGGTAGGTCACAGTGAGCCCTTACTCCCAAGCATGCTGTGGCTCCCAGGCTCCCTCAGCCTGACTTCCTCTCTGGCCACCTCCTCCTCACTCCCTCCACTCTGGCCTCACTGGCCCCAGGGGCCCCTACTGAAACACTCACTCCCACGAGAAAGGCACCTTCTTCCTTAACCTCCACCCTCATCATAAGGTCTTCCTGGAAAACCTAAATAAAATAGAATCTTTCCTCACCACCAGTATCAACTGCCCCCTCCTCTTCAGGCTGTTTTATTAACTGTCTCCTTAATATTAACCAGCCTCTGAGATATTTTATTTTATTTATTTATTCTTGGTCGCACTAGACCTTCATTGCTGCCAGTGGGCTTGCTCTAGTGGCTCATGGGCTCTAGAGTGGTTGGCTGGGTAATTGTGGCACACGGGCTCAGCTGCCCTGCAGTGTATGGAATCTCCCGGGAGCAGGGATCCAAGCTGTGTCTCCCTGCACTGGCAGGCAGATTCTTAACCACTGGACCACCAGGGAAGTCCCCACCATCTGATTTTTTAAAAAGATTTACTTGTTCATTGTCGTTCTTCCCCAATTTGAATGTTAGCTCCACAAGGTCAGAGGTTTTGTCTCTTGCTTACTGAAGAATCCTTGGAACAGTGGCTGAACAAAGCAGATGCTCAGTAAACATGGGTGAGTTGGGAGGAGGGGAGAAGGGTGACTGGGCTCTGGGAGAGGGAAGATGCAGGTTGGTAGAGCCAGGGAATCACCCTAGGGGAGCTGGGCCTGGGATGAGGGCGTGGTATTTGCCAGATGGCATGGGAAGGCACTCTGGCATGCCAGCCAGTCGGTCAGTTCGGTCGCTCAGTCATGTCTGACTCTTGAGAATCCCAGCGTCTGCAGCACCACCACCATCGCGATGGCATTTGTGCTTGTCCATCAACAACTCCCAGAGCTCACTCAAACTCATGTCCATCGAGTCTGTGATGCCATCCAACCGTCTCCTCCTCTGTCATCCCCTTCTCCTCCTGGCTTCAATCTTGCCTAGCATTAGGATCTTTTCAAATGAGTCAGTTCTTCAAATCAGGTGGCCACAGTAGTGGAGTTTCAGCTTCAGCATCAGTCCTTCCAAGAATATTCAGGACTGATTTCCTTTAGGATGGACTTTTGGATCTCCTTGCAGTCCAAGGGACTCTCAAGAGTCTTTTCCACCACCACCGTTCAAAAGCATCAATTCTTTGCACTCAGCTTTCTTTTATAGTCCAACTTTCACATCCATTTATGACTACTGGAAAAACTATAACTTTGACTGGATGGATCTTTGCTGGCAAAGTAATGTCTCTGCTTTTTAATATGCTGTCTAGGTTGGTCATAGCTTTTCTTCCAAGGAGCAAGTGTCTTTTAATTTCATGGCTGCAGTCACCATCTGCAGTGATTTTGGAGCCCCCCAAAAATAAAGTCTCTCACTGTTTCCATTGTTTCTCTATCTGTTTGCCATGAAGTGGTGAGACTGGATGCCATGATCTTAGTTTTCTGAATGTTGAGTTTTAAGCCAACTTTTTCACTCTCCTCTTTCACTTTCAACAAGAGGCGCTTTAGTTCTTCTTCTCTTTCTGCCATAAAGGTAGTGTCATCTGTATATCTGAGGTTATTCATATTTCTCCCAGCAATCTTGATTCCAGCTTGTGCTTCATCCAGCCCTGCATTTCACATGATGTATTCTGCATATAAGTTAAATAAGCAGGGTGACAATATACAGCCTTGACATACTTCTTTTCCTATTTGGAACTAGTCCATTGTTCCATGTCCAGTTCTAACTGTTGCTTCTTGACCTGCATACAGATTTCTCAGGAGGCAGGTCAGTGGTCTGGTATTCCCATCTCTTGAAAAAATTTCCACAGTTTATTGTGATCCACACAGTCAAAGGCTTTGACGTAGTCAACGGAAGTAGATGTTTTCCTGGAACTCTCTTGCTTTTTCTATCATCCAATGGATGTTGGCAATTTGATCTCTGGTTCCTCTGTCTTTTATAAATTCACCTTGAACATCTGAAAATTCATGGTTCACGTACTGTTGAAGCCTGGCTTGGAGAATTTTGAGCATTACCTTGCTAGCGTGTGAGATGAGTGCAATTGTGCAATGGTTTGAACATTCTTTGGCATTGTCTTTCCTTAGGATTGGAATGAAAACTGACTTTTTCCAGTCCTGTGGGCACTGCTGAGTTTTCCAAATTTGCTGGTATATTGAATGCAACACTTTCACAGCATCATCTTTTAGGATTTGAAATAGCTCAACTGGAATTCCATCACCTCCACTAGCTTTGTTCGTAGTGATACTTCCTAAGGCCCACTTGACTCTGGCCTGGGGCACAACCAAACTATGCCTGGGGGCAGGCATGAACCTGAGCACAGGAAAGCCCGGAGGCCAGCTGGAGAGGAGATGAGAGCAGGCCGGGAGGAGGTGCAGGGCAGGTGAGGCCCAACAATGGGGAGCTGTGTATAGCAGGACTGAAAAATAACAGTGTATTCCCCACATAATTTTTTAAAGAGATAGTTTAAAAGAAAGGATGCAATAGAGGGCTTAGCTAAAATCCCTTAGACAGAGTAGGAAGTAAACTTATCAACCCCATAGTAACTTATATAATGATTATGATTAAGATGAGGTTTCACTCTGAACTTCCTGTTAACCACAGCAATCAAGGAAATAATAATTAGTTAAATACTTCCCATCACCTCAACATAAAAACACACCAGTTCAGGATTCACCAAGTTCTACGAGTAATGTATCCTGTGGCTGAACTGTCAGAGGAAAGAAGTGGAGGAGTCAGAGGAGCCCAAGACAGTCAGGTGTCCTCCCTGGTCCTGTGTTATCACATTTCAGCAATATTCGGGAAAACCGGGACTCAGAGACAAGATGTCACAGGCCGAGGTCATCCAGCTAGTAAGAGGAGCTGCTATGATTCAAACAATGAACTACGGGACTTTGAAGGCTGAGGGGAAGGGAAACCAGGGCTGAGGATGAGGGTAGGGAGTGGGGGTGATGGGTTGCCGTCTGGAGGCAGGAGAAGGGCATCTATGTAGGAGGCTTCTAGGCGGAGGCCGTTTTGTTCCAGGGCAGCAACAGCAGCTCCTAGGGGCTTCTGGAGCCACAGTTCAGCTGGGGCTGGAGGACTCCTAGCTGCAGATACTGAGTCCCTCTCTGGGGGAGGAGAGAAGGATGGAAAACTGGGAGCATGACAAACACTTTTCTGGAACCAAGACCTAGGGCAGCCTAGCTTCTTCCCTGGAGGAGCTGATGGTCGGTGCCCTGGAGGTGCCTGTTCTCTGCTGGCAAGGAGAGTGCATGCAATAACTTCCTAAGATTTGGACCACTCCCCTCCTCTGCTCCAAAGCCCCCAGGCCTCCCCCACTGCCCTCAGGATCCACCTAGTGTTCAGACAGAATAGCACAGCGAGGCTTCCTCAGACCTGAGTACAAACCCTGGCTCTCCACCTCCCCTCTGTGCCACCCTGGGTAACTTACTATAGCTCCTTGGGATTCTTCAGCTCCTTTATCTGAAAATCAGGGATACCAATAGTAACTGCTGCTGCTGCTGCTAAGTAGCTTCAGTCGTGTCCAACTCTGTGTGACCCCATAGCCGGCAGCCCACCAGGCTTCCCCGTCCCTGGGATTCTCCAGGCAAGAACACTGGAGTGGGTTGCCATTTCCTTCTCCTTTGCGTGAAAGTGAAAAGTGAAAGTGAAGTCGCTCAGTCGTGTCCAACTCTTAGCGACCCCATGGACTGCAGCCTACCAAGCTCCTCCATCCATGGGCAAGAGTACTGGAGTGGCTTCCCATTGCCTTCTCCAGTAACTGCTGGGAAGTTTAAATAAATGGTGTGTGGAAAGGGTTTGGCACATGCCTGGCAGAGGGTGAGTGCACCAAAAGCATTAACAACAGTTACTTTAACTACACTACCTTCCTCCTCAACCCACCATGCCCATGCCCAGCAGGAACAGTTTCATGATTGGACACTTCTAATCTTTCAGGGCTTCCCTTCTTGCCCCTCTCCTGTCACCCTTATGTGTTGGAAACTGACCCACTCAGTTTGTCCAGGACTGCCCTGAGAGCCTCTCTGGGCAAGTCTCGGGTTGAGTTTTGTGGACATAAATAACCCAGACTTCACCCAGCCTGTGCCCAACCCACTGAGACAGAAAAGCCCAGGGGATCAAGGAAGGCTTCCTGGAGGAGGTAAGACTTTGGACGACTCTTAAAGGACTCTTGAGAGTCCCACGGACTGCAAGGAGATCCAACCAGTCCATTCCTAGGAGATCAGCCCTAGGATTTCTTTGGAAGGAATGATGCTAAAGCTGAAACTCCAGTACTTTGGCCACCTCATGCGAAGAGTTGACTCATTGGAAAAGACTCTGATGCTGGGAGGGATTGGGGGCAGGAGGAAAAGGGGACGACAGAGGATGAGATGGCTGGATGGCATCACCAACTCCAGGAGTTGGTGATGGACAGGGAGGCCTGGCGTGCTGCAATTCATGGGGTCGCAAAGAGTTGGACACGACTGAGCGACTGAACTGAACCATCCATCTATCCATGTATCCATCTGTCCAACCATCCACCAACCATCCATCCATGGAAGCATTAAGTTTTCCATGTATCAATTTGTTCAGCCACCCACCTCCCCATCCATTTGCTTATCCTCCCATGATCCATCTAATAGCTCAGTCATCCACACCTAAAGTGATTTGGAAAAACTAAATACAAATTCTCCAGCCCAGCAATTCATCTTTGAGACAAGAGAAGATGACAGAAGTCATGTTGTCCAGGTCTCTGCCTCAAGAAGTGACCATTGAGAACCCAGAGGAGATGAGCTCCTCCCCAAATCTATCCTCTCTCCCTAGCTTGGCCCCTCCCATCTGTAGGGTGTCTGGGTGATCATAGAGCAGGGGAGAGGTTGGGGGGGAGTCGGACTCCGGGAGGTGCAATCAGGGGGTCAGGCCAAGCTGTGTTCACCAGAACAGGGTCAGCTGGGAAGGAGAGGGGGAACCTGGTTACAGGGAGAAAGGGCCTGAGGTGTAACCTGCCCTGGGGAGCCGTAATCCTCATGGGAAAGGCTTGAGTGCAGAGGGAAGCAGCTGTGAGGACAGGACCCTAGGCTTGAGGCTTCCCTCCCATAACCCATGTGATCCCTCCAGGGAGGTAGAACCTCTTTATAGAGCAGAGGGACCTGGTGTAACTCCACGAATATTGGGGTGAAGAAAGGGGCCCCGGGCCAGGAGGACATCCTCCGCCCCCAGCACAGAGCAGACAGAGGAAACGTGAGCTGAGGAAGAAGACTGGCATTTGCTGGGCATCTGCCACGGGCTGGGCCAGGCCAGGTGTGCCAGGTCACAGGCGGGTAAAGGAGAGGAACAGAGAAGCGGGAAGGCTGTTGCGCTTGGTTGACGCCGAGGATTCCTGGCAGGGCTTCGTGGCCCCAGTGAGCCTGGAGAGGCCCCTGGTGAGCTTGCTCATCAGCTGGGGGTAGGGGTGGGGAGTGAAGCTCACCTCCTCCCAACCAGCCCAGTGCGGGGAACCCTCAGCAGGTTCAGCTGGCTGCCAGCACCTGTTTCCCCAGCCTCAACTTGCCATTCTGTAAAATCGGCCACAAGGAGCTGGAAGGAGGGTGGGAGGGGTGGTCAGGAGGCACCCTGGCTGTGCAGGGACCAGGCTGTGGTCCTCATTCTTGGGGCCAGGGGCAAGACAGTACTGGAGCTCTGGAGTGAGAGGCCCTGCCACCTTGACCCTGCAGTCACTGAACTCAGGGGCTGCCTCTGCCCCACTCTCCCACACATGGGGAAACTGAGGCCAAGGGGCAGGGGCTGTTCAGGGCCCACAGTCAGGTAGGCATGGTGGGGAAGCCTAGGGCCCGGTCCTCAGCGATGATCTAAGTCGGCTGGGCTCAGTTTAGAAGAGGCAGCTCTGGTCCCTGTGGCCAAACTCCTTACTGTCTGTTCATCTCAGTGTTCACCAAGGCCTCCCCGAATATTCAAACAGACCAGTGTAGGCAGGCAGATGTTGACACCAGCAAGACTACACAGGGTGATTAGTGCCGTCCCAGGGGGAGCAGAGGGGCTATGGGTACAAAACTGGGGCCCGCTCTGCCCGGAGAGGCCAAGGGGCCACTTTCCAGAGACAGAGGGTGTGGCTGGATCAAAGGAGTTTCCAGGCTGCCAAGAGACAGACAAGGAAGGATGGCATGGGCACAGGCCTGGAGATGTGAAAGGAGATGGCACATGTGAGAAGCATGGAGCTCGGGAAGTGCTGGGGAAGGAGCAGAGGGGGTGCAAGTGTCGAGAGGAGCAGGCTGGGAGGAGGGTCCAGAGAGGAGTGTCCAAGGCCACATCAGATGGACTTCCACGTGAGGCTGAGGAGCTAGGACTTACCCTGCAGGCAATGGGGAGCCATGGAGGGTGTTACACAGGAGAGTGAAGAGGTAGGGCATGCGCACTAGAGCAATAGTGCTTAGTCTCTAGCGTTGGAACCACCTGGAGAATCTGCTAAAAACACGGATTGCTGACCCCTTCTCCCCAGAGCGCTGATTTTGTTGAGCTGGGGTGGGGCCAGACAATTTGCATTTCTAATGCATGGGGTAGGGAAAGATGGGATTTCATGTTTACAGAGATGGGAGACCAGAAGGACTCAGGACTGGGGGGTGATGGGGGGAGGGTAAGACAGGCTTCCAGAGGACCCATGGGAACCCTGATCTGGGCTTCACACAGCAGCCAGCCTGAGGCTAGGGGCAGGGGGCTGGCTGTAGAGAAGAAGGAGAGGAGCCTGGGGATGCAGCTGGTCTCTGCCCCGACCTGGAGGAGGCCTCCCTCATGGGCCAGGCTGTCTGCACCACTGTCTCCCCAAACATGGGACCATGACTCTGCCATCAGACCCAATTCTGAGTCCAGCCGCTCTCTGTGACCCTGGGTTACAGCCCTTTGAGCCCAGTTTTCCCACTTAAAATGGCCATAATATTCCCCACCTTACAAAGCTGTTATGAGGTGCTGCAGGATATGAAACCCTGTGTGAACTGTACCTTATAGATGTGTGAGTTGCTGTTATTATTATTGTTAGTATTATTACTAATCCTCCAAGCTAGGTTTTAACATTACATGAACCGAGAACTTCCAGATGTTCAAGCTGGGTTTAGAAAAAGCAGAGGAACCAGAGATCAAGTTGCCAGCATTCACTGGATCATAGAGAAAACAAGGGAATTTCAGAAAAACATCTACCTCTGTTTCATTGACTATGCTAAAGCCTTGGACTATGTGGATCATAACAAACTGTGGAAAACTTAAAGAGATGAGAGTACTGGACCACCTTACCTGTCTCCTGAGAAACCTGTATGCGGGTCAGGAAGCAACAGTTAGAACAAAAACTTATTACTGCTACTATTTCAGGGAGCTTTGCAGGAGAACATGATGCCTTGACCCAGAGGAATAATGAATGGTGGTTTCATTCGTTATTTATGAATGAATGATAAATATGAAGTCACATGAAAATGGTCACCTCATTCAATAACTTCAGGTTTGTAGGAAAAAAATTTGCTTGGAGCCTTAGGACATGGTGGGGAGTCGGGGCTTGTGTCCCTGTGTGACATGGTTCCTGGCCTGGGGCCTGAGGAAGGGCCTCTGGGCCAGGGTCTGAGCTCTGCTCCCTTCCGCAGAGACTAAATATTTGGGCTTGTCCTTTCCGGGCCTGGCGGGACCCAGGATGATCCCCTCTGGTGTGGCCGCTCTGGCTTCTGGGGCAGTGTAGAGAGAGGGAGGAGACTGCCTTGGGGACAAGGCGGGCAGGGTGGCTGAGACTGATCACAGCAGGCTCTGCCTAGCTCAGGCACCTTCAAAGGCCAGAGCAAGGCTGGAGGATCTGCCTCTGACACAGTGGGGCCTGGCACAGCCAGGCCCTTCTGGGCCTCAGTCTTCTCATCTGTAGAGTGGGGGTGGGGGCAGGAGGTTGGACAGGCTGCCTTTCAAGGCCCTTCTGTCTCTCTAGTGACCAAAGCCTCCCTGAACACCTGCCCCCACCCCCACCCTACC
>NW_011494823.1:750397-758924 GCF_000754665.1 Bison bison bison | reverse complement strand
CCACCCCCCCCTACACACACACCACCTGCTACTGAGCAGACCTCAGTGAGCAGCTGAGAAGGGAACCAAGGCCATCTCTCTGAGCAGACATGGGAAGACCCAGTGACAACACAGATGGAGTTCCTTTGCCAAGGATGGAGGGCCTCAGAGGGACTCCATTTACCAGGGTGGCATTCTGGAGGGGCTAACAAGAAATCCCCAAATGCCACTTGTACCCTCCCCTAAATCATAAAACCAGCCATTTATAAACACCTGCTCTGCCCAGAATTGTGGCCAGTGCTTAGCAGGAGGCCGGGTCTACTGTTCCCCAGGGAAGGGTGGCCCGCTATGGGACCAGCTTCCAGGGTGGAATCGGGTCTGAATAGCCAGGCCTCAAATCTCAGCACCATGATCTTCACGGCACATGTTTACAAGGCCACAGGCTGCCTGAGCCCTTGATCTCACCGACTTCTCGCAGCTTCCCTGAGCGAGCAGAACCGTGATTGTCCCCATTTTACTGATGAAGAAAGTGAAGCACACGGGTGACGCAGGTTGCCCAGGAATGAATGGTGGGGCTGAGCCTTGGCCTTGCTCTAAAGTCGCCTCCAAGGAAGTTGTTTCTGGGGCAATGATGGTGTGATGACTCCCAGGGCTCCATGCAAGGTGAGGCTGTCGGGACACGTGGGTGACGCAGTGCCTGGGTGCAGGAGGTGCTCGGTGGGCACTTTCCCACTGTAGGGCTCAGTCTAGCTTTCCATGTTCTAAGGCATGTGAGTCTGTGATGTTATCTGTAATGTGCTAAGTTACTTCGGTCATGTCCTACTCTTTGTGACCCTATGGACTGTAGCCTGCCAGGCTGCTCTGTCCATGGGGATTCTCCAGTCAAGAATACTGGAGTGGGTTGCCATGCCCTCCTCCAGGGGATTTTCCCAATCCCAGGGATAAAATCCATGTCTCTGACATCTCCTGCATTGGCAGGTGGGTTCTTTACCACTAGCCCCACCTGGGAAGCCCATGAGTCTGTGGATCTGATTCTAAAACACCCTGCCTTCTGGTGGCACCCCCTCCACGACCCCCAGAAGCCAGGTCCTAAAGCCCAGGGTTTGGGGCTGTGAACCCCTTGACTTCCATCTCAGACTCTCAATGAGTCCGGTTTCTCAGGGCACTCGGGAGGATGACACCCCAGGCACACTCACACTGGGGCAGCCCCAGCACACAGTAGGTGCTCAGGAGACATGAGCGTGAGTGAGAGAAGGAGGGAAGTACTTAGCGCACGCTGGGAGAGCCACTGGGAGCCAGAGCCCTTCGGGAACAGCCTCCTCATCTAGAGAAGGGTTAACCTGGAGGAGGATGGTCTGGCTGCCTCTCTGGGTGCCCACCATCACCAGGGGGCAGCCTCCTATCCCTCTGATGTGGGTCCCCCAGCCCATCAAGTGGTGTGGCCCTGCTCTGTCTCTGGGTCAGGCCTGGTTTAGGTTCTGGGGAGGCAGTGGGAATAAGATGGCATCCCTAGGAGCCCCAGGTCCCCCTGGAGTGGGGGTACCCTGTGCAGAGCTGTGCTGGGGGACTTGATGGGGGGGAAGGGCCCTCCCAGAGGCCCACAGCTTCCTGGGGGGAGACAGGGGTTTGCCCAAGTACTCAGGGGGCTGCAGGGTTAAGGGTTTCATCAAGGAGCTAGGCAGACCCTCCCGGCCCTCAGATTGTCCCAGGGGTCAAAGGAACAGCGCATGAGGGTGGAGCTGGGATTCACGCCAGTGTGGCCCTCCCTGCGGCCTCCTGCAGGACTCCCCTCCCACAGCTGGGCTATGCTGTAAACCTCAAGGCCTCTGAGAGTGTGTCTCCTGAAGGAAGAGCCTCTGTCCTCCCATCTGCGCGGTGCTGGCCCTCTGCCTGGTGTCCTCCGGTCTTCATGGCCACGGCTCCTCATCCTTGTAAGATCCAGCTGCAGGGCCAAGGGGCCTCCTCTGGGAGGGCTACCCTGACTTCCTCCCCGTCCCCTGGTCTCAGGTTCCTGGCCCACTTTTCCCCCTTTCCCAGCCCACTCGTCATGAGTGGGGACTCTCAGGTCTGGAGCCATGTTGACCTCAGCTCTGATTCCCCAGAGCCCAGCAGTGACCAGCTCAGTGCAGTTGCTCCCTGGACATTTGTTGACTTACTGAGTGACTGAAGTCTGATTTGACAACAGTCTACCAATGAATGAGTCTTGCTATCTACCAAGTAAGTGATGTCCATTATCTAGTTGGAGCTTCAGGACAGTCCCGAGACGTGGGTGTTGTTATTTGTGCTGCTTTATAGATGAACAAACAGAGACTCAGAAAGGTTAAGTAGCTTATCCCAGGCCACACAGCCAGGAGTCAGAGCCAGCCGAGAGCAAAGCATGCTGACCACTCCATGCAGCCATGCTCCCGGCCCTCACATGGCAGAGTCTGCTCTCCGAGGGGCTCCCTCACCCCTGGCAGGTGAGCTGGAACAGGCTTTCCTGTGTCCCCAGCACTCAGCAGAGCACGGGGCATGGAGAACAAGCCCAGGGAAGCTTCGGGGAAGGAAAGGTGGAGAGCATAATAGGGACCACTGGCCAAGCGCTGGCCAGAGGGTCCAGCCACCATTGGTGTGGTGCTCAATGCTTTACCCAGGTCAGGAGAGAGCTGGGTTCACCTGCATTTTTAAGTGAGGAAGCGGAGCCTTGGGGTCTGAAACTTGTTCAGGATCATTCAGCTTATAAGGGGCAGTGGCAGAGAGAACACCCTGGCTCTGATCCTAACGGGCCATGGCCCCACCTGCTACACAATGGGCCTCCCTGCAGGGTTTGTGCGTTTCACATGAGCTCTGCAGAGGGTGCTGGGTGTCCCTGGTGTGTCGGGGTGGATGTGTGTTGGGTGGGAGGTCAGCTCTGTGTGTGTGCGGGAGGTAGTGGGTATCTATTTTCTTTTGCTTCAGAAATGGAGACCCAGCCTGGGCTTTGCTGGGAAAGAGTGTGGAGGGCAGTCATCCATGCTCCATTTCTGAAGATCTAGGTCCCATCCCTGGGTGGTGACCATGGGTCTGTTTGTGGGGATAGGAGCCATCGGGGACAGTAGGAGGGAAGAACAGCAACCCCCAGGAGGGCAATGGCCTCCAAACTTACACCTGAAGAGCAGGGGTCTGCTGGTGGGTGTCACCTGGAGCACGGAGAATAAGCCCATCACAGACAAGCAGGGAAACCACCCTGACAAGCAGTCTGTCCCAGGAGGTGGCCAGACGGTACCCAGGCTGCCCGCCCTTTCCCCCAGAAGTGTCCATGGAGATGCTAAATAAAACCAGGGTCTGCTGCCAGAAGGATTCCTGCTCCCCACCACCTCCGGGGTCAGAGGTGAGGACATCTCTTGGGGGAGGAGAAATGGGGTAAGGAGAGGAGGAATGATGTAAAACTAGAAAAACTTCAATGATGGTCCCATTTCAGATGGAGGAAAGCAAATCCCATCCAGTTTGGGATTCTTCAGATTCTAGACATGCTAGACATTTAGTGTCCTAAACGGCACCCACTCCAGTGTTCTTGCCTGGAGAATCCCAGGGACAGAGGAGCCTAGTGGGCTGCCGACTATGGGGTCGCACAGAGTCGGACACGACTGAAGCGACGCAGCAGCAGCAGTCTTGGGTTCTAAACTCCCAGGACCATGGAATGTCCTGGAGAGAAGTTCAGAATCTAAGAAAAGTGAAGCAGAATCCTGAGTCAGAAGGCACCTTCATGGGTAGCCTCACAGGCTGCTGTCCCAGCACATCTCAGCCAGTTTCCCACCCCCAAGGGACAGCTCACTCGTACAGTACGGATACAGAAACGGTGGAGACATAAGATAAACACTTGGGTTTAACCGCAGCCATGCCCTTGTCCAGGAACTCTCACAAGCCCCATCCCGACTTCCAGCCTGGCTCGGGGTGTTCGGGTCAGTTGCCCCCTCCCCTCTGCTCCACCCCTTCCCCAGCCCTTCAGCCCCCAAAGGAGCCCAGCAGGTGAGGCAATGGGGACCAAGGGTCCCATAAGGAGAGTCTTCAGCAGCCACAGGTCTGGGAGCCAAGCGGATATTGATTTGGTCTACAAGAGCAAAGGGACCCATTAAATGTACAGCTGTTAAAATGGCTCTGCCTGAAGCCAGCCATCTCTGAGGGTGGGCGGGAACCTGGCAGGCAGGTGGTGGACAAACCAGCTGGCAGCTAGAGCCCTGGTGGGGTGGTCTTAGATACCTGATTCTGACGTTCCGACCTGAGGCCTGTGTTGCCCTGGTGCCCACGGGTCCCTGAGCTCCATCCACATCCCAATTTCTGGCCTCCTCCAGGTAAACACTGCAGACTCTCCCCTTCACTTCCCTCTCCATCTGCTAAAATTCTGTTCACCTTCTAGACCTCGTGCAAATGGTACCTCCTCCAAGAAGTCTTCCAGACTTCCCACTCCTTACTCTGTCACCCTCATAGGAGCGGGCTTAACCTCCCCACCATACCCAGAGCCCTCAGGACTCTGCCGTCTTCTGACTTCAGCCATCTCTGCTACACTAACTGGGAGTTGGGAGTTGTCCCCCAGAAGAGGCACTTCACCTCCCTTGCCCCCACACACAGGTGGTTCCTGCGAGTCCAGGCACCCAGGTGATGGTGAGCTCCACAGTCAGGGGAGGACAGGGCAGGAAGTGTTGGCTGAGCTGCAGCCTAATGGCCATGGGGTGGGGTCCCCTGGCTTCTGCACCTGACTACAGCCCCCAGTCCCTGCGACAATCAAGACCTGCTTAGGCTTCCATCCTTGGGATGGCCTTCACAGACTTGAAGCCACGCAGTCTAGGCTCGAATCCCTGCTCTCCCACTTGCACCTCTGTAACAAGGGCCATCGCTTCTCTCTCTTTGTACTTCAGTTTCTTCATTAATAATAAAAAAGAGATCCTGGACACAACCCCTCAGAATGATTTGAGAATTAAACGAGACAATCGCTGCAGAGAAGGGGGCCAAGCGGCTGCCTGGAGTCACACAGCAAGAGAGCAGGAAAGATGCTGGGTTTACAGTTTTCCAGCCCCCAGCTCCCCCTGCCCCATCCAGTCCCTCACAGGTCTGGGGTCCCCGACTGGGGCCTGCATCCTGCTGGAGGCCTGGTCTGTGTAATCTGGCAGCTGGTCTCCATGACCTAAGGAAAAATAGACCGTCAGCCTGCTCAGGCTGGGGCCAGTCCCCTCTTCGTTGTTCCGCTGGCCTGACCTGGCCTCCCCAGGGGACCTTATCTGCCCATTCTCTCCTTTCCCACCGAGCTAATCTCTCCTTCTTTTCAAGAGTTCCTGTTTCCTCTCTGCCGCCTTCTTGTCTCTCTCCCCCGGCCCTGTCTCTCCCGTGTCTCCGGCCGGCCTCCCACACTTGGCTCAGGAGCCTCCTCAGAGTGGCTGGTCCTAGTATGCCTGGGGACTTGCCATCTCTAGGCCTTGCCCAGCCTGGGACTGCTGCCTCCGAGAGAAGAAGGGAGATGGAGTGTGGGCTGGGTCAGGAATCCTGCTGGTGACAAGCATTCTGACACCCACAGAAAGATCCATACCTGGGCCTTTTAAATTCTCTGAATTAGCTCCTGGCCCAAGGGGCCGCAACAGGACTTCCAGTGCAGTGGTTTGAGGATATTTACTCTGAAAGTCCAGGGTACCCAGATCTTATGGTTCTGAATCTCAGAACATGGTGAGATTGGGAGACACCAGAGCTGAGTTTATGGCCTTCCCACAGGTGAAAGCCCCACTCCTACCTCCCCGGAACGGGGGCTCAGCTTAACTGCGAGCTTAGAACCCTGATCTGGTCAGGGAAGAGCGGTCCAGGGAGCAGCTCTCCATGGTCCCCGCGTTCCCCAGCCCCTGACCAGCAGAAAGGCGCAAGGCTTCACAGCAGGCCTGGCACTGGCCAGCAGCAGGCCTGCCGAATCAGGGGCCAGCTGAATCTCCTGTCCTGAGCCGGAAGTAGCCTGTGTCTTCCACCCTGCTCTCCCCATGTCTGGGAGTGAGGACGTGTCAAAAGGGGTTCGGTGTCAGACACACCTGGGCTCCCTGCACTGCTATGAACTTACTGTGTGATCTGGGCCACGTGGCCTCCCCTCTCAGATCCTCACTTTTCTCACCTGTCAGAGGGAGATAACAACACCCACCGGAACCTGTTGTGAAGGTGGCTCTGGACAACACATGTGTAATAAGACACATCAGGTGCACAATAACAGGCAGTATTTGCATTACTACGACCGCCCTTTCTGAGTTATTGTGGGTCCTTGGTCTGGTTTCTCCATCTGCTTGTCCTGGTTAAGGTCCAAAGGACACCCCAAAATCCAACATTTCCAAGGCATGTACTCAGCCTCTGGGGTGCCTTTGCTGAAGCCTGGGGCCCCCACAGTGCACTGGGCTAGTCCCAGCCCATGTGGAGGCCCTAGATGGGAGGAGGAGGCAGGCACAGACGCCGCACAGACCTCTTTACAACACCACGGCTCAGTGCAAAGTGGGAGAACACAGACGCCGTGGGAACCCAGAGGAGGCCACTGACCCAGGCTGAGGGTGGTCAGGGAAGACTTCCTGGAGGAGAGCCCATTTACATGGGCCTTGGAGGAAAAGTGGGCTGACCACTGTGAACATGAGTGTGATGGCTGCTTTAAGGATCCAAAGGGTTGTATAGGGACTTCCCTGGCGGTCCAGTGATAAAGACTTCACCTTCCAATGCAGGTGACGTGGGTTTGATCCCTTGTCATGTAAGATCCCACTTGTCTCATGGCCAAAGTACCAAAACGTTAAAAATAAAAACAGAAGCAATATTATAACAGATTCAATGAAAACTAGTCCATATTAAAAAAATCTTAAAAAAAAAAAAAAAAGATTCAAAGGGTTGTATGGAGCTTGAGGGCATTAGGGAAGGCTTTATAGAGATGGCTCCAAAGGCTCAGGGAAGTGATATTCCAGGCCTTCTGTGAAAGAGCGGCAGATGCCCAGAGGGAGGCTGGACAGAGAGATGCCTGAGGAGTTGTAGGAAATGTGGCTGGAAGAGTCTCTTGGGCCCTGGGGAGGGGGCCTTGTATGCCAGGCCAGGGAATTGGTTCTGTGGGCCACGGGAGCCAGTGTGGAGCAGGCACAGCCCTGGACATGGGAGAGCACACACTCCAGGCGCTTGTTCAACAGAGGCTGAGTTTTCTGCACAGATGCTGGTGGGAGGCCCACGCTAGGATGCCCCACCAACGGCCCTCGGCCCCGTATCAGCTCTGTGACCACAGGAAAGGTCCTTCCCATCTTGGAATTTCCTCATCTGCAAAACAGATTGAGAGCCCAGAAGACTAATCTCCAGGTTCCCTCCAGACTCTGACTCCAGGACTCTGGCCACACAGCCTTCCCTCTTCCCACCCTGTGTCTCTGCAGGGTCTGGGGAGTGGAGAGCTTTCCCCTCAGTGTTTGCATCTCTTCCATGTGCACCAAAATTCAGTTTATAATGTTCTTTTACATTCTTCGTCTGGTGCACTCACCCACAGCCACAGCAGATATAGGTTATTAATAATTACTTCCTTTCGGGGGGAATGACTGTGACCCCCGGATACTCTGTACTCGCTCATCAGTGCTGCCCACGTCCCAGGAAGTGAGGCTGAAGCTCAGAGCACAATAGTGCTGAGGGCCCTGAGACCCTCACCCCTCCAAGCCCCCATCTTCACTTGACAACAGCTAAGATCCCCGGGATTCTCCATCTCCCTGGCTGTTACCTCTTGCTCTCTTTGCCTCTTTTCTCTTCATCTCCCTGACCTCCAGAGCGCAAGTGTCCCAGGCCCAAGCCTTGATTCACTTTGCTTTTCTATGCTGCCTTTTAGTGACAGTGACCAAATGGCCATCTCACCCCTGGGCTCTCCTTGGAACCCCAGGCTCGATTATCTGCTCATCTACTCAGTATTTCCACCTGGACCCAACCAACATCACAGTCCACCAAGTCTGAACCCTAGTCCTCTCTCCACCCCATCCCAACATGCTTCCAAGCACTCGGCCAAAACACGTGTAGTCCTTCTCCGTCCTCCTCACCCTCATGCCCCACAACCATGAAAAGGACAAATCTTGATGGCTCCGCCTTCAAACCAGGACAAGACTCCAACCACGGCCACTGCAGCCATGCCCACAGGTCCAGGCATGAAGCTGGGGGCCTTTCCCAACCACCGCCTTAATCTCTACCACCAGCTTTACAGATGGGAAAACTGAGGCTAGGGAGGGAAAAGCCTTCCCCGTGGTCACACAGAAACTCTGCCAGGGCTAGCCGGAGCCTGGGTCTGCCACCACCTCCCTGAGGTCTGTGTTCCCAGCGCCTGGATAGGGTTTCTTTTGAAGCCACTTAGCAGGTCTGATGCCACTGCCAGGCTATGTGCACCCACATGTGTGTCCCTGAGGAGCAAAGAGTCTGCCAGCTGGGTTTGGGTTTCAAGACGTCTGTCGTTGCCCTTGACCTGGAGATCCTAAAAGGAGATTGGGGCCAGAACCGGATGGGGGTGGCTATGGGGGGGGGAAACATCAATAAGACGCCACCTTGCCTAGAAACCGGAGAGTTCGCGCCACAA